>NC_140942.1:89746341-90326341 GCF_014529385.1 Adiantum capillus-veneris | reverse complement strand
ATATGCTTGGAGCCATTTGTGGCTCGCACGCAGTGTATCGGCAAGTTCCTTGCATTGACACATGCGACATACGCGCACATTTTTGGCGCCGTTGTCGGGGAATGCCATACACTAAGCTTGAATGGCACTCTGTGCTTCTTTAGTGGTGCAATTTCAATTGTAGGAAAGGTAAGGAAGGAGGGTGTGTGTGTTGAGAAGAAGGATTTTGTGTTATACTGTGTATTTTTTTGTTGATGGAGTTTTCAAAGGTACTGTGTTTATTCTCTGTGTATTAAGGTTGTTAGTTTTCTTTGTTAATGGAGTTTTCAAAGGTACTGGGTTTATTCTTTGTGTATTAAGGTTGTTAGTTTTCTGTGTACAGTAAGTAGGAAGTAGATCTGTGAGAGCTAATAGAGTGTGTTAGTGTGTAACAATAGGTGTATTAGTTAGAAGTAGGTAGATAGAGTGTGTGTGTGTGCTCTCGCCAAGGCTGCGGCGACCTTATCCTTATATATATATATATATATATAATTTATTTAAAAAAATAAAAGGTAGGACTGGGATCGGGAATATCTCCCAGACCCAAGCCCAAGCTCACGCTCAGGCATAGGCCTCAGTCGCCTTTTAAAAAAACAAATTTTAGCTTCACACGTAGCTAAAAATTGATTTTTTGAGGACCAACGGAACTTTAGATGCCTGAAAATTGTGTTGTAAAGCACACAGCGACCCTCTAAGTGATACACTTGTTTCGAGCTATCACACACTTTAATCAAAAAAATCAAACATTAAAAAACATTAAAAATGTAAAAAACACGAGTGAAAACGGACGCTTAAAAAAGATAAGCGGTTAACCTTCGAGGTTATTCGCCGACGCCTATAGGGTGCCAAAGGCACATGCATCTACGCTCTGGTCGTGTGCTAGAGATGGAGCAACTAGAGAGAATTTCGACATACGCGAGTTCTCAATATCCACCTACTTTAGGTTCTGGGCCCTCGGCGGGGACCCAAGGTAGTACAAACCAAGACCCGAACATAGCGGCTAGTGACTCTTCCTCTGACTACGACGTCATGGAGGGTTTCCCAATGCCTAATCCTGATAGCTCAAGCCAAGACATGCATGTCGTGGGCCCGTGGTCCGGGCCGAGCGTGCTTAGCCGCCTAAAGGAAACCTTTAGTAGAGCCACTCGCTCCGAACATGGAGCTAAAGATGTAAATGAGGAGGGTCGGAAAGTAAATTCTCCGTTCGTGACCAACGCAGACCCTATGCCCTTAGAGAATGTGCACGTGAATACTTCATTCACTGCACCTCATGACTCTTCAGAGTTATTTCCCTCCGAGGTCATATTACCCGATGATAGAAGCCTTGCCGAAGTGCAAGAGGTTGAGCGATATATCCTTGCAGCGAGGGAAAAGGAAGTCAAGAGCTTACGTTGTCAGGAGTTTTTTGGAGCAAGGGATTGCGCATATGTACATACACATGCATGGTGCATCAAATAAAGAATTTCCCATTTTCCAGAGCCAGGTGGTTACGTGGGGCCCACATGTGTACAGGTAGGGCAGCATGTACATAGTGCAACGATTTTCACTATTATCAGTACCAGTGTGTTTTTTCTACAATAAGTAGGAGTTAGTGGCGCGTAAAACTTCTCGAGGAAGCTATCCACAGGCCGACGACATGAGATAAGCAGGTGCGTCATATGGCATCTAGTGGCGTCAGGACGGCGAATGGGGTCAATACTTGCACGTGGAGAAGTACGGGCACACCGTGGATGTTTTCTTGTGATAATTATGCAGAAAGGTCATCATGAGGACCATCTTTTGGGGCCACTTCAAGTGGTTGCGGGACGCATTATTGGAAGAAGCTGAGTGCCAGGTGTGCGGATGATGCAAAAAGGTGACAACTATGCACTGCGAGGTTAGTTTTTGGCCTGTTCGGGGTCCGTTTAAGGTCATCTAAAAGGCCAAGGGTGTCCGACCAATAAAGCTAATTGTGGGAACTAAAAAAACAGAGAGAAGACCAGAAAAAACGTGGAGAAGAGAGGAGGAACAGCCGCAGGTGTGTTTTTGCTCATTTTGGAGCCTGTTTTGGCCCTAAACTGCTCATCCGAGGTCGGATTTGAGCACTTTGACATTGTAGACTGGGGTTTTGGGCCGTTCCGGACGCGATGGCGCTGTCCATTTTGCCAAATTCCTTAATCTTTTCCTGGTGTTTTTCTGTGTAATCTTCTTCGGTGAGTGAAGCCTCTGCTTAACTTTGTGATTGTATCTAGTATATTTTACCCATATTGTGTGAGTTGTTTGCCCCATTGGTGTTGGCCCAAGCTCATTTGTATCTAATTATCAGAAGTTATCCTCTTTTGAGCTGAGTTTTTTGGGTGTGTGTGTGTGTGTGTGTGTGTGTGTGTGTCTCTGTGTGGAGTGGGCAAGTGGATAGTCTCTCTCCTCTCACTCCATAGGTGTGTTCCCTGTCTCGGCCAGGTGTGTTGTGTAAGCCGAGTGGTGCCCCATAGTGTGTGTGTGTATCTTCCCGAGAGTGTGTGTCGGGTCGTTATAGAGGCGCTGTGTGTGTTTTCATCCCGCTCACATTCTTTTGGCGCCCCCACGGAGGATCTTCTTCGAGTACCTTCTGCTTCGAGCTTCAAGATTCGAGATTCGGGATTACAGGTTGCAGACTACAGGTTACAGGTTACAGGGACAAGGACAGGTACAGGTACAGGTGATTCACACAGGTACAGGTAGCTAGAGTACAGTGATATACTAGCATTGGTGTCACTTGCAGTTGTTGTGGATATGCATCACTTGGCGCCTATTTGAGTGCATTGTCTGTTGGATTGTACGTTACTTGTGGAAACTACCATTGTACGCATCTGTGGAGCCATACTTGGTTGTATTTGGCAGTCCCAGCCATTTTTGAGACTTGGTCTGGAAGATAGTCATTTCTGAGACTTGACTATACGCGATTTGCATTAGCCTTCGTGTGAGGGTCGATAGCGTGAGGTTTTTATTGAGCTGGGGGATTCTCAAATGTGGAGATCCTTTCGGTGATACAGGTAGCTGGAGCACCCTTTTCGTGACCTCGCCATAGGCTATGTACTAGTGAGTCCTATTTGATGCTCGGGTTCTATTGTTGTTGACAGTTTATGCATATATATACAGTCTA
The DNA here is from genome assembly GCF_014529385.1 of Adiantum capillus-veneris. Taxonomy (NCBI): domain Eukaryota; kingdom Viridiplantae; phylum Streptophyta; class Polypodiopsida; order Polypodiales; family Pteridaceae; genus Adiantum; species Adiantum capillus-veneris. Next base: position 90,323,202 of record NC_140942.1, on the reverse strand, counting down.
TATTTTGGGTTCCTACTGCTCTACTTCTGGGGAAACTCTGTCAAAATTTTTCCACGTTATGATGGCTGGTTTCTTGGTGTTTTGAGCCATTTATGCTATTATGCTGCTGAAATTTTGGCAAAATCAGAGGTTAAGTCAGGTGTGCCTTCTTGGGAGCTTCATGGTTGGCTTTAATGGATGATCAAAATGGTCCTCAATTCACTCCTTTTCATTTAACTCAAAGAATCCAGATAAATGTTCATGTGTCCAGGAAGATTTTTTTCCAGCAGCGCATAGTCTTTATGTTCGGGCCAAGAAGATTATGAGAGATCCTCGAATGTCCTTTGCCTGTTGTCATTCCGATGATTAACTATGAAAACTCATTTGATGTGCATGTGTTTGTCCTTATCTAAAGTTGATCTCCATTGAAGTTTCTGGGGATTGGGTAGTGAGAAGTTTTGGGTTCTTGCACGTGTGTTCGAAGGGGTTCTCAAAGCATCGTAGCTTGGGTAGCCATGGCTTTCTCTTATCCGGAGTTTCATGGAAGAAGTGATGAAGATGTGGAAGACTTTTTGGAAAAGATGGAGGTTGCATGCATTAGCAACCAGATTCATGACCCTGCGCAGATGTTACGCCTTCTCCAAATTTGTTTGAAGAGTGATGCACGAGTTTGGTCTAAAGCATTTGAAGAGGAGTTGCATGTGGCTGATCCACCTGTAAGGTTGAGTTGGGACAATCTACGACATGGGTTGGAAGTGGAGTTTGTGAAGATAGAAGATCCTGACAAAGTGTGGCAAGAAGTACAGGCTTTGGTGCAAAAGGAAGGTGAGCCAGTAGATGCGTACATACGTAAGTTTTCATTGGCATGGGAGCGAATGTGCAAGGCTTTAGCACCACAGGTACCCCCGCCTGACATGATGAAGAAGGACAGGTTCTTGGCTGGTCTTTGGGAGAATATACGTTGGAGAGTGGAGCTAAAGAAGCCTAGGACATATGAGGATGCACTAGAGGTAGCAAGGAACAAAGAGTGGAAGCTGAGGAAAATGAGCCAGTTAGGGGTGGAGTCTTTGCCAATGAGGTCTGAATTTCAGCCTATAGAGTCTTTACAAGGGCGCATGTCAGGGGTTCATCATGAACCAGTAGTTCCTGTTACTACTCAGGTTATGCCAGCAGTGGTCACTACAGCAGTGCAAGATGATGGGCTAAGGCAAGAAATGAGGCAAATGGTAGATTTGATGAAGAATCTCAGCCTAAACATGCTAGGTCAAGTGGGAAATAATCGAGGTTGAGGGAGGTTTGAAAATCACCCAAGGGGTGAAGAAAGGCCTAGGAATGGTGTTGGACAAAGCAATGGTAGGTACTGGAGGCAGACGCCCACATGTTATAATTGTGGAGAGTTGGGTCACATCAGCCCGCAATGTGATAAGCCACCAAGGATGGGGGGAGACATGTATCCATTGCCAAGACAGGTGTTAACTAGGTCAAATGATTATGGCATCGAAATTAAGGGAGATGAAGGAACCAGTGGATTAACCCAAGAGGAAAAGGGAAAGACAAAAGTGCTAAGTGTAGTCACCTTGGAGAAGGCATCAAAGCTAGAGGATACATTAGTGATGCCTATTGGGAAGAGGACCACAGAGGATAAGGAAGGAAGAAGTGCCCCAGGTCCTAGTAAGAAGAAAGGAAAGAGCCATGAAGGCGAGGATGTCAAGGCCAAGAGGAAAAGGAGAGCTCGTCGAAAGTTTCATGTTTCAGATTTTCCACTAGGGGATGGGCAATTAAGCTATGACTTGAAGGAGGATCTGACGAGCAGGAAGGCAGATGTTACTTTTGGGCAGCTTATAGAGATGGTGCCTAAGCTAAAGCGACAGTGGAAGAGGATGGTTAACCCAATGGAGAAAGAGCCAGAGAGAGGTTCAGTAAAGGTGTTGGCAATGGATGAGCTACCAGACATTTGTCCAATAGTAGATGTGTGGCATAAAAGAAAAAATTTGGGACAAGGTTATGTGGATGGCGGAGCCCAAAGATGCGTCATAACACACTCATGTGTTGAGAAGATGGGTCTCACAGTGGCTGGGGTGTCAGGTTTTCGGATCAGATTGGCAAACCATCAAAAAGTAAAATGCTTGGGTGTTGTAAAGAGATTAGAAGTGGAGGCATATGATGCAAAGGCAGTGGTTGATTTTCATGTGATGCCAGCAGGGTTGGGAGCATATCCTATTATACTGGGCAGACCATGGTTACGTGCAGTGGGAGCTGTTCAAGATTGGCGACATGGTACGATTAGCCTCTATGGAAAGACAGGTACCAAGAAGCTTTATAATATGGACACAAGGAAACGATTAGAGGAGCTTTATGAAGATGAGGATGAGTCTAGTGATGAAGACTCTTCCACGGTGACAGATGAGGACAGTGATAGCACTACCAGCAGTGATGAGGATGCTGATGTTGCATTTCTTTTGATGGACAAAGAAATCCAGGAGTTTGGTTTAGTTGCATTTGCGAATGAGGTTGAAGATGAAAGTGAAGGGCCTTATGAAGTGATTGAAGGGCTGATGCAAACCAAGGTTGAGTTGTCAAAGAAGCAGGAATTGATGACACAAATGATCAGTGGAGACCTCTCAGCTATGGAGAAGGAGATATATTTGCACATGCTGGCTAGTTTTCCTTATTTGTTCATTACTTCATATGAAGAGATCAGAGGGTTCAAGGGCGAAGAGATGAATATAGAGCTGAAAGAAGGTGCTAAGCCAGTGCGGCAAAGGCTAAGAAGGATCGGTCAAGAGCAAATGGAAGCCTTGCGAGAATAGGTGGACAAGTTATTGAAGGCAAGGTTCATAGTCCCTGTGGAGACCACAGAATGGGTGAGTCCAGTTATAGTCAGTCCAAAGAAGGATGGGAAGTGGAGAATTTGTGTAGATTTTAAACCCTTAAACGCAGCCACTAAAAAGAACCCATATCCTCTTCCATTCATCGATCAGATCTTGGATTCGGTGGCAGGTTATGAGAGGTACAGTGTGTGTGATGGTTTTTCAGGCTATTTTCAATTGAAGATTGCTCTTAAAGACCGCACAAAGACCACTTTTATTACGCCATGGGGCTGATATTGCTACACAGTATTGCCATTTGGGTTGACAAATGGACCATCCTTTTATCAAGAGAGAGCAAATTGGGTATTGGCACCATTCATTGGTAGTTGTGTTAAAGCTTTTATGGATGACTTCTGTGTATACAGCAGTAGGGTTGAGCACCATGAGAAGCTGCAGATGGTATTGTCTCGATATGATGAATGTGGAGGACAACTAAATCCCAAGAAATGTCATCTAGCACAGCCAAGGGTGAAGTTATTGGGTCACATGGTGTCAGAAAATGGCATTGAGGCTGATCCAGACAAGGTTAAGTCTATTATTCTTCTTCCATCACCTACGAATACAAAGCAATTGGCAACCTTTATACACAAAGTGAAGTACATGGCACGGTTTATTCCATTGTCTTCGCAGCTTATTTATCCATTACAACAAGTGGCAAGCATGATCCATTGCAATGGGATGACAAGTGTGAAGAAGTGTTTCAAGAGGTGAAAGAGGTGTTAGGGGGGTTGTCAGCCATGCAGGCTCCTGATTGGGAGAAAGTTTTTTATGTAAATCCCTCAGTAGGGGATGATGCCATTGGATCCATGCTATTGCAAAAGGGGAAGGGCAGCCATTATATGAGGCCAGTGTATTGTGCAAGCCGAGTGAAGTTGGTAGCGGAGAGAAAGTTCTCGAAAGTAGAGCTAGTGATGGCTAGTGTAATATTTGCTTGTCGACGATTTCATCATTACTTGCTACCACGACCTTTTGTTTTCTTGACGAGTAATGCCTTTTTGCCACAGTTAATTAATGGCACTAACATGTCAAATGTGGTGAAGAAATGGGTAATTGAGCTGCAAGAGTTTGAGTTCTCTTTTCTAGTGGAAGATAGTACAAGGGCTACCCTAGCTGATTTGTTGACCTACAAGGAGAATCCCCTTATTGTTAAGGAAGAGGTGGTGAGAAAGGTAGTTTAAGAAGTGCCACAGATCAGCAATGCACATGTGTTGTTCTTTGATGGTTCATACAGAAAGAGCCATGATGCAGCTTCAGGGGGTATAGCACTTTATGATCCAGAGGGGAAGCTAGTATGCAAGAGAGGGTTCAAATTGGATGCTCATAGTAACAATGAGGCTGAATATGCTACTCTAGAAGCCGGATTACACATTTGTTTGAAGCAAGGGGTTCGAAGGTTGAGCATAAAAGGTGATGCCTCGTTAGTGGTGAAGCAAGTGCTGGGTGTGTGGAAGAGCAAGAACACCTCATTGAAGGAAATGTGCTTCAGAATTAAAGGCCTGCTAAAAAAGTTTGAAGCATGGAGCATCAGACACATTGAACGTGCTCTAAATGGAGAGGCACATGAAGCAGCTCAAGGCATGATTGGGGAGCTATTTGTGTTGAGGACCACTTTACCTCTTTATCATGGCCGGGAAAGTTTGGTTCAAGAAGAGGAGTTTTTGCTAACAGGAATCATTCCAAAGGAGATTCAGAAGTCTAAGAAGTATGGTTTTGTGCGTAGAGCATACAGGTACAAATTGATTGGTGATGTCTTATACATGAAAGGGGCTGATCTCGTGTTGAGACGTGTACCTTGGCAAGAGGAGCTTTATAGAGTGTTGGAAGAGAATCATGAAGGCGCATGTGGTGGCCATTTTGCTCTAAAGATCACCTTGCATAAGATTTTGCAAGAGGGGTATGTATGGCCTAGTTTGCACAAGGATGTTCACCATTGGTGTAGGTCTTGCAATAGGTGTCAAGCATTTGGGAAGAGAGTGTTGAAGCCAGAGCTACGAAAAACCATTATGGCGTTTGATGTGTTTGAAAACTGGGGGATTGATGCAATAGGCCCGTTACCTATCACAAGCAGGGGCAAAAGCTATATTTTGACTGCAGTGGACTATCTCTTTAGATGGGCAGAGGCTATAGCAGTAAAACAGATCACTGCAAAGGATGTGGAAAAATTTGTGTATGATGAAATATGTTGCAAGTTTGGGGTGCCACTGGATCTACTTTCAGATAAGGGGCCTGGCTTTAGAGCTAAACTGCTAGATTTTTTATATGCAAAGATGAAGATTAGGCACCAGCATACCACTCCTTATTACCCACAGTGTAATGGCTTAAATGAAAGATTCAATGGTGAGTTGGTACAAATTCTTTCGAAAGTGACAGAGCACCAAGGAAAGAATTGGGATTTGGAATTGCCTAGTGCATTATGGGCTTACCATACTTCGGTGAAGACAGGTACAGGGTTTACTCCATTTCATTTGGTGTATGGAAAAGAAGCACAATGGCCTGTGGAAGTAGAGTTGCCTGCGGTCAAGATGTTAGAGAAGTTGCTTGGGCCACCTAGTGATGCATTCGAAGAGAGGCTCTTACAGCTACAAGAGGTCCAGTTGGATAGGATGAGTGCATTGGAGCATTATGGGCAGATGCAGGATAAGGCTTTGGCAAAGATAAATGAAAAGGTCAAAAGTAAGGGTATCAATAAACATGACTTGGTTTTGCGCTACAACAGTAAGCTAGACAACACCTTCCAAAAGAAGTTTCAAATTAAGTGGGAAGGCCCTTTCAAGGTAGTGGAGTGTTTTCCAAATGGCACATATCAGCTGGCTAATCTGGATGGTGTTCTACATAAGTCAAGGATAAATGGATTGCGTCTTAAATTATATCATGCCAGGTTAATGATGGTGGAGCAAGATGAGCTGTCTGTGGAGCAAGCAATGTTGGTGAAGGATGAGGAGACCTGTGATGCGGCGAGTCTCATATCTCTCTTTGCTGCTGCTGATCATGAATGATCTAGCAGGCTAGGGGGTGGGCAAATTATGTCAGGAGTTTTTTGGAGCAAGGGATTGCGGATATGTACATACACATGCATGGTGCATCAAATAAAGAATTGCCCATTTTCCAGAGCCAGGTGGTTACGTGGGGCCCACATGTGTACAGGTAGGGCAGCATGTACATAGTGCAACGATTTTCACTATTATCAGTACGAGTGTGTTTTTTCTACAATAAGTAGGAGTTAGTGGCGCGTAAAACTTCTCGAGGAAGCTATCTGCGGGCCGACGACATGAGGTAAGCAGGTGCGTCATATGGCATCTAGTGGCGTCAGGAGGGCGAATGGGGTCAATACTTGCACGTGGAGAAGTACGGGCACACCGTGGATGTTTTCTTGTGATAATTATGCAAAAAAGTCATCATGAGGACCATCTTTTGGGGCCACTTCACGTGGTTGCGGGACACATTATTGGAAAAAGCTGAGTGCCAGGTGTGCGGATGATGCAAAAAGGTGACAACTATGCACTGCGAGGTTAGTTTTTGGCCTGTTCGGGGTCCGTTTAAGGTCATCTAAAAGGCCAAGGGTGTCCGACTAATAAATCTAAGTGTGGGAACTGAAAAAACAGAGAGAAGACCAGAAAAAACGTGGAGAAGAGAGGAGGAACAGCCGCAGGTGTGTTTTTGCTCATTTTGGAGCCTGTTTTGGCCCTAAACTGCTCATCCGAGGTTGGATTTAAGCACTTTGACATTGTAGACTGGGGTTTTGGGCCGTTCCGGACGCGATGGCGCTGTTCATTTTGCCAAATTCCTTACTCTTTTTCTGCTGTTTTTCTGTGTAATCTTCTCCGGTGAGTGAAGCCTCTGCTTAACTTTGTGATTGTATCTAGTATATTTTACCCATATTGTGTGAGCGGTTTGCCCCATTGGTGTTGGCCCAAGCTCATTTGTATCTAATTATCAGAAGCTCTCCTCTTTTAAGCTGAGTTTTTTTTGTGTGTGTGTGTGTGTGTGTGTGTGTGTCTGTGTCGAGTGGGCAAGTGGATAGTCTCTCTCCTCTCACTCCATAGGTGTGTTCCCTGTCTCGGCCAGGTGTGTTGTGTAAGCCGAGTGGTGCCCCATAGTGTGTGTGTGTGTGTGTATCTTCTCAAGAGTGTGTGTCGGGTCGTTATAGAGGCGCTTTGTGTGTTTTCATCCCGCTCACAACGTAAGGCGGAGCAACGAAGAGAGTTAAAAGCGAAAGCCCCTATGTCAATATCCTTGCTAAGAGAGCAATCCAATGCTCTTGACTTAGCAACCGCTAAGGGCCAACCCCTAGAAATCAACATTGCATCTTGCTCAAAGGACACCCCTAGCACCTCAATCCTAGATGGAGTGTTCCTAAATGAGAACTGGGAGTACGAACTACAAACGGAAACTCTGAGCGACCTATACATAGGTCACACCTATCACGAGGGTTGGTTAGATGTCCTACAATCCACAATGGGCGCTACTAGTGTGGAGGATCAACAACAAAGAGTTTGTGAGGTCATCCATAGGGTCATTGAGTTAGAGAGACAGAACAAGGGGATCAACATGCCTTCAACGGGTCTCATGAGATTCTTGGATACAGGAAAGGCTAAACAACCAACCTTATTGCAAATGGAGACTCCCTCGATAAGTCCAATGGATCCTCCATATGTTGTTTTGCCAGGGGTCTCAGTGCAATTTGAGCCCACCTTTCCAAGTTTAGCTCATCTTTCCCTTGATGACACCACGGCTACCATGCCTACCCCAATAATGGGCATGCCAAGAAACATGCCATGGACCTCATTTGTTAGTAAAGCACCGATACATGGTAGCTCAATGCCTGCAACAGTACCTACAAGTGTGTACCAATCGTATAAACCCATGGGTCCTCGTACTCATGTAGTCTCTGCCCCTCCCATTGTTTCAACTACCTATGCTCCACAACCACAACACCCAAGTTCTTATTTCCATGGGACCATACCGGCCACCCATATGAACTATGGACCACCACATGGCACAACATCGTACCCAACGTGGAACCCAAGGGCTTCCTATGCGCCAAGCCCAATGCCAATACCTACTCCACATGTAGTCTCTGGAGCGCCTCCACCCACGGTGCCTGCTCACTTAGGTGACTTGGCAACATTTTCTCAAGCTATCGGTCAATCTATTGTTGAGAATATGCGTAACACGCCTGATAGAGAGCCTAGAAGTAAGGCAGTACAGATAGCCAAGCTCACACAAAAATTTAGTGGAGACGAGGATGTGAGAAAGCATATCGAAGTGTTTGAACAAATATGCGATTCTCTAGGAGAACACAATGACCTACATAAGAGCAATGCTTTAAGCCTAACCTTAAGTGGAAAGGCTGGGGATTGGTATAGAACCCTAAGGGTGGAAGAAAAAACTATTTACCCTACTCTTAGGAGACTGTTCTTGAAAGAATACATACGAGAGGGACTACTTTGGGGTGTAACCTCTCAGCTCCAGAAATCCCAACAAGAGGAAGGAGAGTCGGTGAGAGACTTTATTAGTCGCTTGAAGCATTTGAATTCTCGATGTAATCCAAATGAGCGCTTCAACAATAACCGATTGCTTGATAGATTCGGTGTAGGGGATTACGACATGAGGATATCTACGATGGCTTAGTCATTAGAGGTATCACCACTTGGGAAGCAGTCACCACCAATGCGATCCAATTGGAGGATAATTTAATGATTCAAGGAGAAAGAGTGTATGTTGAGTCTAAATCTATTAGCTCACAAGCATCGGGGCATCAATCAATGACCCTAAAGCCTATTGCTAAGGAGCCAAAGATATCTGAGATGACTTTAGCAGATCTCACCAAGGCTATTCAAGAGAGTCTTAGAGACAATCGTGCTCCGCAAAACAATCACATGTATCCAAGAAGGGAGCAACAATGGTGCTCAGTATGCTATGGACCACATAGTACCAGTGAATGCCCTACTTTTAGAGTAAAATTCAATGGGAACTGCAATGCCTGTGGGAGGTATGGTCATCAAGCTAAGGATTGCATAATGTTTAAGCGCGCAATGGCTAATAGACCAACCTTAGCATGGACAGACACACCTCGAGTGCCTGCATTGATGCCGGCCCAACCTCTTGAACAAACATCACAACACATGGTCCCTAGGGCCCAAAATGTTGTTCAAACGACACCTTTACCACCTCCAGTGCTAGGACCGCAACCACCACATCCGAGAATCACTTCTGTGAATCAAGTGGGTTGTGAGTCATCTATTTCTTGTTTGGAAGGCTATGAGGAAGATATAGATCCTAATATTGCCTATGGGATGGATGTGCTTGAAGAAAGTCCACAATACTACATGGAGGACTATTGGGGACAAGTCAAACCTATATATCAAGTAGCTGCTCTTGCGGCAAGAGGCCAAAATATCAATTACACTACTAAGAGACCACCTCTTCAATGCTATGAGTGTGGAGGTCCACATCGTGTAGCCGGGTGTCCTATTAGGCTACAAAAGAACGCCACGCTACTGCAAACCAATCAAGCGAGCACGTCTACAATGCCGATACTCCTGTAATCGATGTGGCATAGATCATTTGATTGCCCAATGTCCAAATAATCCAAATGCACAGAAGATCACGCCATTAAACTTGATTGAAGTTATGGAGGAGCCATCACAAAGTACACATGTGGTACCAATAAACGTACTCACACGATCGATGCTCCAATAACAAAACTACATCCTTGAGGAAAGAGACACGCCATCAATTGCCCAATCTCAGAAAAAGAAGAAAACACGAAGAAAGAGATCGCAAAAAGCAGCGAAGTCGGACCCTAGTTCAAAGACCAACATAGGGACTGGTGACGACCCCGTATATATGAACGACACTGAAGAGGATTCTGATTCAGGAGAAACCATGGAGACCAAAACGACCACTAAGATAGAAACCAACAAGGAAGATCTTCATGAGCCACAATGGCCAGGATCCAAGAAGAAGATAGGAACTTATCCAAACCCTACAGAGGATATTGAGCGAGTTAAGCAATTAAGGAGTTTGGTAGAAGATACCCAAAGGGATCTAGAACCAGCACCTAGGAAGATCCAGATTACAGACACCGTGTTCCCTACGCAACAACAACCTCACCAAGACCATAGACCCTTAGCCATACCTAGTGTCATCCAAGAAGAAAGTGACTTAAAGTCATGGAAAAGTGGGCGTACTCACTTCTTGATGGAAATAATGTTTACAGAGGGACTACTTGATCCTATCGAAGAAATGGAGATCCCATCTTCCCCACGTCAAGGGACTGAAGCCCAAAAGGTGTCGTTAAACATTGCCAAATTGATGGATTTCATGTCTTCAGAAGTTAGAACCACCATCATGTCCAAACTATATAAAGATCCCGAGCTAGTCTCAGCTCTTTGAGCCTTCCTCAATGGAGAACTAAAGTTTGGGCTACCACAATTTGCACAGATGGATGGAGTTGGGGAGATGCCAACAGAGGAGGAACACTTAGATCCACAACCCAATCCAGATGAGAACCTTGTTATAGAAATACCTGTTAACAAGTTGGGACAATACTTTGAGGGTGATGAATCCAATGCGACCATACCAATCACTACTAAGGGATTAACTGTGAAGGGAATCCTTGATGGTGGCGCTAAGGTTAGCATTGTGACTAAAAATTGCTGGGAAACTATGGGAAGACCTCACCTTGCAACCACAACCATAGTAGTGAAGATGGCCAATGGGTCTATTGTTAAACCTATTGGGATGCTAGAAGATCTCAAGATCAAGGTCTTTGGACATAAAATAAGGATTACCTTCATTGTTATGGATTTCTCCAAACACACTATGGCATCGGAGATGATCTTAGGACGTCCTTTCATGAGGGAAGCAAAAATGGTGCATGACTGGTCTAGAAACCATGTCTACTTGCAGTTCCAAGATTCTGTCATTTCTCCAAACACACTATGGCATCGGAGATGATCTTAGGATGTCCTTTCATGAGGGAAGCAAAAATGGTGCATGATTGTTCTAGAAACCATGTCTACTTGCAGTTCCAAGATTCTGTCATTCGAGTGGATCTTGTAACTGGTCGAGCACATCCTCTAGGAAACAGGTTTATAATTGATCATAGATCTGACACCACATTTCACGCGGCCCCATTGCAGTATTGTTACACATGTAAAGTAGACACTGATGTTGGGGAAGATTCTCCTTATATGGATGTACTACCTGGAATGACTGAGTCTCACAATGTGGATTGGGTCCACCTAGCAGCAACCATAGACACTTGGGGAAATAGGGGGACGACTTGGGTAACACCTGAGGGGGATGAAATGCCCGTACCCTTAAATATGCTACAAGCAATGCATATAGATTTTGGCAAGACTCATCCTAATGTAATGAAGAAAACATACAAGTGGGTCCCTAAAGCATCTTTAGCGACCATAACTAGTGCTAAAAAACAGAAGCCTTGTAAGAAACGTCCCACTCGCTCCAAGAAATGTAAGAAAACATGGCATTGGATTCCTAAAAAACTATTGAAAGCCCAAGGCTACTATCAAGGAAATGATCAAATCTGGGTGCCAAAACGTAGATTGTGTTCTTACCTATCACCTGACCCATGTAAGCCCAATCCCGTAGCTCCAAAACAAATCGACAATCGCGGAAAGAAAAAAATCACAGAATGCTACACACTCGTTCCAGAGCTAGTTTGGGTACCGAAGAAAGAACGATTTGTTCCACCTAGCTCAGGAAGGGGGGAGTCCCATGAAGCTTCTAGCTCCTCATGTAATGCATCCATAGAGGTAAAAGCTTCTCCACAGTCTCCACCTACAATAGTGGACCTCCATAAAGCTACAAAGGAGTCCACACCTCCCAGTATTCAAGAATCACCTGATGAACCACTTCAAGTTCGATCCTGGGAGAGTACCTTACCACCCTTGCAACTCCACGAGGCACCTAAGGTAATAGAAAACTACTGGCAAAAATCCTCACCTATTACCAACTGGAACAATTGGTTTCAAAGGGTGACGAGCACATTTCAAACGGTATGATCTACCCAAGGAAGGGGGGAGTGTTTGCTGACAGTCATCATTCACTCACTCTCCTCTCAACCTTCCTCCCTGACCTCTCAATCTCCCAATCTTAGGGAATGTATATATAAAGCCTTATACTCACAGAAAACAAAAATAATAAAGAGCAAGAGCAATTAGCAAACGAGTGTGCACAATAAAAGTCAAAACATTGACCCATACCTACACATTCACATCCGGTACACTAAAACAGAAACCTATGTCATATAACACCTTTGATCCTCATCACTCGAGTGATGGAGGGTAGGTAGAATTAGTACAATAGGAGTGTTTCTGTTTTAGAGTTGAGTGATTAGCAAAGTTCCTTTTTTCCACTGATGTGCCTCCTAGAGGTATTCTTGTGTTTCATAGTGTGTACATGAACGTGTTGTTGTGGTTAGGATTTGGACCTTCATGGAATCTTTCTCTCATCCAATTTTCAAATCAAGCGCGATCATCAACACAGACATGTGTTTCTTGTCCATTAACATTGCCCCTTATCTTTTTTGCATCCATGTTTGTCTGCTTTGATTGTGATTGGTAACATAATATTCATCACATTTGCTTAGTATCAAACATTTAATTCAATGTAATTTTTTGTCATAATCACTTGTTTAGGTTTAAAAATTGAGCAGTCCGACTAAGCTAGTTTGACCAAGCTAGGCGTTAGAGATCTTCTCTTAATACCATGGGGAATGCCTTCCTAATAATCAATGGTTACTTAGGTTCTTAATCCGATTTAGGTAGAATTGTGTGAAATGTACTAGGGCTTTCTAGTGGGCTTAGTCCCTATTAACCTTTAGCTTAAGTATTATAAAGGGAGTTTACTAGTGTGATGAGCCTTGGGAGGTGTAACAGTGTCATCTGACCCCCCAAAGTTACAAAATTAAAATGCTGAAAACGAACAAACAAAAAATCAAAGTGCCACAATGTAAAATCTTAAACTGAAAGAGAAATCTCGGCTTGATTTGGTACTTCACTCACATGTATCGCCTATGGTACTAGAGCCCTAGAGGTTCCCAGTGTGGGCGCTTTTCCTTGAAAAGCAAAAAACCCAAGGCATACAAAATAAGCACACACATCAAAATTGAATCACTGTGAAAAGACTTTGGGGGGTCAAAGAAAAGGTAATCAGTCAGGCGATGATTTCATGAGAAATTCCTTTTATCGTAGATTAACTACAAAGTCTTCTAGGTATAGCCTCTAGTCAGTCCTCTAACATGAAATACTTGGCTCTCGCGAATTGACCAGAGAAAATTAAGAAGCTTACCCATGGTATTAATAGTCAATCTTTAGTGCCTTTCGATCGTTAAATTAGCGACCCCAGACTTGTTTAATTTTTTACCTTTACAGCTATTTATGCGTTTGATTATATTGCAATTTAATGTTTATTGTTGCTGACAAAAGGGTTAAAATTCTGTTACCAATCAAATTGTCTGCCTACAACTGCATATGCTGTTTAATTGCTTATGAGAATGCAACTACTGTGCCAATGTTGTTTGATTTTGCAGTGACTAAAGGAGGCTAAGGACATTCATCTTAGATGCTCTTCCACCTCGACGAACGAGCTTCAACTCAATAGGTTCCGAGGGCGGAATCTACATCAAGAAGGGGGGCATGTTAACCCTCATGGCTCACGGACACCCTATCACCTACGACGGACGTTGTATTATTTACTTGGTAGAGTCAGGTATCGGGCTTGTCGGTCCAATAGGAAAAGGGTAAGAGTGATTGCCGATGAGAGGCGCACTCTAACTGGAACATTCAAGGGATTAGTTGGCTAAGCATGGGCGCCCAAGTGTGAATGGGGAGAGCTCATATAAAATCCAACTAAACCTAAAATTCACTCATTCTCTCATTTGTGCAATTGAAGAGTTCTCTTGCTCCATCTCCATCTTCTTCTTCTTCATCTCCTTGTGTGTGTGTGTATGCGTGAGAGAGAGAGAGAGAGAGTGTGTGATCGAGCATTGCGGCGGCACGAGGGCGGCGAGGCAGTTGAGCGCGGCGTAGCAGCGTCTCCCTCTTCTTCGCGGCGAGGAATCCTCCACGAAGCAAGCGTAGAGCGGTGAGTGACACACCATCGTCATCTTTGAGCTTACTAGTTTAGGCTTGTTGTATGCTTGGAGCCATTTGTGGCTCGCACGCGGTGTATCGGCAAGTTCCTTGCATTGACACGTGCGACATACGCGCACACAAGTGAAATGATTCCTTGCACATAAGGAATGTAACCCTTAGAAAATGGGCTTTTGTCACATCAAATTGTTTTTTAAAGGTATAATACACCAATTAGTGTGTGTGTGTGTGTGTGTGTGAGAGAGAGAGAGAGAGAGAGAGAGAGAGAGAGAGAGAGAGAGAGAGAGAGAGAGAGATTAATTTGCCTTGACCTCATGATCCCAACTATGCATGAAAGTAGAGATCAAATAAGCCCTACTTTTACAATTGATTTATGAAAGGTACACTGATATGCAAGAGTAAGAAGATACAAGGAATATGAATTAGGTTGTAGCAGTTTCTTCCATGAGCTTGATGAGACTCTTGCACCCCAAGAAGCCCATCTTTAAACTATGGCCTACAATGTTTAGATGAGCTTGTAGCAGTAGAGACAAAAATTGGGGATGAGGATAGGTAATATTTGCACTTGATGGACTAGCCACTTGATTCAGATGCATAAGATCAACATCACAAGCAAATCTAGTTAGACATGTTTTTATTATGTTTTTTGGAGTAAACTAAGATTATACATTGACCATGTTCGCATTATGGTGATTTGAATGTGATTTTTTTTAATAAAGTTTTCTCTTTTTTAAGGGATCTCTTTGTAATTCAAGAAAGGGTAAATCTATGTTTTTTGAAGTGCACATGACATGACTTCATCACATATTTGAATGAAATGAGTATGTTTATAGACCATGGTGTTAGTCATGTGATCAAACTCCCCCTTTCTCCTAAGCAATGTATGTCTCTAAAACATGTGCTCTCTCAATCCACATTGTCCCTCTCTCATGTTATTTCTCTTTCTCTCTCTCTCTCTCTTAGACATAATGACTCATCTCTCAAGAATATAATGATGACTCGTGTGTGTGTGTGTGTGTGTAATTTTCCTTGCATGGGTCTATGTTAGCGAGCAAGCTGTTCAATTTTTGCCTCGCTCGAAAATATTAGCTCGCCATTTGGTAAGAGTCGTTATTGATGCATAGAAGAAATCTCCTAGGCTATTGTGGTTTCTCAGGTGAAATATTTGAAAAGGGCCCTCTTTGACTAGAAAACCATTTGATTAGAGGCATGTATTATTCCCAGCGCACCACAAGGACCATTCTAGCTCCAAGCCTTTGGAGGAGGGGTTTGGACTAAATAGTATCATTGGTGGGTGGCTAGACTTTTCCATCCTTTGAGGTATTGTATGTGGAACCTCTTCATTTTCTTGAAGAGAAGCAAGGCACTAACCAATGGTTTTGGGCAATAACATCGTTGGTATATACCTATTTTGAAACTGACATTAATACGGGCAGTCATTTTGACATTCTACTAGGGCAAAAGAATTTTGAAACCATGTTGTGAACTCATTTTGAGATTTTGGTGGCAAGAAGAAAAGACAAGAAGTGTGACTGTAGATCTACAACTAACCCTAGCAACAACCCCAAATCTTTCATCTTGAAAGTAGCATTCAAATCAGCCTTAAATTCAACAATATGTCTCTCATTTGGTCTAGTGATCGGCAAATCATCTACATAAAGAACCACAATGAAAAGTACATCACCCTCACGCTTTACATACAATGTGCTTTCTGTTGGACTGTTACGCAAGCATCGTTTGACCAAATGAGTGCTAGCCTTCTCATACCAAGCACGAGGAGATTGCTTCAACCCATACCTTTGTTACATTTGTACACCTTATCCTCTTGTCCTTTCTTGACAAAACCGCGAGGCTGCATTACATAAACTTCCTCAAATATGTCACCATTCAAGAAAGCAGTAACAATGTATGATTGATGTACATCCCAACCAAAATGAGCTGCCAATCCATGTAGAGAACGCACAGTAGTCATACGACAAGTGGGAGCAAAAGTCTCTTCATAATCTATGTCTTTTTGTTGTGCATAACCCTTTGCAACAAGTCGAGCCTTAAAAGCGATCAATCTCACCATCCAGCTTGCGTTTCAACTTGTAAACCCACTTCATACCAATGGCCTTTTTGCAAGGATCCAAATCACATAAAGTCCATGTGTCATTTCTATAAGTGCATCATATTTTGATTGCTTGGCAACCATCCAATTTTCTAAATTTTGTGCTTCATCAAAAGACAGAGGTTCCTCAACATCATGTAAGCTAGCCACAGTCAAAGCATAACAATCTGATGCATACGATGCATGTCGAGAGCCTGAACGAGTGTGACTAGACAAAGGTGCATCCACTTTACTATCACGCAATGTATGCACCAGCCATTTAGGCATACCTCTAGCCTGCTCATTTTCAGCGCTTTCCTCATCAAGTACATCATGTCCATCTACATCAGTAATAGGCTGATTTGTAACATTGGAATTTACATTCATTCTTCCACCACTGAAAAGAGGCAACAAAGTGTCATAAATGTCCTGTGAGCTTACATTACTGTCTCTAGTACAAGACAGACAGCAAGGGCTGAATAGAATCTTCCACAAACACAATATCCCATGAAACCATAATACGCTTTGTTTGTGGATGATACAACCTGTAACCTTTGCTTTCAGCACTATAACCAGCAAAAATACATTTGATAGCCTTATCATCCAATTTCTGCGTTGCGTTTGTGGCACCAAAGTATATGCCAAACAACAAAAAACACACATGTGCTCAATAGAAGGCTTTTTATCATGCCATGCATCATATGGAGGCATAGACTGCAAATCTTTAGTAGGACACCTATCAAGTACATAAGTGGCACACATGATGGCCTCAAGCCAAAAACAATGCAGCAAAGTTTGACTTTTGACCATACATCATGCCATTTTTGTAAGTGACCTATTTTCCTCTCAGTGACACCATTTTGTTGAGGCGTATAAGGCACTATACATTGGTATTTTATCCCACGACTAACCAAAAATGCATTAAATTCATGAGACATATACTCCCCCCCTCGTTCCGAACGGAGGGTGCCCATAGTACATTTTGAGACATTTTCAACCAGAGCCAGAAATTGTTTGAAGCACATAAATACTTCGGACTTCGCTTTAAGCGGAAACACCCATGCATGCATCAATGAAGGTCATGGAGTTTGCATGGGACCACAATGTCTGGAGTTTGCATGGGCCCACAAACATCACTATGCACAAGCTGTAACCTGCATGTGGCCCTTACTGAACCATCCTTTGGAAAATTAGAACGTTGCATCTTACCCAATATACAGCCTTCACAAACATGTTTGACAAGTGCTTCAAGAGGCGGCAAAGAAGCAACCATATCAGATTTTTACAAATGCAACAAATTAGCAAATTTCAAATGACCAAAACGTGCATGCCAAAGTTTTGCATCTGAGATATCCTTTGAATCCAAAACTGCATTTGCAAAATTTTGCCCACACTTGTCATATAAGGTGAGCTTATACAGCCCACGGCATAAAATGCCAGATGCAACAATTTCATCAACGAAACTAAGATCATGTACTGTACATCTATTATCGAGAAATTTGACTACAAGACCAAGTCTAGCAAGTGCAGATACAGACAACAGATTCTTCTTGATACCAGATACATAAAGTGCATCAACAAGTGTAAAAGAACTGACATTTGTAGCAGTAAGCACAATCTTTCCAACTCCATGAAGTGGATAAGAGGCATTGTTGGCATGAGTAATTGAATTTCCATGAGGGACAGACTCAAGAGAGGTGAACAAATCACAATGTGAGGTAATGTGCTTTGTAGCACCACTGTCAAAATACCACACATGTGAATCTGCAGCAAGCGACATGCATGCATCGTGGACAATAGGATTATAGGTACACTCTGCACTAAAAGCCCATTTTGCATCAACATGAGCATCACAGATGCCTTTCACAGAAGACTCAACAAAGCTGCATTTGTAGTGGAACCAACATTGCAGTGGAACCACCCTCTTTCTTCTTAGAATCTTTGGCCTTCAACTTAGGACACTGCTTGATCAAGTGATCATCAACTTTACAATAATGGGACGCATCTTATTTTTTACCTTATCACCAGAATTTCCATCAGAATTGCTGCCACAGAAGCATTAAGAACAGGTGATTTTCCACTCGCAGAAGAACCATAAGAAGTGGCTGCATTGCTGTTACCACGCTTTCTTTGAGCAGCAATAAAATCATGTTCAACTGCACGCTGTCTAGTCTTGTTTTTTATTTTTAGTGACTCTTGCAACATCAATGTGCATAATGCATCAAACTTGACAACTTCAGGATTTCCTTGGGTCATGAGTCTCCAAGTACTAGCAAAATTCTCGTAAGAGTCTGGCAAGGCATCAAGAACAGTTTGCACAAGGGAACTATAAAAAATGACTTCACCTGCAAAAATAAGTTTCTCATTGATATCCTTGACACTAGCAAGGAAAGTGTCCATATCATCTTCCTCATGCATAATCTTCGACTCCAACTCTTTACGCAGCAATGCAATTTTTGCCTTATTGCGGCTTGCATAAAGACCAGGCAGAATATCCCAAGCCTGTTTTGTAGATTTTGTTGAACAAATAGAGTAATGGTGTGATTCACAGACAACGCAATCAACGCATGAGCCTGCGCATCCTTTACATCCCAATGAGCTTGTTCTGTCGTAGGCAAAACAACTCTAACAACAGCAATCCTTGCAAGCAAGACCTGCAACATCCTCAACATTGCCTACATCCTCAGAACCAAGGTGTACATCAATACCCTGCACAATATTCCAGACGCCCTTTGATGCAAGAACATGTTGCATCATGTAAGACCACATAGAGTAATTGTCCCCATCCAACCTATCCTTAGCACAACAAACATCTTGAACACATATGTGTTGTTGTTAGCTATGTAAATGTTGCACCTAATGTGAAAATTGCCCAAAAAGAGCAGAAATGAACAGAGAACAACACGTGCTATATAGCACAAACCGTAGAAGAAAACGACACTGACAAAAATTCTACATAAAATGACAAAATAGCATGTGCAGTACTGCCTGTAGTAAAAACGGAGGCCGAAATGAGCTCGAATTAGAAATCTGAGTAGACTCAGCTCTACGAGCCAACCCGAAACTTTTGTCAACCTACGAAGGCTTACCAAAGCTCATAGAAATCAGAAAAAGTGAGC
Source organism: Adiantum capillus-veneris (assembly GCF_014529385.1). NCBI lineage: Eukaryota > Viridiplantae > Streptophyta > Polypodiopsida > Polypodiales > Pteridaceae > Adiantum > Adiantum capillus-veneris. The sequence continues at coordinate 90,304,019 of NC_140942.1, read as the reverse complement.
AGGCGTGTGCTGGAGCTGCTGGTGACTAAGCCCGGGAGGACGCAACCTGCTCTGGTACCAATTGTTGGAAGGCACACAGTTTGGAGAAGACGAAGGAAAATCAAGGCACACAACAGAGAGTATATTACTTAGTGTGCAATGGAAAGATGGATAGCCCTAGAATGATGGGCATAGATACAATGCATGGGAAAAAACACCTCCTAAAGAGGGAAAAAATGCCCCTGTGGTCCTAAGTGTATTCACACACATCACTACCACATGTATATGGTAACAACCCCCTCTCTTGATATTACTCTCCCTCTCCCAAGCACACAACTGGGTACACACATATACATTCATATGCACAAACAAAAGTAGGAATAAATATGCACATACAATGCCACGTACACACTTAAGTCATCTCTCTCTCTCTCTCTCTCTCTCTCTCTCTCTCTCTCTCTCTCTCTCTCTCTCTCTCTCTCTCTCTCTCTCTCTCTCACACACACACACACACACACACACACACACACACACATGCGCGCGCGCACACACACACACAAAAGGGAACATGCATAATTCAAGGAAACTCAACTTTTGTTTATTTATTATTGATTGTATTACAATATTTGTTAACTAGTGAGTTTTTTGCTAATTAGTTTATTACCTGAATCCTCTTGATTAATTAGGTTTTGTTAAGGGAACTTTGTATCTATATTTTTGCTAGTTATATTTTCTTAATTAGAATGTCTTGTTTGGTTTAGTTAATTTGTTGAGTAAAGTAGTCAATTTGGTTTATGTTCTATGAAATATAATTTAAGGGCAATTTAGGCTTTGATTAAGGTTCAAGGTTAGTTTAGTGCCATATTTTTTAGATTTAGTTTAGGGTTTTTATTGTGATTAGTTTATGGTAATGGGTGACCTGATTTATGATTATTTTAGGGTTTAGTAACACTTAATTTAAGATTTGTTGAAAATCATTTTAGAGTTTAGGGTGACTTAGTTGAGGGTTTTGGGTAACTACTTTAAGATTTAAGATTACTATCCATTGGTAAAAGAAAGGACTTGGACGAGGGGTATATAGCCATTGATGCCGCTCTGATGGTTTAGCCTGAATATGGGTAGGTTTTCGTCTCCTAATGAGGCATGGTAGCTTGCCGATGTAATATAATATCCATCAAGGCTCGACAGGAGCTTGAAGTCTTGTTGTACATTTATTTTGGGAGTACAATAATTGCACTCACTATTGTGAGTTTGGCAATATATATATATATATATATATATATATATATATATATATATATATATATATATATATATATATATATAAAAGATTATTTAAAGGTTTAGCCAAACTTAGTTTAGGGTTATAGAGAGTCTCATGGTTGGCAAGCCATTTTTAGATGTAGAAATTTATTATTTTTTGAAATTACTTGAGATTTTATCTACCACACTCTAATGATCTTGGTTGATTGGTTCTCCCCCTTGAACAAGCACTGGGGAAAGCAATGGTTGGAGTCAAGATGGTGTGATACCAAATAACATATGGGGTCCACAATTGCCACTATTGATGAAGATCTTTCTGTGGAAGGATTATGGGGGCTTTAGGGGTATTGGTTCAGATAGATACTTAGGATGCAAAATGGCTAGTGAGGACCTTCCTCACTTGTTCAAGGAGTGCCCGGCTATAGGTGGCATGGTAGGGAGATTAACAAATAGGTACAAAAGACCTAGAAAATGGGGTTCTTCAAGAATGACCTGTTCTTAGGAGGGAAGGTGATGAAAAGTCAATTACTACTTGTCTGCACACAAATTGTTACATTCTATTACTTCAAGAAAGTATGGAAAGTCAAGAACTATCGGGTGTTCAAGAATGTTCTCTCAACAACTAGCTTCATGGAGATTTTACAAGAAAGCAGAGAAGAGTGGAATATGGTCATTAGCATCTTTCTAACCAGAGTGGACTAACCAGAACATAGATAGCGGTTCGCCTCTTGCTAGGTCAAAGTAGCTTATCTATGTATTACGAGACCCCTCAAGGCTCAACAAAAGCTTGAGGTTTCTTTGTACATTTCTTTGGAAGGATTTAATACATCCACTCACAATTGCGAATTTGGTTTTTTTAGAAAAAAAGATTACTTGAGATTTTAGGGTGACATTGTTTAGGATTACTTAAGGGTATAGGGGGACCTAGTTTAGGGTGAAGGATGTGGGATGTCAGGCGTATGGTAGGACCAGGGAGGGCAAGGCCCTAATCTATGCATGCATGGTCAAGGGGACTCCTAAAATACGGACCATGGATTTATATAGGAGTAAGGTCGGGTGGAGATGAGCATGTGGTAGTATTCGAGTCCTTTCACTAGTATCAGAGCTCAGGGGAGGTCGTGGCCTTGCAAAAGTTGCATGGATTGCATGGAATCTCTCTCTCTCTCTCTCTCTCTCTCTCTCTCTCTCTCTCTCTCTCTCTCTCTCTCTCTCTCTCTCTCTCTCTCTCTCTCTCTGAGGATATGGTGCTCATAGGAAGCCACCCTTGTAGGGCCAAAGGGTGAAAGGGTGTCATGGGAGCACCTGCTTACACACACACACACACACACACACGCAAGATCAAACTCGGGCCTACACAAAATGTGGAGTTGATGGCCTTGACGAGGTTGCCTAGGGGTTGGGAGCAAAAGACGTCACTATCGCAGTCCACGAAGACCAACCAGGTGCTCTCTCTCTCTCTCTCTCTCTCTCTCTCTCTCTCTCTCTCTCTCTCTCTCTCTCTCTCTCTCTCTCTCTCTCTCTCTCTCTCTCTCTATGTGTGTGTGTGTGTGTATGTGTGCGCGCGCGCTCTAGCACAGTTGTTGCTTGCCACGACTTAGCTCAGATCTGGAGATAGGAACTACCAATTCCACTCTTCCTTTTCAAAAAAAAAAAACCTTGATGTCTTTTTCCAAGGAAAGAATAACTTTAAATGGGCAACCTACCAAAGGAAAATGCTTACAAAACTTTATCTAATGCCTGCTAACAAAGGATTAAAGGTCCTACTAGAGTACAATGTTTGCAGAAACATTGTCTAATACTGGCTCACAAGCCTTAAAAATCCTATTAGAGTACAATGCTCACATTATCCTTGCTAATTCTTGTATAATTTTTGAGAGAACCTAAGCAACAAATGACCACTAGCTAGTCTAACATCGGGCTTTACCTACATATCTTACTAATGAGGTAGTGGGTCCATATGTAATGGGTCTACTACCTCATTAAGTATGGTACTGGGAAAGGGTAGACACACCCACTTGAACATGTGATATGTAGTCTATGACTTTAACCAATACACACACATTGCTCTGCCAATTAGTTTTTGGCTTTATACATTGAGCTCTTAAAGTTTGTACTAAATAGGACAATAGATAATCTTGCTATGTTTAAGTGTTGACATATAAAACAATCGATAGGCTCTTTGACACTTGTAATGTGTATCCAAGGCTAGCAAAATATGTTGTCTTATTTATATGGATGCAGGTGAGAGTCCTATCATTGCTTAAAGATGTTTAGGCTTGCTACGGTCCTCGAAAATGAGGACCGAGTTTATCTATAGACATGCTTCTTGTCTTGATGTAGACAATAGTTGGAATGAATATTCAGGCTAGCTAAAATAAATGCACAAAAATGCTTTGAATACAAAAATATTTTTGTGCATACTACTTTGTTGTTGTGTGAAGCGAGTTTTTTTTTTGTTTTGGAGGACTGCCATCCCTACCTTGCCTTCCTCCTCTTCCCTTGCTCCTCCTCCTCAGCCTCCTCCTCCAGCATCCTCCCTCTCCTCGACCTCCTCTCTCCATCTACTCCTCTAACTACACTCCATTCCTCCATCTTCTCCTCTCGCAACCGCCCTCCCTTCCTCAAGGTCCTCCTCTCCCTTCTTCCTCTCTCTTTTCCTATCACTCTATACCCATTTCCTCTCTCTCTCTCTCTCTCTCTCTCTCTCTCTCTCTCTCTCTCTCTCTCTCTCTCTCTCAACCCTCTCTCCCCATGTCTTCCCCCCCCCCTCTCTCTCCCTGCCCCCACCTCTTCCCTCTATCTCTTTCCCTCGCTCCATATCTTCCCTCTCTCTATCTCTCTCTTTGTCTCCTCTCTCTCTCTCTCTCTCTCTCTCTCTCTCTCTCTCTCTCTCTCTCTCTCTCTCTCTCTCTCCCCTTCGACATGGATAGATTACCCCATTTCCAGTATTCGCTAGACGCACCCTCGTTGTCTCTCACATGGACCGAGATCACTCAGCTCATCAGACAGGACTTGATTTAGTTAGACACTAGGAGGACATGGATACACCCTATGCATGTGCTTGGCACAAAGATGGCTTTCTACAGAGAGCATATCCTTGAGCTTACAAAGGATGGTTTTGTGACCAGACTCGCCTACATGAACACTCATCTATCCCATGGATTACGATGTGTTGTTGGATAGATGCGCACATCATCACATCAGTTAGAGATTGAGGCTGACAGATTTAGAGGAGTACAAGCAAAGGCTAGGGTTGAGAGAGAGCAAGGTGTGGCGGAGAGACGGAGAGAGAGAGAGAGAGAGAGAGAGAGAGAGAGAGAGAGAGAGAGAGAGAGAGAGAGAGAGGCAATAGAGGGGATGAGTTAGAGGGATCATGAGAGGGAGAGGGGGGAAGGGGGTTTGATATAATAAAAAAGACAAAGCACTAGCAAAATCGATAGTGCCTTGGGGTTTTGAGAGAGAGAGAGAGAGAGAGAGAGAGAGAGAGAGAGAGAGAGAGAGAGAGAGAGGGGAGAGGGTAGGGTCTCACACACACACACACACACACACACATACACACACACACACACAAGGAGGAGGAGGAGGTTCTTGGCTACTCCACCGGAGGGAGGGGCGGCAATGGGTTGTGGTTGTAGGATTAGGGGCGGTACATGGTGGTAGTAAGTTAGCACCACTAACCACCAGTGGTAGGCTAAGATGGTGGTGTCAATGGGTGCTTAGGGGCGGCAATGGGAGGTAGTGCTGGTGGGATGAAAAAATAAAAAAAGCTTGCTCCAAAGCTCGCTCCATTCAACTCGCTCCATAACCGTCCCCAATGGGTAGGGACACTGGCTCTGAAGTACACTTTGTCTATAGTCTCCCGGTAATTCTTACTTAGGTTGTAGACAGCCTAGAAAAAACCCTAGACAGGGTTCCTATTCATAGCCAAAGTAGTCCTTTAACTTAGCTGGTTTTAGGAGACACAAACTACGAATTTCCTCAATCTTCCTTTTTAGAGGTTTTTATAACTTGATGTATTTTTCCAAGGAAAGACTACCTTTAAATGGACAACCTATGGAAGGACATTGTTTACAAACACTCTATCTAATACATGCTCACAAAGATAACTCCTATTGGACTACAATGTTCACATTATCCTTGCTAATCCTTGTTTAAGTTTTGAGAGAAACTAAGCAACACTCTAACTAAGTCTGTCTTATCAGAGATAACCACCTATCAGGCTTTACTTACATACTTATCTTACTGATGAGGTAGCGGCCCCATACTTAATGTGCCTACTACCTCATTGAGTATGGTGCCTAGGAAAGGATCAACACACGAACACACTTGTACATGTGATAGTTAGTCTTTAACCAATATACATACGCATTGCTTTGTCAATTACTTTTTGCTTTTATACATCGAACTCTTTGAGTTTGTAATAAATAGGACAATAGTTAATCTAATTATGTTTAAGAGGTTTGTATGAAATAGGACAATAGCTAATTTCATTATGTTTAAGTGTTGACATGGATAACAACTGATAGGCTCTTTGACAGCTATAATATGTATCCAAGGCTAATTAAATACATTTTCTTTTTTATATGGATGCAGGTGAGAGTCCTATCCTTTCTTAAATATATTTTGGATTGTTGTAGTATGACCTTGAAGATGAGGAGAAGAGGAGGACCTAGGTCATCTATAGACCTACTTCTTGTCTTGATGTAGAGGATAATTGGAATGGGTATTCATTTTGACTAAAGTGTTAAGAAATGTTGTTTTTGTGCATATAGTTTCTCGTTGTTTCGAGCTAGATGTCCTTTGAACATGGTGTTCTTTTGTGTCTAAGTAATCTATTTTAAATAGCAACAAACACAAACACCCCACTCAAGGAGTAACAAAGCCAAAGCACAAGTAGACATGAATACAAGGCATCCAAAGTGGATTCAAAATGCAAAACAAAGTCTTGGTGATGATTTTTGACAATGACAGAAACACAAAAAAGTCTTTCAGTAGTATCTTCGACAGCTCAAGGCAATAAACCAAGCAAGTACATGTAGTAACTATCCATTTTCAACTTTCTTTCCCCACTCTACCCACTATCCAATTGTCCATGTGATTTCTCTCGAAGTAAATTTATAGAATCCTTTCTCTCTAGAAAGTGGCTACACCTGGAAGCATCCATAGTATCCACCATTGCTTCTCTTGCCATAAGGAGCCATAATAGTGGGGTTGTGTTGAGTTGGCATCGCATGGCTACTATTGACTAGGATAACCCTTACTCCTATTAAGCTCATCCTTTCCTATAAAAGGAAGCCTTATGCACACTCTTTGGGGATCACAATGCACTATCATGAAGCCTCTTTGATCAGAAATGCATACATGGGCACTACACACTATCACTTCATGGGGAGCTAGAGATCACATTTATGCACATGGGATTATGGTAGAGCACATTGCCCCCCCCCCCCCGACAATACTAATTTGGTGCCCTTATCGAGGGGGCTCTCGCAACCCTTCAGTCTACAAGCTGACAATGTTTGCACTTAACCATCGACATTTGTCAATTGGATCACTAAAGTGGAATAGAGACTTGAAACTCTCAAGGTTCTCATCAAAGTGTTGCCGCTTGGCTACAATGTTGTCAACATAAAGAAAGTAAGCACCCAACCTCATGTAATGGTATTTAATATGATGCATTAAAAAATAATGGTGGTATGGCTGAACGGTAAAAAGGAGATTGGACCATTGGGCTATCTAATTGGTGGATATTTGTTGCTCACAGATTACATAAAGAAAGTAAGCACCCAACCTTATGGATTTAATATGATGCATTAACAAATATTGGTGGTATGGCTAGCCGGTAAGAAGGAAATTGGACCATTGAGTTATCTAATGGTGGAGATCTGTTTGTCAGGCCAAGGGCCAGGACGGACATGTGGTCAAGGGGCGCTATATTTAGGGGCTAGGAGTCTATATATGGCACGGTTGGGTGGAGAGTTGCATGGTCCAGTCCCCTGCGGTCTTACATTGGTATCAGAGCTCAGGAGGCATGGAGAAAGAGAAGGGACGTGGAGTCTCAAGGAGTGCATGCTCTCTCTCTCTCTCTCTCTCTCTCTCTCTCTCTCTCTCTCTCTCTCTCTCTCTCTCTCTCTCTCTCTCTCTCTCTCTCTCTCTCTCTCTCTCTCTCTCTCTCTCTCTCTCTCTCTCTCTCTCTCTCTCGTTCGTGCATATTGCCATGGTTGAGCATGGCTCTTGCCTTGCGGAAGGAGATGGGCGCCATGCATGAAGCATGCAAGAGCTAATTGCATGAATCTCAGGCATGGGAAGCAGTCCCTGCAGAGCCAAGGAAGATGAAGATTGGGGAATCGAGGACCACATGTGCAGCGTCTCTTAACCGGGAAAGCGGGGTCTGTCGACCACCTCAAAAACCTGCAAGTTCGATTTCGTTGGATGCGCACTGGGCAGGGGGTGAGTTTTCGACACTTGGGCACCGTCGTTGGAGCACCATAGCAAGAGCATCGTCATCATCCTCACCTGCGGCGGTAGCATCGGATTGCAAAACTTCTGGTTTTTTCACCTAGGTGTCCCAAAGCTTGGGCGCCCTAAAGATTTTAGGGCTCAAGGGTGGGTACACACCGGTTGAGCATGGCGATTTAAGAGACGAGCTTACTCTCGTTGGATGGGAAGGCCTCGGTATCATGAAAGTACCAAGGTAGTGCCTTAGACCTGCACGGTAGTTCCTAGCTACAGAATTTCAGGGAAGTTTTGAAAAAAGATCTGAAAGCTGCGGATTATCCAAGGTGCTCGCCTTTGGCTTTCCGAGGCATGTCACTACCATAACAGAAAACTTCAGATCTGCAGCACATCTGAAATCAAGGGAATGCAAAGGCCTGAAAGGTCGCCGAAGGCCATTTGCAAGGGCATCGACAAGGCACTGGCCATGGTTGCATGACATAGTCCAAAATCGAATTCCCAAACGGTACGTAGAGTTCCTTTAGCATTTTTGTTTGTCACAAAGTTGTAGAAATCTCAATGCTTGCACAAGTTTACATACCGAAAGCAAGAAGCTCGCAAGGCGAGTTGACGTCAGTATCTAATCATGCAAAGTGCAAGAAGCCGGCAAGGCGGGTCAGCATTCGTCATCAATAATACGATATGGAGTAGCTTTTGAATCTGCTTGGCTTTTTTTTTTGGAATATACTGTATAGTTATGGCATGCAACAAATGCGCATACACTTTCGGCACACAAAGCACAAGCACGGCTTGTGATAATTACCATAAGCAATAAAAATTTGATGCGTAAATTGTTGGCAAGGGTCCAATGATTGGTTTCAAGATTAGAATCAAGCATGGCTTGAGTACCGACCGCCTTGGTCCAGAGCACGGCTCCTCAGCGGTTCTATTTTGCTGCCAAAGCATAGCACATTGGCACTGTTTTAGTATCTCAAGGAGATCGACATGGCCTGCTATTAGATTTGACAAAAGGTGCAAACATGTTCAACATGGCCAGCGCTTTGAAGTTCAGGCAGATTGACAGGAGTCTTTCTTTCTCCATCTTTGAGTTTGCGGTTCCAAATTTGCTAGGGCATGGCTCTTCGGCAAATTATTTCCGCACGTCAGTCGATGGAGACAATCCAAAATGGTGAAGCATGGAGTTTATACTTATGCATCATCGCACACATCATGTACCTTGTCACGGGTAATGGCACTAACACCTAGCAGAAGCATCTGTTGGCTATGCGAACAAAAGTAATTATGTGAAGTACGGCTTCAATTTGGGCATCTGCCATTGAAGATTCCCACTTTTGGCATATGCTATGAGCATACACAATTGGGAAGGAATAGGCAATGTGTTTGCAGGTTATTTCCTATTGCAGGTTATTTCATTATGTACCAGATAGGTGTATACGCTATACGAGGGCGTCTGTGCAGATATGGCTATGAGCCGTTTTGGAATGAGTTTTTCCTTCCAAATTTCATGACAACTGGTTGCAGCAACAACGACCAGGTTAGCCAAGTTTAAGTTTTTTTTTTTTTTTTCCCCATGTTTACACTTTACTTGGCAATTACTGTCATTGTGCAAAGCAAAGTGCTTTGGCAATTTTATACGAAGCAAGGCCTCTCCCTTGTGCCGCGATACTGCCCATTGATTTGGAATCAAGGGCATTGGCACACAAGTTTGGGAAACTGGCAAAATAGGGAATATCAGCTCACAGAATCCCTACCAGTTTAAACTGTGCAAGGCACTTATGGTTTTGGTTCTCACGTTTGAGGCCATCACTCTCGGCAAGGGCTTACAATTCTGCATGCAAGGCATCCTAGCGAGGTGGATTCAATTCTACCACTTCATGCATTACGCTTCCGCTATCACACTCGCAACTTTGTCAAACTGATGGATTTTTTTACCATGATTGTTGGTTGCTATTAACACACAACAACACTAAAAGGAACCTAAATCTAGGACTTATTTCACAGGCAAAGTGTCAATGCTAAGTCGTCCTCATACAATCACGACCCCTGCAAGGTAGGTGGGTCGGAATGAGTTTTGTGTTTTTCTGTTACCTCTCTTGATGAGAGAGTCATACCGGAAAACTGTGGAATGCTTATACGATAAGCTGCAAGTTAGGCATAAGATGCGTAAAAGCAAACAGATTGGGCACACACTCTAGAAATTTAAGAAAAATTCCTCAGCCCAACATGTTCTTCTTCTTCTCTCTCCTTCTCTTTAAGGGAAAAATGAAAAATCTTCTAAGAAGCTTTTGATACGTGTTTTGCTCGTGAGTCAGCATGAGCCAAGGTGCTCTAACTCTCAGCTAGCACGTGGCTAAGATGCTACTCAAATTAGTCTTCATCGGTTCGTCCATTGAACACTAATTTGCATAAGGGCTATGAGCCACACCGGCTAAGTGCCATTACCAGGCCAAGGGTAAGACCCAACTATTGGCATTCTTTGGGGTGATTGTTTTCAAGATTGAACAGATCTACCCAGGGAAGTATACATCGACGGTAATGCACAAGCAAGAGTCTTGTCATTACGGATGTTTAGGGTGTCATTTTTGCACTACATGTTTTCAGTGCGACACTCAAGCTGAGTTTTTGATAATCTTCAACTCACAGCAGTTGATCTCTATAAGGAAGTATAGATGCAAGAATCAGTGGTGACAGCATGGCTGTCCACATGAGCTAGGCAGTTCACTTGTGTGGATTTCCTGCTCTCTCTATAGCCCTACGGAGTGTCTATGGACATACTATTTTGGGGTACGACCCGACGGGTGACTCCTACATCACCCCATAGGCATTCAGGATCATAGATGATCTGCATTGAGGATCACAGTTGCTCTGCATTGAGGATTCCCACTGTTTGATCTCTCTCAGTTAGACTTTCAAGGAAAGAATTCCGCAATCTACCACGCGGTAGCGGACAAACTCAACTTTTCAAGTTGATTTATTATGTACACGGTTACCTATGTTGGTTGCCGTTACTTGCTAGTTGAGCAGTTTCTACAAAGGGTCTTACCAAGGGGTTTGACTACATAGATTTTAACCAAAGGGGTTGGATTGCGAAGGCAACACCCACGGTTCCCAGTGCAATGTTGTTTGTTTTTCAGGTAGGAGATGTGCTCCTCTCCGTTTGAATACTGGTAAGTGAACATTCCGTTCAAACCTCCAGGTACGCATCTATTAATTTGGTGTTATTCCATTTTTTGTATACTTTGCTTGTTTTTTTTTTCAAGACGTATAAGTACGCTTGAATGTTACAGAGCCATGCCAAGGGCATGTCGGCATAAAGTATTTTGGGCCAAGTGTCCAATCTACCTTTTTGCCTTATGCTGTTACGAACCTACTTGTAGGGCTCGATTTGGCACATGTTGTCACATGGGATACAACATGGTCTAGGAACTCAAGGAGTTTGGTTTAGCCAGTGTGGAGCATGATAATGAGGGTCCCTCTCACTCGCATCGCAGAGTGTTCGTAGTTACCTCCACACACAAGTACAACTCGTACTTGATGGATGTCACTTTTCCTGGCATCCTTACTTGAGACATATTCCACATGTGGAGAATATGAGTCTCTGGGACTGACACTGGCGCCCAATTCGAAATGATGTGTCGCGACAAAGCCCCTAGGTGCTGGTCGCATCCGCTCATTAGACCAATTGACGCACACATTATCAGGAACAATTTCAGTGGCCAAAAATTGTCAGGTACTAAGTACAGACTTGTTGTGATTACAAGTGCTGTGAAACCATCTTAATGGAGGGTCGTTTCTACATATAGCAAAGTATGCTATATTCATGAGAATGTCTCATGGTTGGTTCCTAGGTGTGACCGGGTTGTCACAGTCTATTATGGTCCAACTTTTGCTGCAAAGTATGCTACGTTCATGAGAAGGTCTCATGGTTGGTTCCTAGGTGTGACCAGGTTGTCACATTCTATTATGGTCCAACTTTGTTGCAAGATTTTCACGTAAGTATCGTGGAAAGTCTCGTCATGGAATTGCGGCTTGGACCATAATAGAATGTGACCAGGTTGTCACATTCTATTATGGTCCAACTTTATTGCAAGATTTTCACGTAAGTATCGTGGAAAGTCTCGTCATGGAATTGCGGCTTGGATATGTTTGTGTTAAATGCATGCACACTAGGTGTTATGGGCCCTAGTGTTTAACACAAATTTATTTGGAGCGGCATGCAAATCCATGGACTTTATTCTTTCTGCACCCTTTTGCATTGCTAGTGCAATCTCTCTTGCAGATTGTGATTGGTTGCTGGAACCTCCAATCTACCTTCAACCTAGTTGGTTGTCTCCATTCCATATCGAGTATATGGCTGGATACTCAATGATTGAGTCATAGTTTGTTGTCAGTCGTGGAAGACTGTCTGTAAGTGGTTGGGGAAAGTACCTCACTCTTACCGCTGTTATTCATCCCACGTTGGATAGGCAGCTGACAAGTATTCTATTTAGTACTAAAGGATATCCTAAGTGCATACGTTAGTAAACCGTGCTAAAGGATCTGCTAAGAGCATACGTTAGCACAATGCATTCTGAATAGGTGATTCTCTCCTTATTCTAGAATTTGCTTAGGTTAGGTTTTCAACTTTGAACACCTGTTGTGGTGGGGTTGGATACCGATAGTTTCATAAGTCAAGGACTTAGTAGGTGTGCTGACAGAGTATGTTGGCATGTAACCTTTGTTAGGGGTGAACATGTGGTTCTGTGTGTTCCAAAAGGTTCAGAAGTCTGACATGAGGACACTCCCTATTCTATCTTTCAGTAGCTATGAACTTTTCAAGATACTCACATGAGTTATCACGAGTTACCATTTAGATACGGGTGGTTGCAAAAGGACAACAATGTTGAAAATCAAGATGTTGCTCTTGGTTTCATTGAACCTCCTCACTGCACCAGGTATCGGTCATATGGACAATTGGCCCGTGTAGAGGATGCCAATAAGGAAAACATCAGTGTTCTTACGAAGATACCACCACTTGTGTTTTCGAGGACAAAAACGCTTCTCCAAGGGGGAAGTAATGTCAGGCCAAGGGCAGGGCCAAGGGCCAGGACGGACATGCGGTCAAGGGGCGCTATATTTAGGGGCTAGGAGTCTATATATGGCACGGTTGGGTGGAGAGTTGCATGGTCCAATCCCCTGCGGTCTTACACTGTTGCTCGCAGATAACTCTCTCTCTCTCTCTCTCTCTCTCTCTATATATATATATATATATATATATATATATATATATATATATATATATATATATATATATATATATATATATTCTTATAATACATCAGGAATTGATAAATAGGCTCACATGGGTTCATTGAGGGACCCATGTGGGGGGAGTTAGACTTCGCCCCCATTTGGTGTTATTCTTCTTCTCTTCTATCTCGTGGTATGTGTAGCACTCTGCTCTAGGAGGTGTGATGCACACGCTCTCATGCTCTCTATCCCTCCCCAAGTATGTATCATGCTAGATCTTGTGTATGCATGATTCATAAGGTATGCACGATCATCGATTATGTTTCACGTATGCTATGCTATTTCATGTATTTGTAGAGACTATGTGCTATGCACATGAATTAGATTGGCCAAACTCTAATTAGAGAATTAATCACTCTAGTATGTGTCTTATTTCTAAGATTTGTATGTATGATTTTGAGTAGAGTTGAGTATGCATGTGTTTGCATTGATTAATTATTGTGTATGCTTGTTTTGTAAAATCAAGGTATATGTGCTTGTGTTTATAATAATGTATATATATGAAATTTGCTAAGAATTTACACCCTTGTCCCTATGTGTGTAGGATTGAGTTAGTAGGCGTGACGAGAAATTAGTTTAAAATTTACAGGCATTGGTTCTTCATTGCCTTTGAGCCACTCATAATGTTTCCTCATGTTCGTTTATCTATGGATTTGTTGACAAATATTATGGGTGCTTCAAAGTGATAACTAGATCAATGTTGCACAATTGACAAGGACATTGGATTGTTAGGTGTGTAGTCAGCTTCCATACTACAATGCAATAACCAACTCATGAAATGTATCCATGATCCACAAACAAACATTGACCAGCTTCAATGCAATAGCTGACAACATTAATATGAGTGGGCCACACATGCCTTTACAGAGAAAGAGAGAGAGAGAGAGAGAGGATTTTTTAATGTGCCGAGACAACGGAATATAAGAGACCTTGTGACATTGTGTATGATGCCAAAAGCTAATGGTGTGAGAGTTAAGACTACTTTTACCAACAAGATGTGTTGTCGCCACCCAATATTAATAGGAGCCTTTAGGGTTGCTTTTCGTTAGGCGTTTTACTCCCTTCAAAACAATCTACTAACATAATATGACGGAAGGGGGAGCCCTTTACACATGTCGTAATCTGTGACCTGAAGGTTAAAGTCCAAAACTAAAAAAAGCCCCTTTGCACACGATGAAAAGGGAGAGAGGGGGGATAGAGAGAGGCCGCCGAAGGCCACCTTTAAATTAAATGAAGAATATTACTTAAATAGATGGGAATTATGATTGGATGGCATTGGGAATGGCAAGAACTTGATATGATCTATCTTTCCATATCAATTTCATTAAAAATTGTGAATCCTATCATTTAATCCATATCTTTCAAATTGAATGTCCCTCTATTGGCCCCCATGTTTTAAATGGCCTTATAGTGGCCCCTTTACCCTATGGGCTTTTGCTTTAGAACCGAAAGACGATGTCGCGACCCCTGCAGACGAGTGGCATGCTTTCGAGGCAGCAGCTGCTTCAGCTCTTCGACGATTTCTCCCGCATTGTCTCGCGCCCCGGTGAGCCATCCTTTCATCCCTTTCAATGAATAGGAGGTATCTACACACCAAACCATGATAGCAACCTGCTGTAATTCCTCACTTCTGGTATAGGCGCATCAGTGTTCTTGCAGAGTATGTGATTGAAATCAATCGGCACATCCCTCACTGATGTAGGTACGAGGCACCGATATATGCAGAGAGTTCCAAGCAAGAATCGGCGCTATCTCTGAGCTCCAATGAGCTTGTACGTTATTGTATTCAAAAGTGTGGGATTATAGGGACTTGAGATCTGTTTCTTGATCTCCATCTTTGAAGTTCCATCATCTAGTGATACATAGGAGGGTTCCGAAAAATTATTGTTGCTATCTATGGAGGCAACTCTTAAAGCACGTATTTAGCACTTCAGTGACGTGCTGACTAATAACATATTTGGCTCTTGGTAAGGTATATTCATGGAATCAGGTTTCTTTATTGCATCTCTGTGGTTCAATGAATGTATATGTCAAATACTAGCTCATGGACTGGTTCTAGTTTAGGTGAACTAAGCTTTTGTGAGCCACAACAAGGATGATTGTCAATGTCCTTTGGCAGGTATCCTTTGATGTCCAAGAGATGAGGCTCAAGATAGCTTAGAAAGTGGCTAAGCAACCTGCATAGCTGTGCTCTCCAAGCGACTCCCTTGAGCCCTCGTTCCTAAATCCATAGGGTAGAGTCTAGCGAGTCCCAACCATCCCATAAATAGGCTCATCTATATGTAGCCCCTGAACTGTCCGCGCCCCTCAGGGCAGGACCCTACCCCAAGGTCCTACCCCTAAGGGGGCTGGCAGTTCAAAGGGTGGGAGCATCCCATGTCTTTGTTCAACATCCATGTTCTTCAGGTGTGGACTTTGGCTTTTTCAGTTCCCAATTTTTGTCACTTTTGACCATATGGTGCAAAGATAGTGGATAGTAATCTTGAATGACACACAGACAATTTCTTTGGTCCACTATTATACTTGAGTTTCTAGGATTGGACCAAAGGATTTGTGAAATGCCCATCACACATCTTTGGAGCTTAGTAAATTATAGATTAGTGTGAGAGGCTGTGATGTTAAAATTGTCGAGGCTCTATGTTGAAGTGTGTCCAGTTGCTTCCATAGAATATGGGCTAGTATATTCTTTCTGCAATAGAAAGGACCTCTGGTTTTATGTAGGTTCTAGGTTCAGGATGGATACAATGCTATTTGGGGCATGATCAGTTGAAGACATATAGATTAGTTTCTTAAAACAATTTTAGCAAAAAGGGCATTACAATAGTGTTTACTTAATGAGCAAACCTATTATTGCAGGTCAATTTCATTGTTTATGATTTGCCACGAAGTCAAATTGATTTTGTGTATTTACATGCTGATGAAGTCGATACAAGTTGGAAGAGTAACATAGGACTTGAGAATTTAAACCTCACCCAAGGTTCAAGGATTTGTAACTTACTTTAGCAGTTTTGAAAATTTACCAGTAAGCATTTAAGTTGTTTTAGATTTTCCATTGCATCAACTTTTTATATAAATATGTAATCTTTCTAATATTTTTTGTTTCTCTGGCTAGATGTGAAGAAAAGAATTGAAGATGCTGTAAAGCAAAAGCAGGTGTGGTGTTTGACCTTGTTCAGAAGGAGTTCCATTTTCTTTTACTTCCAACCCTAAAATTGTTTGCACTTCTTTTCTACTAGATGCATATTAGCAAGCCTTTAGTTGAAAAAATGCATGGGCTAATTGTTACAGGCTTTGACACTCCAAGCGAGAACTCAATAGCAACACGCAAACAATGTTCGTAAATAACTAAACTTGGAGAGAGAGAGAGAGAGAGAGAGAGAGAGAGAGAGAGAGAGAGAGAGAGAGAGTCCACATAGAATGGCATAATTCTGTCCCCAGATGCACTCGCCCCAAAGAGTGGTGCCTCTTTCGGTATTTCTTTATTATTATTGCTTTGCAATGGTACAACTCCTGAGGGTCCAACTTTCTATGAGATTGTGCGTGCAAATGCTCTTTGAGGAGTGGCCTTGGGGCACTTATAAATGTACAAGGGATGCCTAATGTAACATTTAATGGCCTAGTAACTTGTGTGTAGCGGAAAATAGCATAGACATAGTGAGCATTTCATTAGAATAGATTCCTAATGAGCATAGCAAGAGTGCTTGGATGGAGAGAGCAACAAAAAGCATAACACCTAGTTAGATAGGCATGAACGATACTTCAAAAGAGAGATATTTAGCTATTGGCAACAGTTGAGGACCGGATTTACATGGAGCCTGTCACGTGACACATCCCAACCCTATGTGTCCGTGGACAAGCTACACCACAGCAGGGTTCAGTCAGTCAAGCCAAGTCTAGATTAGCAGTGATCTGGCACTTTTGTGAGTCTATTCGTAGACCGTGCATGCCCAGTCACTTAGCATAGATGCATATCCTCCGGTTGCACACAGCATGATTATCGGAATTCCCATCAGAATCCATTAGCATCAGTTAGGGGAATTTTCCAATGCATTTAGCCTATTTTCCTATTTATTGGGATTTTCACTTATTATTTTTAAGTGACTTTCCAACAAAAGTAGGTAGGGCAATTTTGCTAAGTTAATATATAAGCAAACCCAAGTTAGCACTTTCTGGCAGAAGAGGCAGCAGGAGCACCTTGCTCAACGGGCAACTTCTCAGCAAGACCAACCCCCGCGACTACTCTGGCGTTTTCTCCACAGAAGACCTAGCGTTTTTGCATCAGATCAGCCTTGGCGATTTGTGCACAGCAGATCATCCCCGGCGTCATCACGACACAACAGATCAGCCTAGCGTTTTTGCATTTGCAGAACCCCGGCGACAGAAGGACCAATTTCAGCCCTTGGCGTTTTTGGATTTCAGCAGCAAATTAAGACCGGCATTATTCACATAAAGTGTAGCAGATTCAGGCCGTAAAGACCATCAGTTTTCAGCCCTGAGAAACCTCATTTTTCAGCCAAGAAAACGCAGCCAAAACAGTCATTTTCAGCCACCGAAACAGTCCCGAAATTCAGCGATTAGAAGATCTCAGACTTCAGCCATCGTCGTCGTCGTCGTCATCGTCATCGTCATCGTCGTCGTCGTCACCGTCGTCGTCGTCGGCATAGACCAAGTTGCATAGTCCATTGCATACGCATTGTACACCTTTGTGCAATCAAAGAATAGACCACTCTGGCTGACGAGAGTGGGGCCTTCGGAGGAGGGTTTTACAACCTCTCGGGTGTCGTATCTCTTCTCTCTCCTTCTCTGAGTCTCATTCACTTGCACGCACAATCCACTCATTTTGTTCGTGACCACAACACTCTACAAGACGGAAAGCTCTCTCTTTCCCTAAAGAACTAAAAGGAACCTTGAGCAATAAAGATCACTAATCTTGAGAAAATACAACATTCATTCCGCTGCACCTAACATTGGTATCATAGCTTTGTGAGTGTTCTGCATTACTCAAGGAAAGAACCACAAGAACCACAAGATTTTTTTTGCTTGTTGCGATCGCACGAACCCAAGTTTACTTGGGTGTGGCGATTTCTAATCGTGTTTTGTTGAAGAGTGACAGGAATCCCAAGAAAGAAGGGCTTGTCCAGCCTCCCCTTGTGTCTCTTTTCACTCATTGAGAGCGGACTGTGCACTTAGCGGCCGGCCAATCGACGTGAGGTCGGAAAAAGCAACCTTGGTGTGAGCGCAAGGCCGCCAAGGGGTGCGCCCGTAGAAAAGGGTAGAACTCGGGTGAAGAGAAGATCCTTCTCCAACGCGATATGCAAGCGAAAGAAAACCCCAAGAACCCAAGACCCCCAAGAACTCAAGAACCCTAGATTCTCACGAATCAAAGACCCCAAGAACTCAAGAACCCTAGATTCTCACGAATCAAAGACCCCAAGAACTCAAGAACCCTAGATTCTCATGAATCAAGGACCTCAAGAACCTCAAGAACCCAAGTTCCTCGTGAACTTAAGAACCCAAGATCCCCCAAGAACCCAAGTTCCTCGAGAACTTAAGAACCCAGACCACAAGAACCCACAAGAACCCACGACTTCAGAATGGTCATCGCTTGAAGCGGAATGGATACTTCGCTTGGAGGTGATGAGCATGAGAGAGGCGAAGAAGAATTTTCCCCACCAGGAGGTTTTTTTGACCCTTCGCCACCTACGACAAAGATTGCACCAACTCCTATGGAGGAGTTGAAGCAGTTGTTTCTGGAAAGGAAGTTAGAATGCGAAGCAAGAAATACAGAAAGAATGGCAGAATTTGATCGTGAATGCAAAGAAAGAAAAGCAGAAATGGAACGCAGACACGCAGAAAGAAAAGCAGAAATGGATCGCAGACACGCAGAAGACAAAGCAGAAAGAAAAGCAATACAAGAACAGAGCGACCGACAAAACAAAGAGTTCTGGCGACTCTATTCTCAAGTTCAGGCATAGATGCAAGAGATTTGGGGAAAGGAGACTGTCTCAGTCTCTTGTTCTCCAAAGCATGATACACAGGATTTGCATGATTGTGTGAAGCATGATGATGATTTGAATGACAAGCATGATGATTTGGATGACAATGATAAGCATGATGATTTGCATGATGATCAAGATGTGATTTCTCACAAGCATGATGAGTTGCATGAAGATTATGTGATTGTTCACAAGGATGATGAGTTAGTGGATGCTTTTCCTAGCGAAACTAACCTCGTCGTAGATTCGATCAATCACGAAGAACCGATCTTGACTTTCGAGTCGAGGTCCAAAGAACCCCCACAGGACGATTCGATCATTCAAGTAGAAGCGATCTTGGCTCTCAAGCCTAGGTCCACAGAACCCCTTCAGGAAGAAGCGATCTTGGCTATCGAGCCTAGGTCCAAAGAACAATCACAGGAAGTATTATGTGTTCGTATGATTGATACGCACGCATTGTTCGAGTGTTTCATTCGTGAAGGTTTCCTGTATTTTAGTCAACATCGTTATGTGATCCCTTTTGCTAGGCATGATATATTGTATGTTGAGCACGTTTCTCTCATGGATGAGCACGAATGTATGCGGATTGTTCATGAAAAGTTGAAAAGTTTGTATGTCAGGAAGTCACATTCCATGTCTCTTCCTTGGCATGACACAGTTTCCGAAAGAGCACATGATAGTATAAGCACCAAACAGGGGCATTTCCTTTGTGATTTGCCACAATTGATTGATTTCGATTAAACAGAAAAGATTCGATCTCATTGTTTGCATGTGTTTGATAAACGGGTTGTCACTCCGTATCTATGTTCATCTACATTGCATAAACAGTCTTTAGAGAAGACAAG
Organism: Adiantum capillus-veneris; assembly: GCF_014529385.1. Taxonomy (NCBI): domain Eukaryota; kingdom Viridiplantae; phylum Streptophyta; class Polypodiopsida; order Polypodiales; family Pteridaceae; genus Adiantum; species Adiantum capillus-veneris. The sequence continues at coordinate 90,284,191 of NC_140942.1, read as the reverse complement.
ATTTTTTTTCATTCACTTTACATGTTCATGGTTTTGTATTGGAGATTGTTTCAAGAATTTTCAGCCATGGAGATTCTTGAAGACGAACGAAGCAGATCTCTAGACGAAGTTGACGCAAGAAAGGAGATTTAAAAGACTTTGTGTTGCTGTCGGCGCGGCCCAAAGAAGCAAGCGTTGCAGACCTTTATGAAGTTCAAGTACTGCACGACCCACACATCAGAGTGGGCCGGCGAAGAGTCCCTTCCAGGATTCCGAATGCTGTTGGCAATCTCCCTCGACGCCATACAGTTCGTCGGTACCAGTACCTCACTTTGAAAAGGAGGGGATGTCACGTGACACATCCCAACCCTATGTGTCCGTGGACAAGCTACACCACAGCAGGGTTCAGTCTTTCTGGCAGAAGAGGCAGCAGGAGCACCTTGCTCAACAGGCAACTTCTCAGCAAGACCAACCCCCGCGACTACTCTGGTGTTTTCTCCACAGAAGACCTAGCGTTTTTGCATCAGATCAGCCTTGGCGATTTGTGCACAGCAGATCATCCCCGGCGTCATCACGACACAGCAGATCAGCCTAGCGTTTTTGCATTTGTAGAACCCCGGCGACAGAAGGACCAATTTCAGCCCCCGGCGTTTTTGGATTTCAGCAGCAAATTAAGACCGGCATTATTCACCTAAAGTGTAGCAGATTCAGGCGTAAAGACCATCAGTTTTCAGCCCTAAGAAACCTCATTTTTCAGCCAAGAAAACGCAGCCAAAACAGTCATTTTCAGCCACCGAACCAGTCCTGAAATTCAGCGATTAGAAGATCTCAGATTTCAGCCATCGTCGTCGTCGTCGTCATCGTCATCGTTGACGTCGTTGTCACCGTCGTCGTCGTCATTGTCACCGTCGTCGTCATCGGCATAGACCAAGTTGCATAGTCCATTGCATACGCATTGTACACCTTTGTGCAAACAAAGAATAGACCACTCTCACCGACGAGAGTGGGGCCTTCGGAGGAGGGTTTTACACCTCTCGGGTGTCGTATCTCTTCTCTCTCCTTCTCTCAGTCTCATTCACTTGCACGCACAATCCACTCACTTTGTTCGTGACCACAGCACTCTACAAGACGGAAAGCTCTCTCTTTCCCTAAAGAACTAAAAGGAACCTTGAGCAATAAAGATCACTAATCTAGAGAAAAAACAACATTCATTCCGCCGCACCTAACAGAGCCGCGCCCCCCCCCCCCCCCCCCCCCCCTTCCCCCCCCCCCCCCCCCCCCCCCCTTCTCCCCCTCCCCCTCCAAAAGGCTTTGTATTATAGGTTTCCCCATCAAGGGAGACATTTTACAAGACGATTCTTTGTGTTCCTTCAATAACTAGCTAGTGCAATGAAGATGGAAGCTTCAAGCACTAAGCAAACACTTATAAAACACAACATCAATTCCCTCACAATTCCAGACCCAAGACCTCACACACCTTCGAAGATGGTGAGAGCTAGCGGGGTATGAGGGTAGATTGAGAGGAAGGAGTAGTCTTACGAGAAAGAAGTATATCTCCTTACCTAATCACTCATAATAGCTTAGCATAGCTTAGTAATTAGCATGGTAGAGGAGATGAGCATGCATTGAAGCTTGGCTCTTGGTTGGATTTGCATCACAAAGCGAAGAGTTGTTGGTGTAGGCCTCCCTTCTCACAAGCTTGGAGTAGGTGATGAACTTTCCATTAAAGCTTGAGAAGAGGAGAGAGAGTCTTCTTGCTTCACACATGAGATTGTGTGAGTCTGTGTGTGTGTGTGATAATACCTTGCCAAAATCAGCCCCCTTTCTCTCTTGGTCGACCCCTCTTGCAAATTACTCGTGCTGGCATCCCATTGGACCCTGCAAAGTTAAGCCAATGAAAATTGAGAAGCATAGATGATAGCCTTGTGACATGTGTCCCCCTTTCCCCTTTTGCGAGAGCTTTAGGTAATTAAATAAATCAATTAAACTCTCATTGGACCCCTTTGTCTTCTGGCCGATAGGAATGAGGCAAGCCATTGGGCTGCTGAATGCTCAATGGACCCCTTCGGAGATTGTCCAATAGTCTTCTAGAGAGCTTAATTCTTATTGGTTCTTTTATCAAGTGTTTTTAAATGAATTAAACTAGATTTACTCTAGCCTAATTCTCATTGGTCCATCTCTATGGCCATCCAATAGGATCTCAGTGCACCTTGTGGGCAATTGGTCTAGGGAGCTGACATGTGTCTCTTATTCCCTTTGTGTAAAGGGAGCCTGTGAGTGTGTGTGTCTCTCTCATCCCCTACTTACAGGGTTCGCCCTCTCCTATGTAGGAGTCTTGAAGACTTTTTGGTACACTCACAAACCATCCAATTTCACTAAGCTTGACCATTGGACACAACCTTTGAATTTTGGAACCTTAGCATTTTGGAAGTTTTAATGGGCTGAACCTTAGGGTCTTTAGAGCCCATTGTTGCACATTGCTCTTTTGGAGATGGCTCCCCTTTTGGATCCCTACTGTGACCTGTTTGCCAGCTTAACTAATATTCTAGCTTTTTCTCCCTTGGTACATCCTTATATTAAATGATCAGTTTAACATGAGAAATCATTTAAGAGAATTAGATATTAGTTATTATGACATTACCTCTCTCTTGAAATCATAGTCGTCCTCGACTATGGAGTAGAGAAGATAAAGCCTATTCATTATTCCTTTTCCTAGCGGGTAGAGGATCCCTATCTTACCCTACAACATCGTTCTACAATGGATGACTAATCCATTTGGCGCTTGAGAGCTTAAGCTGCCACAAGCATGTCTGCACATTAGTCCTATCAATCTTCCATAGTAGAGTGACAAGCTCTACTTGGTGTTTGGGAGACGTTCTCTCCGCAAACTTGATTCTAAATTGCATACTACTTAACATTTGTGCACAGTAAAGAAAAAGAGAGTCTTATAAGTCAAAAACTTTGTTCATTTAAACATTTGTACATTTGCTTATTCTAGGGAATCATTGTAAGCATTGACAAGGTTTAGGTTATCCTTTAATTGTATGCCTTGTCTCCATCTAGCATCTTCAAAAGGATAATTCTTAAACTTAATAAGATATTGTCGGATAGTCTTACCGCCTCTTAATATCTTGTCTTCATGTCGGAGAATAGACTCGGCCTGCAGTACCTCTTCTTGGTTCTCAATCTCGGGTGGATCTTCAATAGTTGGTTCTTGAGGTGGCTCTCCTTTGTAAGGCTTTAGTAGGCTCACATGGAAAGCATTGTGTATGAGCCAATGGCTGGGTAACTTGAGTTGATAGGCCATCTCATTGATTGGTCTAAGAATCTGGAAGGGACTATAGTATCTTTTTGCTAACTTAGCATAGTACTTTTGGTGTCCAGTAGGATTCTTGCCTGTTGTGTGCCTTAATCGAGCCTTGGGAAATTTAAGTAAGACCCAATCATTTTCCTTAAGGCTTGGGCTCTTCTGTGCTTATCAGCAGCAGCCTTTTGCCTTTGTTGTGAGATAGAGATAGCATCCTTAATCTTTTGGAAAGATTCTTGTAGGTCTCGGCTATACTCATCTGCAGCGAAGATCTTCCCGTGTACTTTAAGTAGCAGGGGACTTTTAAATCTTCCCTCAATTACCTCGAAAGGTGCTTTTCCCGTGGAAGTATGTACAGTGTTATTGTAAGCATACTCCACTAAGAGTAAGTACTTCTCTCATTGGGACCTTTGATCTACTTCCGTTACATAGGCTTTTAGTAGATCAAGAATTGTTAGGTTAGCTATTTCACTTCGGCCATCCGTTTGCGGGTGATAGGCCGAAGAGAAGATTAGCCTTGTCCCTAAATTCTCAAAGAGACCCTTCCAGAAATTACTGGTCATTCTAGGATCTCTATCCGACACTATGGACATTGGCAAGCCGTGGTACTTGAAGATTTGTGATATGAAGAGGGTTGCCATTTGATGGGCTTTGATAGTCTTTTTGACATGTATAAAGTGAGTTTGTTTGTTGAACTTGTCTACTATCGTCCATATTCCCGTATTTCCATGGATAGACTTAGGCAATCCAAAGATAAAATCCATGGATATGCTCTCCCATGGTGAATTAGGGATTGGCAAAGGTTGAAGCAATTCAGGTTGCTTCCCTCTATCAAACTTCGTCTTGTGGCATACTACACATTTAGAAACATACTCTTGTATGTTTGCTGTAACAGACTCGGACACTCCAAGTCAAGAATCAATCACCACAGCTCCAAATAACCACTTCAAAACAATTTACAGATCACAATAGATTTGCACTGGCCCGACGGAGTTCTGTGCCTAGAGATATTGGCCCCAAAGACTGGCGCCCCTTTCGGTATTTCTGTATGTATTAAATCAATGTCAAAGTACACAGAGCGGTTAGGGTTTCACTCTCAGACTCTGCGTCTAGATGCTCTGCAGAGTGAGCCCTAAACCGTGTATTTAAAGGTTACAAGGGATGCCCAAAAAGCAGAGCCCCAAAAGCTTAAAAATCAAAAGTAGAGATTCTCTCTCTTAAACTCTTTCTCTGTGGCTTTTGTAAAATAAAGCAAATAAGCTCTCTCTCTCTCTCTCTCTCTCTCTCTCTCTCATTCAATTTTGCGTAGCCAAAAATCAAGAAAATAACGTCGCTTGCTGTTGCTTTTTTCAGTCCTGAAAAATCCGGAAGTCCGTACACTGTTGCCACGTGGCATTTGGCGCCTGATTTTAGGGTTTCCAATAAGGGTTAGGGTTTTCAAAAATTAGGGTTTTTGCAAAATTAGGGTTTCTGGTAGAAATTAGGGTTTGCAGGAATCTTAGGGTTTTTGGCAAAAATTAGGGTTTTTGCTATCGGTAGCAACGTCATCACTTTGTGACATTTGCTGTCATGGTAGGCCAATAGAAATATGTTTCAATCCCTTTTAGGGTAGATTGAATCCCTCTATGCCCCGCATAAGAAGGAGCATGAGATTCATACGTTACTTTCTCACGTAGTGAGTTAGTAACGCATAGTCTATTGTCATAGAGAAGATAACCATCTTGTAAAGTAAATGGTTCCTGTTTCTTCCCTAGTGCAAGGGCTGAAATCACATCTCTAAAATCGGGATCAATAGCATACTCATCTATCATAGAAGATAGATCCTTGTGAGTTGCTATGGAAACCGCATTCACTCTCGGCCGTCTTGAGAGTGCATCGGCTACTTGATTATGCTTGCCAGCAATGTGAGCACTGAGCAATATGAAAATGAAATTGTGAAAGGAAATTTGTCCACCTCATTTGTTTGTCGGAGAGCTTGGTTTGCGTCATGAAGTACTTAAGGCTTTGGTGATCCGTTCGCAGAATGAAAGGAGTCCCCAGTAAATAGTGCTTCCATGAGTCTAAGGCATGTAGAATTGCGAGGAGTTCCTTTTCATATATGCCTAGAGTTTGCTCAACAGGGTCGAGCCTTCGACTTTCATAGGCTATAGCGTGCCCTTCTTGGAGCAAAACAGCTCCAAGGCAATCACCACAAGCGTCACATTTGGACCTCAAATGGCTTTGAGAGATCCGGCAATGTAAGCACAAGTTGAGAGATAAGCTTTTCGAAAGCATTGTTCTCCTTGGAAGACCATGTATACCTAACGTTTTTCTTTTTTAGGTCATGTAATGGTCCCGCGATTTGTGAGAACTTTTCTATGAAGCGTCTATAGTATGCACACATACTTATAAAGCTTCTTAGTTCATGAAGATTCCTTGGTTTAGGCCATCCTTTTATTACCTCTAACTTTGATGGATCCATTTGGATGCCATCTTGAGAGATAATGTGAGCTAAATACTGAATATCTTGTAAGAAAAACTCACTTTTCTTTCGATTACTATAAAGTTTTTTCTCTCTTAAGACTTGAACTATTACTTGGAGATGTAGCTTGTGTTCGTCTAGTGAATTAGAGTAGATAATAATATCATCAAAGAACACTCCAATAAAGGTTCGGTGAGGCTTGAATAGCTTCTCCATCAAGCGGTTGAATGTGGATGGTGCATTGGTCAAGCCAAAAGGCATGACAATGTATTCAGTAAAGACCAAACGTAGTGCGAAATGCGGTCTTTACAATGTCTTGATCAATTATCCTTATTTGATGGTAGCCACTTTTTAGGTCAATCCTACTGAAGTAGGTCGACCCTTGTAGCTTATCAAATAGGTCTTCTACCCGTGGAACGGGAAACCTATTCTTGATATGTCATGTGACTCATCCAACCCTATGTGTCCGTGGACAAACTACACCATCACAGTGTTCAGTTAGTCCAGTCAAGTCTAGATTAGCAGTGATCTGGCACTTTTGTGAGTCTATTCGTAGATCGTGCATGCCCAGTCACTTAGCATAGATGCATATCCTCCGGTTGCACACAGCATGATCATCAGTATTCCCTTCAGAATCCATCAGATTCAGTCAGGGGAATTTTCCAGTGCATTTAGCCTATTTTCCCTATTTTTGGTATTTTCACTTATTATTTTTAAGTGACTTTCCAACAAAAGTAGGTAGGGCAATTTTGCTAAGTTAATATATAAGCAATCCAAAGCTAGCTCTCTTTGGTAGATGAGCAAGGAGCACAGCAGGCTTTCCAAGCAACAGGTGTTCCCTCCCTCTCTCAGCAAGATCCAAGACCTAGCGCCAGCAAGCCTCCCCCTTCCCTGGCGTTTTTCCTCACATGTAGCCATCGCTAGAAGTCAGCATCCTTAGCGTTTTTGTACACCTACAGCAGCCCAATCCTCAGCGTTTTGGTCGCCAGCAAGGTCAGCCCATTAGCGTTTTTTGACCCCAGCGTTTTCAGCCATAACACGCAGCAGCAGATCTGCAACTTCAGCGTTTTTGTGTAGCGTTTTCAGCATGGAAAACAACAGCCATGGCAGCGTTTTCAGCAGGTACAATGGCAGGTACAATCAGTCCTAAAAATGCAGCCAGATAGAGCAGGTACATCAGTGTTTTTAATCACCATAGGAATCCCGACAAAACCAGTCATTTTCAGCCATAAAAACAGCAGTAGATCAGTCATTTTCAGCCTCACAAAGTGGTGCAGATTCTCAGCCAATACCCCTTTGTGGACAGCAGATAGAAGAAAGCCGAATTCAGCCCTAAAGTCATCATCGACGTCATCGACATAGTCCTCGTTTGCATCAGTCCATGCATCATCATTGTACACCTTTGTGCAATCAAAGTTAGACCACTCTCGCCGACGAGAGTGGGGTCTTCGGAGGTGGGTTTTACAACCTCTCGGGTGTTGTATCTCTTTTCTCTCCTTCTCTTAGTCTCATACACTTGCACGCACAATATCCACTCACTTTGTTCGTGATCATAGCACTCTCCATAAAGACGGAAGGCTCTCTCCTTCCCTAAGAAGTGAAAGGAACCTTGAGCAAATAAAGATCACTAATCTTGAGAAAATACAACATTCATTCCGCTACGCCTTACATGATAGTGATCCTATTTAGTGCTCTATAGTCGACATACATACAATATGTGCCGTCTTTCTTTTGCACTGATAGCACGGGTGAGCAAAATGGAGATGAGCTAGGCCTAACCATGCCCTTCTCAACTAACTCATGCACTTGCTGAAACCGGCCCGTAGGGCGGTAGGCGTTGGCTTTCACCCGAAATTCTTTACTTTATACACACACACAGAGCACTTTGCAAAGAGAACCTGCGACGGGAGTTAACACTTGAATACACACATGGCTCGGAAGCTAGAATGCTCCGAGCAGACGCCGACAACCTGTAGGCCCCAAAATTGGCGCACCTTTCGGTATTTCTTCATTCTTTAGGAGGGTGATTTACAAGGTAAGGTCCTGGGAATCCTTCACGTGTATCCACCTAGATACCATTTGATTTGGCCAAATTTCGGCAGCATAACAGTCCCAAAACTTGCGCGAAACCAATTCCCCTGCTGGAACTCGCTTGCACTGTCGTATACCCTCTGATTCCTGTCCAAAAACAGTAAATTCAGCACGCTGTATTTACTGGTTTTTGCCCTGTTTTCAGCCCCAAACAGTCCCCTAACTGTCCTCTGCCAGTGGGGCACGATTCCCAAGGGTCCTGGCGTCCGTATGGCTGAAAAACAGTGAATTTACAGCGCATACACAACGCTGATTTTGCACCTGTACGGTGAGGTTATGACCCTCACCAGTGCCTGCTTTGGAGCAGCAGTTAGCTACCCCTGTTCCTGCTCAAGGAGGCTCTTGCCTCAGCACAAAAGCATGAACCCACACAACTGTACATCAGTCAAATGAGTAGCCCTCTTGTGGGGCATCACATAACTGCACGTAGGGGAGAGAGAGAGCAGTGTGTAGTGTGCAGGGCATCACTCCTAGCACCACACTGTACATGAGAGGGAAAGGAAGCACTCCATAGCTCTTAACCTGTGACAAAAGCTGAAATGAGGCCTCTCCCAGCATAAAATTCAGCGCCACTTCTTCTGCAAGAGGAAAGTGCATGAAAAGTTGACACTTGGCGCATTTACAAGCATTTGCTCGTTTCGGGCTCACCGCTTAAAAATATCCTGACCGGTTGCCCAGTTGACTTCGCGGCAGAGTTGTAAAATGTTCCCCTAGTCATACCGGAGGTAATGATGCGAACACATTTCACGGCCCAAAATAGCAGTTCCCTAAATTTTAGGAGATGCTTCCGTTGGGCTCCCACTGGTCTTCTGACCATCTATCCTCATTGGGGCCGCATCCAAAAATGCAATGTGGCCCAACTGTCGGATACTTTTTGTTGGTAGTCCCACCTTGACTTTACGCCTTAATTGAGTTCACTTCCTAGTATCCACCAACTTGCTAAGTGCGACGGGGGGACCTATATGATCTTGCTCTGAGCTTAGACATCCTCTTACCATACGAATTCCAGTGCCGACCACTTCCCGTCTGCGGGTGAATCTACCGTTCACATTGGCCATACAATGTCCGACCGTTTGCTACTTCAAAAAGAGGGTCTCAAAACAAATAAAATAAACCCCATTGGAAAGAAACCAACACCCAAGGTTAGCAGTTGCCACATCTCTGTGACATGGTTAATAACTGCCACGTCCTCGTGACACTTGCTGCATAATCTCCTCTTGTTGAGCTTGAGAAACTCTATAAGGAGGCTTATTAGGCGGTGAACTTCGTGGAAGAAGTTCAATTGCATGATCATGCATCGTTTAGGAGGTAGTTTACAAGGGATGTCGTCAATAAAAACATCTTGAAATTTCTTGAGAAAATTGGATAACTCTAGTTCCTTGTGGTTGTTTATATTTTCTTTTGCTAAAGCATTAGGTTCATTTTGAGAATCTTTAACAAAAATCATGTATATGGAAATAGAGCTCTTCATTGACTTATTGAAAGCTTGCGTATGTACAATGGGTATGGTGTTACCCATCTCTTTGGCATCTATGTACATATCTTTTTCCCTGAACCTGAAGTAGATTTTCCTTTCAGGGAATTTAACATTGGCATCCATACGATCAAACCATGGTGCCCCTAGGATTACATCCTCGTGTTTGAGAGGAGAGATAAAGAAGTCCTCTTTGTCCATATAGCTTTGGACATGGAGCCTCAATTTCCCGATTAAGGAAGCGACTGAAGCTTCTTGCCCCTTGAAAGCACGAGGATTACATCCTCGTGCTTGAGAGGAGAGATAAAGAAGTCCTCTTTGTCCACATAGCTTTGGACATGGAGCCTCAATTTCCCGATTAAGGAAGCGAGTGAAGCTTCTTGCCCCTTGAAAGCACCATCTGCGGGTAGGACATCTCCCATCTCATAGGCTTGGATGCCTAGCTTGGTGGCCAACTCTGTGGATATGAAATTGTGAGTAGACCCAGGGTCAAATAGAATAAAAGCATCATATTCTCTTACCTTCCCCAAGCATGGCATAGAGGAGATCCTTTGTGGTGAGCTTCCTCTTCTTGGATTTCGACGAAGGTAGCTCTAGGAGGCTCATGGTGGGTGTTCTTTTGGAGCAAGCACGGTATGCATGCCCTTGCTCACCGCATTTGAAACAACGGTTATCCTTACGATAACACTCGAGCTCTTCATGAGAGAGTTTGTTTTTACCTTTGTAAACTCCCTTCTCCTTAGCTTTGTTATTATTGGAATTGCCCTTAGGAGACTTTTGGACATTGTCCTTCCTCTTAGGCTCATTGGAACCCTTGTTTTCCGTGGGCTTAAGATTTCTCTTAGCCCCTGTTTGGAAATTGATTCGTGAAGCCACCATGGTATGGTGTATAACCGCAGATATAGTGCGTGGCCTTTGGGAGTTGACATACTCCGTTGAAAGCCAAGACTTTGTACGTAGCACCAAAGGTGCCATCGTAGGCAAGGAAAGAGACGCTTTTTCCTCCCTCTTTGAACTTCTTGAGCTTGGACGATCTCTTCCATGCGGCATAGGATTTCCTATGGCCTCTTCTTTTTTATGGTTCAAAAGTTGCACCATCGCTTTCTTCAGAAGATGAAGAATTTGAGGAAGATGGAGAAGAGGGTGACCTCTTTCTCGCCTTTTTCTTGCCTTGGTCCTCTTTGTCCGCACCATCACTTTCTTCATAAGAGGAAGAGGATGAAGAAGATGGAGAAGAGGGTGATCTCTTTCTCGTATTTTTCTTCTCTTGTTTTCTATCATCCCTCTTTGAATTATGGTGTGGAGAAATGTGCGACGGTTTTCTCCATTTAGGAGGTGATGGAGAGCATTTTGCCCGCCGTCTTTGTGGAGCCATCTCCGCCGAGGTGACAGGAGACTCATTGCTTTCTCGTTCCTTTGGTGGGGGCTCTTGAGTTCTCCTTTGGGAAGGAGATGCGTCATCAAGAAGTAAATTTTTGAGCCCTTCGTGTGGATCCTCTTCTTCTTCCCGAATTGGAGAGAGGCCTCTTTTGGAAGTCTCACAAGGAGGCTTCCTAGGTACTCTCTCTTCATGGTGTGGAGCTTGGAGAATCCCGTGAGCACGAAGTTGCTGTTTGCACTTCACTTTGGAGGGATGGATTGCCCATGGCTTGTTGAAGCCTAGAAACAAGGTAGTTAACAAGCATAGGGGCATCATTAGTAGCCTGCTCATTAGCAAAATCAAAGCTATCAACATTGATTTCACTCTCTTTACTATTGTCAGCCATTCTAACAATTTTTAGGTGTACTTTGGTGGCACTTCAAGCCCTAGTTGCTACTCCTCTTTACCCCTTTAGAAAAGCACTCAAGCTACTGTACCCGTGGCTCGAATATTATTAATTGCAAAGAGTAGAAGAGAGGGTCTTTCAACACCAAAACAGCACCGGCTCCTATCAAGCTTCTAATAGCTCAATAGTGGTTAAGCCGTAGGCAAGCCTTGTAGGACTCCACTATTAAGACCATAGCTCTCGACGGTGATACCCCGTTATCTGCATGAAGGCAAGCAGTGCGCACTGCAAGGCTGAAAAATCCCTATTCTACTTACTCAACTGCAATTAATAATATCAACCATTTATAGCTAGCTTGAGGAACTCCCTTCTTGAGCAAGAAAAGAGAAACCTTGTGCTTTGATACCAATGTAACATTTAATGGCCTAGTAAGTAGCGGAAAATAGCATAGACATAGTGAGCATTTCATTAGAATAGATTCCTAATGAGCATGGCAAGAGTGCTTGGACGGAGAGAGCAACAAAAAGCATAACACCTAGTTAGATAGGCATGAACAATACTTCAAAAGAGAGAGAAATTAAGCTATTAACAACAGTTGAGGACCGGATTTACATGGAGCTGGCCCCCCCTTCCAAAAGGCTTTGTATTATAGGTTTCTCCCCATCAAGGGAGACATTTTACAATACAATTCTTTGTGTTCCTTCAATAACTAGCTAGTGCAATGAAGATGGAAGCTTCAAGCACTAAGCAAACACTTATAAAACACAACATCAATTCCCTCACAGTCTCAGACCCAAGACCTCACACACCTTCGAAGATGGTGAGAGCTAGCGGGGTATGAGAGTAGATTGAGAGGAAGGAGTAGTCTTACGAGAAAGGTATATATCTCCTCACCTAATCACTCATAATAGCTTAGCATAGCTTAGTAATTAGCATGGTAGAGGAGATGAGCGTGCATTAAAGCTTGGCTCTTGGTTGGATTTGCATCACAAAGCCAAGAGTTGTTGGTGTAGGCCTCCCTTCTCACAAGCTTGGAGTAGGTGATGAGCTTTCCATTAAAGCTTGAGAAGAAGAGACAGAGTCTCCTTGCTTCACACATGAGATTGTGTGAGTGTGTGTGTGATAATACCTTGCCAAAATCAGCCCCCTTTCTCTCTTGGTCGACCCCTCTTGCAAGTTACTCATGCTGGCACCCCATTGGACCCTGCAAAGCTTAGCAAATGAAAATTGAGAATCATAAGTGAAAGCCTTGTGACATGTGTCCCCCTTTCCCCTTTTGTGAAAGCTTTAGGTAATTAAATAAATCAATTAAACTCTCATTGGACCCCTTTGTCTTCTGGCCAATAGGAATCAAGCAAGCCATTGGGCTGTTGAATGCTCATTGGACCCCTTGGGAGACTGTCCAATAGTCTTCTAGAGAGCTTAATTCTTATTGGTTCTTTTATCAAGTGTTTTTAAATGAATTAAACTAGATTTACTCTAGCTTAGTTCTCATTGGTCCACCTCTATGGCCATCCAATAGGATTTAAGTGCACCTCATGGGCAATGGCCCAAGGAGCTGACATGTGTCCCTTATTCCCTTTGTGTAAAGGGAGCCTGTGAGTGTGTGTGTGTGTGTTTCTCTCTCATCCCCTACTTACAGGGTTCGCTCTCTCCTATGTAGGAGTCTTGAAGACTCTTTGGTACACTCACAAAGCATCCAATTTCACTAAGCTTGACCATTGGACACAATCTTTGAATTTTGGAACCTTAGCATTTTGGAAGTCTTAATGAGCTAAACCTTAAGGTCTTTAAAGCCCATTGTTGCACATTGCTCTTTTGTAGATGGCTCTCCCTATTTTCCTTTTTTGGATCCCTACTATGACCGGTGTGCCAGCTTAACTAATATTCTAGCTTTTTCTCCCTTGGTACTTCCCCATATTAAATGATCAATTTAACATGAGAAAATTATTAGGAGAATTAGATATTAGTTATTATGACATTACCTCTCTCTTGAAATCATAGTCGTCCTCGACTATGGAGTAGAGAAGATAAAGCCTATTCCTTAGTCCTTTTTCTAGCGGGTAGAGGATCCCTATCTTACCCTACGACATCGTTCCAGAATGGATGACTAATCCATTTGGCGCTTGAGAGCCTAAGCTGCCGCAAGCATGTCTGCACATTAGTCCTATCAATCTTCTATAGTAGAGTGACAAGCTCTACTTGGTGTTTGGGAGACGTTCTCTCCGCAAACTTGATTCTAAGCATGCATCCTACTTAACATTTGTGCACAATAAAGAAAAAGAGTCTTATAAGACAAACTTTTTCATTTTAAACATTTGTACATTTGCTTATTCTAGGGAAGCATTGTAAGCATTGACAAGGTTTAGGTTATGCTTTAATTGTATGCCTTGCATCCATCTAGCATCTTCAAGAGGATAATTCGTAAACTTAATAAGATACCGTCAGATAGTCTTACCGCCTCTTAATACCTTGTCTTCATGTCGGAGAATGGACTCGGGCTACAACACCTCTTCTTGGTCCTCAATCTCCGGTGGGTCTTCAATGGTTGGTTCTTGGAGGTGGCTCTCCTTTGTAAGGCTTTAGTAGGCTCACCTTTGTAAGGCTTTAGTAGGCTCTCCTTTGTGCTGCTTTAGGTGGCACTCCTACCCAAAATCATCTGCTCTCAAAAGCCCATGTTAAAAGCTGCTAAAGAAATGAATCTAGGTATCTGTGCTTACGTTGGTAGTCTGCCGAAGTTGGGTAAAGGTTATCAAGAATTTTCACCTCGCAAGCATCAATGACGGCTTGGAAAATCATAGGCAGATAACATTCTATCCATAACATTTTTTGAATGGATGTTCGAACTTGGTTTACAGAAGAGTGAATCCGCTGTGAATCTCAAGATATTCTCCCATACGTGGTCAAGGTTGTTCTTTCCGTTTTGCAACGGTTGGTGGGTCATGCACTCACGAACATAATAGCTCATACCAATATTAATCGACCTGCTTATGGAGAAGCATATGCTGCAACCATAACTTGCTCTACTCTAGTGGTCGAACCACGTAGCAAACTCGATGATTAACGACCATCCAAAAACCCCTTCTCAGTAGAGAAACTCGGAGCTACCGAACACATCTCAATGAGAGATTCTTGTGTCGAAATATTATTGCACAAAAAAGGGCTCAAAAGAGTATGGAAAACTCTTTGCCTCTTCCTAGAAAGGAAAGTTGGTGCATCTCATTTTGTTGAGCAAAAAAAATTTTGACTGTTAGTCGACTCACCTTGGTAACAAGGTCTGCATCTTCAAACGCTATCCATGTACCCAAATGTGTACATAATACTCATGTTCTGTTAGAGCTTCAATGAACTCAGGAGATTTGCCTCCTTTAGAAGATCCTTAGAGCGAAAATGCTCAACCTGATGATTGGATCTTAGAGCAAACCGGCTCATCAAGTAAACCAGGATTTCAATCTTGGAATTTTTCGAGCACAAGCCGTAGCCTTCTCGTCCTTTTTCCCTCATAAAGAGAGTGTCAAACACGCCGAGATCAAAACATGAAAAGCGTTACATGTGAAGTCTCAAAAGTCGCAACTCGGTTCTCGAAAAGCAACTCCCGGAAGATATCTCTGCACAGAGATACCTCTCTTTCAATCCTACACACAGAAGAGGCGTGCTCTTGGGTTCCTTCTCGTAAATCAGCCCAATCTACGACGTTTGTAAGCTGAAAACAGAGAAAAACAGCAACTTGTCGTGCTAGAAACAATCTCCGTAGGCTCTTCTTCACGATGGAACTCGCCTTCTTGGTCCTCGCGACATTTGGTGCACTTGGGGCAGCCATGGGAGTCACCGGCGGCATCATCTTGGCGGTTGAATTCCGCAGCAGCATGGGTTGATCTTTAGCGCTGCCTTTTCCGGATGCCTGAGAGTGAGAGACGGACCGCTTTTATAGCTTCTGGCAGCTTGCAGGAATAGTGGGGGGGCTTTTCGGCAAAAATAGGACAGAGAAGGGGGCTGCCCACTTATTAAGTGGGCGGCTGGACACTTTTAAAAATGGTCTGAACCTGCTAAAAATTGAGTGAAGCTGAAAACAATGCCTACACACTCACAACCCATGCATCTCTGGATGCAGTCTCATGCACAAATGCAATGTGAACATAGACTCTTTTATGGGAAAGCGTTTGCTTTCCCGAAAAGCAACTTGTTTTTTCAGAAAGTGGCTTCTTTTCCTCAAAGTTTCTTTCGAAACCATCTTCATTCAAGTGCTTGCCTGATTTCTTGTGCACAATCCCAACTCCGTTCGGAATACCTTCTCACCATGGATTATTCCCTTTCCGACGTTCCCGTCACCCACCATGTTTTTTGGCGAGGAATTGGGCCAAAAATACCAAGATACTGGCTGCTGGGCTGATTCCTGCGATACGGAGCAAAAATGCTAGGAGCACTGCAAGAGGCAAAAAACGCTGGCTGATCTACAACTTGTGCCGGAAAGCTTACAAAAAAAACGCTAGGCTGGGTGCTCCTCTTTTACTGACTTTTTGGGTGACGAGATGGGAAAATGTGCAAATGTGCGTTGACGTGAGTTTCAGGGGGTCAAATGGTCATAACTCACTGATCTGTGAACCATTTGACGAAAGAGCTAGACCGACATGCTAGACCTACATGCACGTCATGTCAAATGCCCACCGAAGTGTAATAACAGCTGTCAAAAAGCGTGTATAAACCATTTATACAATAGGGTTCCAAAACTGGAAAACCTAATCTAATGGACTCGTCTGGACATGCAGGTCCTACAAGTAGGCCCACAAAATTGCCCACACTAATCCTCCGAGGATTCTAGACACTCCTATTTGGAGATATGTACAGGATTGGCTTTGGAAGTCGATGAAGCATGTCCACGTGGCACACAGAGCCATGTTCATGTGACAAAAGCTTACTCAGAACCCAACTTCATTCAAGTGCTTGTCTCTTGTGCACAACTCTTAACTCAATTCGGAATCTCCTCAAACTACGGAATATTCTCTACTCGATGCTCCCATCACCCACCATGTGATGCATCAAGAATACTCATCACTTAGCCTCTCACTGCGAACTTATGGAAAAACTCCTTCGCGATGCTCTATGTCACCTATCCCATGACGCATCAGAGATGACCGTTCCAGATGATCGAATACTCCTCCTCGATGCTCTATGTCATCCATCCGATGTGACGCATGAGAAGTATCCGTTCTTGATGATCTAACAAATATTTCCATTCAGCGTTTTCGCGATTCCTCTGAATGACACATTAGGATTATTAGTATGTCTCAAGCGAGAAAACCCTCTTACTTATGGATCAATCATTCCCAGTAATTCATTTAGAATTATATTTCTTCAAGATAAAGCTAATTTAGCAACAACAACTCTCTTTTACAGTCTTCCCTTGCTCCCTTGTCTCGAGCTCTTGATGTATTTCCGAGTTTTATTCCGTGTATCATTGGTAGTTTTCCCCTTTCGGTTTGTGATCCTGTTTTATCCCACGGGTTTCTTACTACTAGCCGGGTTATTTGTGAAACCTACGGGCTTTTGTATTGTCTTCAGACTCTTCGTTATTTTGCAAGTAAAACTAAGGGCTCAAGCCCAGTTTGTGTGTGTGTGTGTGTGTGTGAGAGAGAGAGAGAGAGAGAGAGAGAGAGAGAGAGAGAGAGAGAGGTGGGTGTGCTTGGTCTTTCTTCCAGGAAGCTGTTGCTGTGACAACGGAAATTCAAGAAGAGTTGCTGGAACAAATGGGTGTTGGTAATAATGATGTAGTTACTAATCAGCAAATGTAGTTTATAAAATGGGCAAAACATGAACAGTAAAAAGAGAAAGCATACCACATGAAATATCTAAGAAAAAGGTAAGCTTTGAGGAAGCAGTGTAATGGATACTGATGGTACAGTATTATATCAAAAAGCAATTTGTTGTTAGTATAAAGTAATCCATCCTGGAGCCTCTGATACCTCTTTGCTGGGCATCGAGATCTATAGAGTTTGCTTGTCGTATACTTACAGCAAAGAGAGGCACTGCACACACCCCACACCCTTTTCTTCCATGATGCATAGGCGTCTTTTAGGCCACTTTGGCTTTTGTGCACGTTTAATCTAGCCTAATTTTTCTCTCTTTCTTTCTCATGTATCGATAGTTTTTCTATTCAGGTAATATATTTCCATGCTATTTTGCAAGCTATGCTCAATGTCTGGCACGAACTTACTTCATGAGCTATAGTTATTGTTCTTTCATATTGTGAGTTGATTTGCATGTTTGTTAATGTTGCAGCATCCAAGTTTGGAATTGCTTGTCTTGGCAAAGTTAATGCCATCTACAAGGATGACAGAGAATTGATGCTACGATTTTATGCCTTTGTCACCAAGTATGCTATGAAGTGTACCTTGTTAATCTGTGATGTCATTAATCTCTTTTCGATGACATGTACATACCTTTTTTGCATCTAGGTTATATGCAATGAAGCCTTTGGTTCAAGTATTTTTCATTGGAGTTAACTCTTTTCAGAGAGGAATTGGCTTGTGATGAAGCTGAGTTAGGGTCTCAGGCTTTTCAAGTAAAGATGCAGCAATTTGAGAAGATTCAAGATCAGGTTTGTTTCTTGTTACAGCATTCAAAGATTTTTGTTTTGTATGAAATCCTCAGGATGTGCTGACTCTAGCTATACTGCAGCAATTGCAAGTATTGCGCAAATTACGAACCATGCCAATCAAAGAGCAACAAGCGTTTTTGGAAAAGGTTAGAGTATCATGTTATGCTCTTGTCCAATCAGGATTTAGGTGTTTGTGCAATTTATCCTCAATGTACTGGCATGCATCATCTAAATTACTCCCTGTGAAGTAATGTATGGACATAACATTGTCATTTTGTATGCAGTTGCATGATCATATGCAGCAGTCTCAGTATGACAATGGTGGCTCCATGATGGAATCTTTAGAGATTCAGGAGTTTTTTCAAAAGCAACAATTGTCATATAGTTTGTAAAGAGAGACTCAGCTGAACTAAATGTTGTGAACCTTATCTTTGCTATTTATTCATATATGGGGTTCTTCTTAAAACAGTTACTTTCCTTCACTGTTAAATGTGGGTGGGACGATGGGGGCTGTGTGGGGGAGTACTACCAAGTAGCGAGCAAATAGCTAGTCTTGTCAAAGATAAAGTTGCTCAGAGAGTCTAGTTTTAAGTGCAAGCCTAACAGAGGAAAATGGAAGACTACCTATGCGAATAACTGTAAATTGTGCCCATAAGCAGTAGGATCATTTGCATGTATGCACATTGTCGTGGCACGTTCCATCTATGTCATGTCATGTTGCATCCATGATGCAAAAAGTCAGAAATTTAGTTTATCTTGGCAATGTTTTACTCAAGATGTATGCCTCACGCTGTGTTTGCACGGAAGTATATCATGGGTGACAAAGATCCAAGTTTAGGATCACTCTGTCGAGTTTGATGTCCAAAGTATCTGATCTGTGAACTTGGTGGAGGGGGTTAATGACAAGCTGCCACTTGGTAGACTATAAAACCCACATACAGGAATATGCAGTGTGTATAATGAAGGGGCACCCTTACTAGGCATAACAAAGGGAGAGCGGGCACTTGAGCCCATGGCTATGATGTGGCTTCGTGGTCGGGTGTGAACAGGGGGGCATGCACTAGTGGGTGGCTGATGATGGTGCCATTGGTGGTTGGTGGTGATGATCGGCATTGCCATGTGCTGCAGATTACACACTTGGGGTCCCCATTGGGCCACCCACTTGATGGGCCCTCCTCGTAGGTGGCTTTACACATGCCATCATGATTGCTTATGAACCTATAAAGACCTACTTTAACATTCGAACCCTAATTTTTCCTTTCTTTGCAATTTCAATCTACTTCTTCACTTCGTCTGCCTTCTTCTGCATTTGGAAGAGCCTATCTACCCACGAGGAAGCTTCCTGTGTCTTTTTATTTGCCTTAGCCTCAAACCTAATCTCCTCCCTACAATTAGTGAGAGTTCTATCACAATAGTAAGGAAGAGATAATGATAACCGTTTTGACTTGCTCTTAAAACATATTACGTTTCATTTTTCACTAGAAGAACCATAAGACATGAGCTTGTCGAAAATAAGTAGTTTATGTTCGAGATTTTACATCCCTTATATCTTTGTGCATTGAAAGCTTTCATTTAGTGAATTTGTGAAGTTATCAAATGAAACATGTTCCTGTTCCTCAACGAAATTTTACGTTTAGTGAAATGGCTTCCTTGTTGAATGAAAAGTCTATATGTTGGTGAAACTAAAGTATTGTACTTTTTCATCCTATTAAAAGCATGTGCAAACTTTTTTTTAGAACAGAATTGTCTTTAAGAGTTTGTTAGCATATACTCAATGCCCACCTCTAAGCATGTATTTCACTCGTTACACGATGAAAGTCTATGAGACTCCATTATGCGGAGAAGTTATGGTGGGATTTTAACTTTAACCTTGAAATAGTCAAGATCATTGATGATATTGAGCTAGTTTTTGATAAATTTTGGGGGAGAATATATCCTTGGTTGGTGGCTAGTGGCCATTGGTCATGGCTGATGGTTGCAAGCTATGTGTAATCAATGTCGTCTACACCGCCCATGTTGTTATACATTAACATACTACCCTTGCTCAACACTAGATATAGAGGTCATTGCAATGAGCCCAAGCAACTAGTAATGTGAATATCTAGCCCATGCTACTTATATGCGTTATTGCCTCGAGTTCTTTAATTTGCCATTTAAGCTCCACCTTGAGAGGGCATGGGTGGACAATGACATCACATCTTATCAAGTTTGTAAACAATTTTTTTTGCTTTCTCCAATGGTGAGAGTGAAGGTGCTCATAGTTAAGATTGTGCCAGAAGACTTACTATTGCTTACGAATTTACCTTTATTGTTAAGTAATAGTGTTTTCTTTAACTACGGTTGTCAATGCTACATCACACGATATACATTCACCATCTTTCTATCTGAGTGAAAGAAAGGAAATGAGGATGCTCTTGCACCATTGTCATGTGTGTGTAAGTGATTATGTCATCACTTTGGTTTAACACACCACCAAACAAAGGACCAGAAGCTTGAATCCTTTTGATGCACCAATGTGAGGCTCTCAATATTGCCAAAATGCATAATCTGAAAAATCAACTTGTTACCTAAAATCTTGATGAAAGGAAGAAAGTGGAAGCCTTTATCAAGCACATAAAGTGACTCCCAAGAATTTGGCATGGCGCTATATTTATATACTTTTGGCCAAGTGATGGCTTTGTTACAACAATCAACCTTCAGATTGTTTGACACCTGTTACTTTTGAAAAAGTAATTGCAATGTTGCTCAAGAAAGAGTTGCGATTTAACAATAGTTAAGGTGGGGGCAGTGTGGTATTCACAACAACTACAAAAGAAAAGAGGTCATTGTCTTTGAAAATGTAATTATCTTTTTGTAGCAACAAGAACATTCCGGCTTGTAATAATACAAAGGATTGTGAGTGTTACTAGGGTCGCTTGGCCACACTTGAACCCATGACCTGGGTCACAAAGGACAATTGCTCAACCAACCAAGCTAGCTCCTTTGGACAAAATGAAATGTAATCTCTCTTACCGAAATTGTCATATAACAACTTACTTATGGAAAAGTATTATTGGAAAGTTTAGGTACCCATTTGAGTTTCTTCTTTGTCGTTCATCAACTAAAGTACAATTATCAAGTACACTAATAGAGATCTACTCAAGAATTACATCACTGAGGTAGATTGACATGATTTACTTGAGCGATGCTTCCACTAAGCATATTAAGACTACAACAATATTGCACATTTATTTAAAAAGTTTCCATTTGAGATTATGGAAGGAGGAGGTAAGGTTTTTACCATTTTGAGGATATTTGAAGAGAACTTTGCTCTGTATGAATGTATATGATCTTCAAAGTTACTTTCCAAAAAGTCAAGAAGCCATACATATTTTGCACAAATAATAAAAGGAAATTTCTTACAAGTATACATGGGCAGTTGATATAAAAAAATGAATGCTTAGGTGTTGCTAAAGTTTCCAAATGCTCAACAAACGATGGGCAAGAAGTAGCATGGTGAGAAAATTGATTATTAAAGGACTTAAGTAGGTTAAGACAAAGATATTGCTAATTGTCTAAAGTTTGGAGAAAGATTTATGAAACGGCTTATAAGCTTCCGTTTCTTGCTCATCGGCATATTCATAGAAATTCCATGTAATGTTATCAAATCAATATCAAATTTCAAGAAAATTAGTGAAATTTCTCATAAGCTCAAGTTTCTTACTAAATGACATATCCATAATGGTTTGGACCTTGTATCTTTATTATGTCATTTGAATGGTATTCCTACTACCTCCATAAGAAGCTCATTTGATTGATATTCCTACTACCTCCATAAAAAGCTACCTAAATTTGATGAACTTGAGGTTATTCTCTAACATGAAAGGATCCTTAAGCATGAGGATAGCCTATTGTGTAATGCTAAGGTATTTGTGTAAATTATTCTTTTGAAGATGCAAAATGAATGAAACCACAAATTCAGGATCACTCTCATTATTAGAGAAAGATAGATGTACACTTTCCTACTTTGTTGACTTGCAACATATTATAATTTGGTTTTAAGCATGAGACTGCTTAAAACCAAAGTTTCAGGCTAGAAACATGATTCTCTCTCTCTCTCTCTCTCTCTCTCTCTGTGGGTTCCTACTTTGTTGACTTGAATGAGAATGGCAATGCAAACTTTTAGACATTGCACGTTGCTCTCTCAAAACGTTAAAAAAAACTTTATGAAATTCTCTAGTGACCTTGGACAAGATTTTTACGAGATCAAATGGCTAAGAAATGACCTCAAAAGTGTTGATTTTAATTAGCAGAGTGTGTGAGGGGGGGGAAATAGATCCGAAGTAGAGGATAAGGAGGGGAAATATCCCACAAGCACACAAATTTCTCAGAAGAAAAATGGGAAAAGTGGGAGTGTTTGCATGGAAAGAGGGTACATGCACCCACTTACCTACATAGGCTATTAAAAGAACGTCTCTAGGTCCTCTCTCTCCCTCTCTCTCTCTCTCGCTCTCTTAAGCTCATAATAAAAGCACTAAAGTCTTGATGATCACAAAACTATTCTTTTTTTTTTCCCCATGATCCCACTTTCTCTACAGAGTTATTGATCTTCACAAAGCAAGGAGTAAGCTTTTACATGATGTCTAACTTCATCCCAAAAATATTTATATTACCACAAGATTTTTCTTTAAAAAAATTGCGACTACACTTGCCTCCACATAGTCAGTAGTAAAGCATAAGATCCACCTCTACATGATTGCGGCATACCAATCTTTAGAGACAAGATTAACGAATCAACATGCTAGTAAAATATCCCATTGTACCTTATGTTTTGAAACTCATTTGTAGTAGTGCCAACTAACAAAGGAAAATTTCTTTAAAGAAAAAGATCATAGAAGTCGTCCGTAATCACCAACCGGAGGATGACCCATTGAATTAGGTAAAATTGCGATTAAAAGATGAATAATATTGAGATCACATGTGCATTTTGTAGAGGATATGGGAGGAGCGCAATCCCCCTAGAGTGTTGGCCCTCAAGTTGAGTGCCCCTAGTGGTGTTTCTTTAATGTTATTAATGGGACTTTACTATGTGTGACCACAACTAATGCCTTGCCTCCAATTTATGAGCACTTGACCCCTCACAAAAGCATTTTATCAAAAGCAATGACACATATTTCCATCTTGATTGAAAGGCTCGCTAAGGTGGCCGGCTCCATGTTTGAGAAAGAAAGAAAAAAAAACATTATGCTTACCAAGTAAAAATCCTGTGGGTGAGAGAGAGACTTCCAAGGGTGTGGATTCCAAGTTGGAGCATGGTAGACTCCTCAAGAAATGGAGTAAAATGCTTGCAAGTGTTACAGAATTAGCAAGCTCTCGGATACAAGAATAATAATCTTGCAGCTTTGACAATCTTAAATTCATTCTGGTCAAATTATGAGTTTCAAAAAGGGAAAAAATTAAACTCACACAGTTTGAATACCTTGTATTGTTATCAGAGAGTAAAAAACTAGAATCAATGATAGGAGGCACCAAATCCAATTAAGACAATATAACTTTCAAATTGCAGTTACATTGAGGCTGTACACTTCACAAAGAGCCCAACTATCTAAAAAAGGCTTTACATGCTGACGGGGTGGAAACCTAGTGCTTAAGTGGATGTGCAATTGCAGAAAGGCCCACGTTCGATACCCAGCAGCATCTTTCAAGTTTCACTTCAACCTCCCAAAAAAAAAAGGGGGGGGGGCTTCACATGTAATGCCTTCCATAAAATTGTTTTAATTGTAAGTAGGTTATACTCATCATCCAATACAAGGGACCCCATGACAACTACGTTGGCCAGAAATAAACAGACGTCCTTGTAATAATACTGCTATCTCTTCTCTGTGAGAAATCGAAACACCACAATGTTTCAATCAAGTGTTCGGATACATATGATACAGCTTTAGCATATACAAGGACTCCTTCACGGGACTTCTTCTCTTTACGGCAACCAAGTAAGTATCATACGACTTTAATGGTAAGCTTATTTACAAGAACTCCCTTCACAAGCCTTGTCCATATCAACATATATGATTGTTGCTTGATGGTTTGTTCTAACTTTTGTTTGAGGTTGTCAAGGGATTTGTTCCCACCCAATTCTTGGGGCAAGAAGGGCAAGAGGAGCATTTTGTGAAACAATCTTGGTGAAAGGGGGCATTGCATACCTTACATTTCACAACATTGACCTCCTGTACAAATGTGAGAAAAACTTGTTAACCACTCATCATCAAGAGCCTAGCAATCATTCCGAGTTTTACTAGAAAAAAAAAAAGAGGAAAAATTACCAAATGCCCCTGAAATTTGTTAACATTCCTAAACATCCCTCATATTTAGCAAATTTTGCCCAAAAAACCCTATATGCCCTTACATTTTTCCAAAATTCCCAAGATACCCCTTGTCAACTTCACAATTATCACTTAAAACTTTATTTTTTGCAATTCACAAGAAAGTGGTTCTTGGTTCTCCCTAGATAGCAGATGATAGAACTAGGATATCTAGATGGTATTGTGCGCTCTCATCATGAAAGTATTTGTAGACACAAACACCACAATTTGTGAGCTCATTTGTGAATATTTTTGTCTAAGACTCTTGTAATATTCTTAAAAAATAATCAACTATGTGGAGGTTGGAGCAATTCCTCCAAAAATTGGTGCAAGGTTATTTTGGGTCATTGGAGGGGTATTTGGGAATTTCCACAAATTTCAGGGGTATTTTGGTAATTTTCACAAACATGTTGTCATACCCCATTGAATGCAAAAATACTTTCGAAATTTTGGTGCAAGAAATTTGAGGGGTATTTTGGGAATTTTCACAAGAAAAAATAACATCCTTTCGAACTATAAAGCATGTTTTGTCATCACCTCATTGAATGGGAAAATATTTTGGTAATTTTCACAAGAAAAAGATAACATCCTTTCAAATTATAAAAGCATGTTTTGTCATCACCTCATTGAATGGGAAAATGGGTTGAAAAGGATCTTCACATAGAATGCCCGCACCGCACCATTCTCCAGAGTCTTGGCAAACTGAGCATTGCTTTGTCACATGTAGCATCGATGTCTTCAGCACCGCGGTCAGCAACCCGGGAAGGACTGATGTAATGTACACAACAAAACTTATAAGCCTT
Organism: Adiantum capillus-veneris; assembly: GCF_014529385.1. Taxonomy (NCBI): domain Eukaryota; kingdom Viridiplantae; phylum Streptophyta; class Polypodiopsida; order Polypodiales; family Pteridaceae; genus Adiantum; species Adiantum capillus-veneris. The sequence goes on along the minus strand of NC_140942.1, from coordinate 90,259,374 downwards.
CCTCTTTTCACAACTAGTCAATCTACAAAAGAAGGAGACTGACAAATACCTGCAAATGCACCTTTTGAGAGGTCTTCAAGATCACGAAGGGCAAAAAAATCATTGCTCTCTAGAAGATATCTCCGGGACCCCATAATATTCAGGATTTTAGAATGAAAAGGGCAGCGCATACATGAAAGTACGCTGCTCAATTTTGCTCTAGTTTCTTTAACATTCGATAGATAAAGGACGCGTTGATATAGGTAGGGATTTGCAGTAGTGAGACAAAGCAATGGCTGCAATATATATCAAGGCACAGAATTAGAAGCTTGCCTCATAGAGCCAAAGATAATCCTACCCATCTGGCAAATGGAAAAAATACTTTTGAAGGCTAAATTTTCCAACAATGAGTTGTCACTATTCAGACATTTTGACTAGCAACTCTTGAGCATATCGTGCACCACCAAAAGCGATTCAACCATGGCTAAGTGCAACATGGACAACACACACAATCTGATTCATCATGTGTCAATGAAGTACCCAATCAGGGAAATCCTCTTTCGATTGAAGAAAAAGAGACATTTTAGCAGAAAAGTCAGGACTCCAGCTCTGACAAGGCTAGTAACCCTCCTCTCTGAACTCCCTGCTGTTCTGTCGTTGAAGCTAAATCCGAGGTTTGCACACAACCTAACCTCCCTCTGCCAACAGCTCCTGCAAACCCCCCCCCCAAACCCACCCGTGCAGTTTACACTTCGGCTCAATGTGGCAACTGTCCACTTCTAATGATGCTTCTCTAAGCGGTTTGGCACCACACAATATAAGGCTTTGGGTACCCTAAAGCTGGCTCAAGCATCCCACTGGCTAAGATGGGTATGTATAGGCAGTAGGAGTGGTGGCCATGCTCTCGTGAGTGCAAATTGAACTAGCGGGGAGCATGTTCAAAGTGCCACATCTGTAACCCAAGGATGTCAGCATGAAAACAGGGTCGGCATCTGTCCCCACACATCAGATCCGAACAAGGCAACTGTAAAAGCCACACGACTGCGGCTCAAGTCACGAAATCATGGTGTAGTTCCACTTAACACAGAGAGCACACATTACCCTATGAGCGTGGGGGCAGACCCAAAATGAACAAAAAAGACACTATGACTTGCATGCTCTTCTCTAATGCCAACAGGCAATCACTCAAGCAAGCATCCACATACTTATGTCCAAAACTGTGATAAAATTGCATGTGAAAGCTTATGAAAAAGCAGTGGTGAATTGTCGTGGCTGGGTGAAAGATCCAAAGAGGAGATAATATGTCAGAAGTGTGGAGAGTGGGGAAATAATCGGAGGAAGTTCACAAAAAGTTGGATTCGGATTCGGAGTCTAACGAGGCGACTATTGTTGCACCTGTTCTGGCCTTTATACACTTGGTTCACCTACCTTCATCTTCATTAGGGACTTATGACTCCCAGAATGATAGCACTCTCGTCAAATTTCTCAGCACCAAGCTTAGGCAGTGGCTCTCACTTCCTTGGCAGAGTCCAAAGTTTCTGTTCAGCCTTTGGAGAATGGTGTGGCATATGAGTCAAAGGTTGTACATCTTTGTGATACTAGGTCACAAGACACATGTATGTTGGGTTCTGACATTGTGAGCCGAGTTTTCAAGCAAGATGGCTCGACTAGTTCTCGGAGGAGGCACAGTTGATCTCCGACTTTTGCTATAACCTATAGCTATTGATGGCATGTCCACACAGTATAATGCATAGGCGGAAGAGCTCTAGTTTGTATGGTTAACACAAGCTTCTAGAGCTTGGCGGATGTCACAAGTTTGGTGACGTGTCAACCCCAAGGGGTTTAGGGCCACAAAAGGCCCCCAATTTATGGACAACTGGCTGAAAGTACAAACCTAAAAAAATTGCTGGCATGGACAGTTGTACGGGCGCCCACGATGCATAGAACTGCATGCTGACGTGGCAGTGTACAAATGGCAGCCCAAAACATGGAAGTTCCAGCTGGTGCTAGCTTTTGAGACCAGAGACCTTCTAGGCGCAAGAGCTTTTCATTCCAAATGCTTTTGAGCCAACTTCAAATATGTAACTTGGGGACTCACTCCGGCAATCCTCTTGTGGAAGCAGAGCTCGAGCCCCCGCAGTTGTATCTTTGTGAAGCAATACAAAAGAAATGCTGAAAGGGACGCCATAATTTTGGAGCCAGTGCTTAAAGTCTATTCCCATCTGTTCTTTGCAACTGGCACATTGTGCTCTCCCATTACACTGGTATCTGAGCTTCAAGCATCTGCTCTTCTAACAAGCACACCAATCTTTCCCAAAATAGACAGGACAAGATGGCGCTTCTTGGATTTTGAGGGCTCCCCCGTGCTGCTCTCCCTTCTTCTCCAAAATAGTAGCAGTGCCTTTATCCGCCATCCGACCCACATCCTTCACTTTCTATCAAATAGAGTTTGAGACTTCCCAGATGGCATCCAAGGTCATTGCGATGAGCCCCCTAGCCATCCGAGTAGCCAAAGCTCATTTTCGATGGGGGCTACGATGCTCTTGTCGACGAGGTTGACTGCCAACGTCGGTCTGTTTCCCTGGCTTAAGGAGAGAGTACCTCCCGCTACTTTCCAAGATAGGTTCTGTTGCTGCCAGGGCAGTAGGCATACCTTCGGTACATGTTCTGGTTTGAGACAATCACGCCTCCCGAAGGTCAATCTACTACCTCGGGTGAGTGGTGGTTGGCTCCGTCAGAACGTGGAGTATTCGGGGCCCCCGAATCAATGCTTCATTTGCAGACAGATGGGCCATCTTGCGAAGGCTTGTCCATGGAGGAGGCCCCGACCCGCGACACGGACCCAAAAATACTGAGGCTGGCCAGGCTCAGCATGCAGAGACACAACCTCTTCTGAGACAGATGCACAGGCAGAGAAGGGCTAGCAGAGGTTCGTGGTCGACATCGCCAAGGACTGCCACGCCAGTTTGGCGTCCTTGGTGGTCAACCTGCACCAGGCCAGCAGCAATGGTTTCCCACATGGAAGCGTTTCGACCCTCTAGAGCACGTTGAGATGGCGGATACCCCTTCCACCTCAGCTTCACCACCGATAGCCCCTCCTCCCCCTCCGCCTACCACCCCCACCCCTCCGCTACCACCACCACCTCCTCCACCCGTCCCTTCCGGCTCTCCCATCCCTCCCGCTAGTCCCTCGCTCCACCTCTGTTGGTACAGGCGTCGCCTCTTGCGGCAATCCCTTGTGGGCTGACCAGTTTTGACATCCATCGCAGTTGGGACTTATTCAACTACGACTTCACGATTACTCGGTGACTCTTCTCGAGACCTTGAGGTGGCTTGCTTCAAAGTACATGTACTATTTCTAGTAGCTAGAGGGGCAAAGGCCCTGAACATAGCGTTTGGTTTCTCTTTCCCACTGTGTGGTAGTGTAAGGTGCAGCGGAAGTGAATGTTGAATTTTGCTCAAGATGAGTGCTCTGAACTGTGCTCAAGGTTCCTTTTACTTAGGGAAGGGAGAGCCTTCCGTTCTTTAATGAGAGAGTGCAAGTGATCACAAATAAAGTGAATGAACACTGTGAATGAAGGTGCATGAGATTGAGAGAGAGAGAGAAGAGAATACGACACTAGGAAGTTGTCAAACCCTCCTCCAAGGGCCCCACTCTCTATGGTGAGAGCGGTCTACTTATGATTGCACAAATCTCTACAATGCTTGGACTTGCCGACGATGTCGACAGACGGGCTGAAATCCGCAAATCTTTATTTGCTGAATTCTGACTCTTATGTCGATGCGACGACGACGCGTTGAAAACGCAGATGCTGAAATCTGCGTTTTCCGGGCTGAATCTGCAAACTTCGCGGGATCTGACCGTGCGGCGAGGATCTGCTGCGGGAAGGTGAGATCTGCGAGGTTTGGGGTCCTACGGAATCTGATTGCTGAAAACTGAAAACAGTAGTGCTTATGAGTGTCTTGTCGCGATGAATCTGCAAAACGTTGGGAGGTTCTGCAAATCCAAAAACGCTAGGCTGCTGAAATTTCAGCCACCTGTAAAATCTCCCTTTCTTCTGTGATTGATTTTGCCTGCTACTCCCTGCTATATCGCAAAACGAGACCCTCACAGTCTCAAAGCTTCATCAAGAAGTGGTGGGATGTAGTGAGAGGTGAGAGACAGCTGTTCGTGCTATATAGCATGTGTTGTTCCCGCTTCATTTCTCCTCTTTTCAAGCAGTTTTCATAACAAGTGCAGCATTTGCCATGGCTGACAGCAACACAAATGTGTTCAAGATGTTTGCTGCTGAGGATAGATTGGATGGGAACAATTACCCTATGTGGGCTTATATGATGCAACATGTCACTGTGTCAAAGGGTGTCTGGAATATTATGCAGGGCATTGATATACGTCCTGGTTCTGAGGATGTAGGTGATGTTGAGGATGTTGCAGGTTTTAGTGGCAGGATTGTTGATGCCAGAGCTGTGTAAGCTCGTTGGGATGTAAAAGATGCGCACGCTCATGCATTGATTGCGTTGTCTGTGAAGCGCACTATTACTCCTCACATTCATTCAATGAAATCTGCAAAACACGCTTGGGATATTTTGGCTGGTCTTTATGAAAGTCGCAATGAGGCAAAAATTGCATTGCTACGTAAAGAGCTGGATTCGAAGATTATGCATGAGGAAGATGATAACATAGTGACAAGAGGTTTCTCCATCCCTCTCCACCCGTCAGAGGTTTCTCCAGACCGCTTGCAGTGATCAAGACTCGGTCCCCAAATCTGAACTGCATACAATAGGGTGGATGTCACCAGCGTATCAAACAACCACAGCTTAGTACGGGGCTCTTGGAACTGTACTAGTGAACACATCTGCTCCAAGCGTGCTAGAGCTGCATATCCTTGTGTAAGTCTAGAGGTTGCTGCCTCTCTCATGGAGAAGGAGGGTCCAGTGAAAACAACCCCCAAGTAAGTGTAATTCTCAACCAGCTGCACCTCTTCCTCGCCGAAGAGAAACGTTGGTGCTGATGCCCTCACTTTCCCTTGCTGGTGCCAAGGATATCAATGAGCAACTTATTTCTGCAGGCGAAGTCATTTCTGATAGTTCCCTTGTGCAGACTGTTCTTGATGCTTTGCCAAATTCTTACCAGACTTTTGCTAGTACTTGGAGACTTATGACCCAACGAAATCCAGAAGTCGTCAAGTTTGATGCATTACGCACATTGCTGCTACAAGAGTCACTTTCCAGAAAAAACAGAACTAGACAATGTGCAGTTGAACAAGCCTTTATTGATGCTCAAAGAAAAGGTGGTAACAACAATGTAGCCACTTCTCATGGTACTTCTATCTCGGAATTATGGTGAAAAGGGCAAAAAGAAGATACGTTGCCATTATTGTAAAGCTAACGATCACTTGATCAAGCAATGTTTTAAGTTGAAGGCCAAAGAAGCTAAGAAGAAAGAGGCTAGTTCCACTACAAATGCAGCTATTGTTGAGTCTCCTGTGAAAGGAGACAATGATGCTGATTTTGATGCAGAATGGGCTTTTAGTGCAGAGTGCACTTATGATCCTTCAATCCATGATGCATGCATGTCAGTTGCTACAGATTCACATGTGTGGTATTTTTGACAGTGGTGCTATAAAGCACATTACCTCACATCGCGATTTGTTTACCTCTCTTGAGTTTGTCCCTCATGGGAATTCAGACACTTGTGCCAACAATGTCTCTTAGCCGGCTCAGGGAGTTGGAAAGATTGTGCTTACTGCTGCAAATGGGAATTCTTTCACAATTGTTGATGCATTGTATGTACCCGGGATGAAGAAGTATCTTTTGTCTGTATCTACACTTGGTAGACTTGGTCTTGTAGTCAAATTTGTGGATAACATATGTACAGTACATGATCTCAGTTTTGGTGATGAAATTGTTGCATCTGGCATTTTATGTCGTGGGTTGTATAAGCTCACTTTGTACGACAAGTGTGGGAAAATTTTTGCAAATGCAACTGTGAATTCTAAGATGCAAAACACGTTTTGGACATCTGATATGGTTGCTTCTTTGCCGCCTCTTGAAGCACCTGTCAAACATGTTTGTGAAGGCTGAATTTTGGGTAAGATGCAGCATTCGAAGTTTCCAAAGGATGATTCAGTTAGGGCCACATGCAGGTTGCAACTTGTGCATAGTGATGTTTGTGGACCCATGCAAACTCCGTCCTTGGGCAATTACCTTTACTTCGTGACTTTCATTGATGATTACTCCAGGCATGCATGAGTGTATCCGCTTAAAGGGAAGTCCGAAGTGTTTATGTGCTTCAAACAATTTCTGGCTATGGCTGAAAATGTCTCGAAATGTCCTATGGGCACCCTCCATTCAATCGAGGTAGGGAGTATATGTCTTATGAATTTAATGCATTTCTCGCTAGTCGTGGGATTAAACACCAATGTACAGTGCCGTATACACCTCAGCAAAATGGTGTTGCTAAGAGAAAAAACAAGTCACTGACTGAAATGGCACAATGTATGGTCAAAAGTCAAGCTTTGCCGCATTCGTTTTGTCTCGAGGCCATCATGTGTGCCACTTATCTACTAAACAGGTGTCTTACGAAAGCTTTGCAGTCTATGACTCCATATGAAGCATGGCATGATAGAAAGCCTCCTATTGAGCACATACGTGTTTTTGGTTGTTTGGCATATGCTTTGGTGCCACAAACACAGCACAGAAAATTGGATAATAAGGCTGTCAAACGTATTTTTGTTGGTTATAGTGTTGAAAGTAAAGGTTATAGGTTGTATTATCCGCAAACAAAGTGTATCTTGGTCTCATGGGATGTTGTGTTTGTGGAAGATTCAGTTCAGCCATTGTTGTCATGTACTAGAGACAATAATGTAAGCTCACAGGACATTTATGACACTTTGTTGTCTCTTTTCAATGGTGGAAACTCAAATGTAAATTCCAACGAGGCAAATGTACAGCCTATGGAGGTTTCTGAAAGTGTTACAGATCAAACTATATTATTGATGCACATGTACATGATGTACTTGATAAGGAAAGGGCTGAGAATGAGCAGGCTAGAGGTATGCCTAAATGGCTGGTGCATATCTTACGCGACAGTAAACTAGATGCACCTTTGTCTAGTTGTATTCGTTCAGGTTCTCGCCATGCATCTTATGCATCAGATTGTTATGCTTTGGTTGTGTCTAGCTTATGTGATGTTGAGGAACCTTTGTCTTTTGATAAAGCACAAAATTAAGAAAATTGGATGGCTTCCATGCAATCAGAATATGATGCACTTATAGAAAATGACACATGGACTTTATGTGATGTGCCTCCTGGCAAAAAGGCCATTGGTACGAAGTTGATTTACAAGTTACAACGCAAGCCGGATGGTGAGATTGATCACTATAAGGCTTGACTTGTTGCAAGGGGTTATGCACAGCAAAAAGGCATCGATTATGAAGAGACTTTTGCTCCCACTTGTCATATGACTACTTTGTGTTTCCATGTGCATTGGCAGCTCATTTTGGTTGGGATGTACATCAGTCAAACATTAATACTACTTTGTTGAATGGTGACATATTTGAGGAAGTTTATGTAACGCAACCTTGCGGTTTTGTCATTAAAGGGAAGGAAGATAAAGTGTGCAAAAGTAAGAAAGCTATATATGGGTTGAAGCAATCTCCTTGTGCATGGTATGAGAAGGCTGACACTCATTCGGTCAAACGAGGCTTTCATAATAGTCCAACAGAAAGCACATTGTATGTAAAGCGTGAGGGTGATGTACTTCTCATTGTCGTTCTCTATGTGGATGATTTGCTAATCATTGGACCAAATGAGAGACATATTGCTGAATTTAAGGCTGATTTGAATGCTACTTTCAAGATCAAAGATTTGGGGCTATTGCATCATTACTTGCGTATACAGTTTAAGCAGTGTGATGGTGGTATTGCCTTGTGTCAAACAAGTTACATAGAGACATTGCTATGTAAGTTTGGACTTGAGGATTGCAAACATATTGCCACTCCCATGGAAACAGGTTTGAAATTAAGCATTCATGATGCTAGTGATCCTGCCGATGTCACTCTTAAACAAACTGCTGTTGGTTGACTTATTTATATATATGCAACACGAGGCCGGATATTCAGTTTGCAGTCTCACAGGTTAGCAGATTTATGCATAGCCCAGGGTCTCAGCATTGGTAGGCTGTCAAGAGGATCTTTCGCTACTTGAATGGAACTTTACATCTTGGTTTGTTTTATCCTAAGGAGACATCATTGCCAATAGATTTACATGCTTTTTCAGACTCGGATTGGGCTGGTTGTTTTCACACGCGAGTGTCCACGAGTGGTTTTTGTTTCATGCTCGACGGTTCATGCATCTCATGGTTGAGCAAGAAGTAACCTACTGTGGCAGTTGTGAGGTTGAGTACAGGGCGGTTGTCATGTGACACATCCAACCCTATGTGTCCGTGGATAAGCTACAGCATGACCAGGGTTCAATTCAGTCTAGTCACTCTAGAATAGGAAGTGTTCTGGCACTTTTGTGAGTCTGTTCGCAGACAGTGCATGCCCAGACACTTAGAGTAGATGCATTGTAAGGTGCAGCGGAATGAATGTTGTATTTTCTCAAGATTAGTGATCTTTATTGCTCAAGGTTCCTTTTAGTTCTTAGGGAAGGAGAGAGCCCTCCATCTTATGGAGAGTGCTATGATCACGAACAAAGTGAGTGGATATTGTGCGTGCAAGTGAATGAGACTGAGAGAAGGAGAGAGAAGAGATACGACACCGAGAGGTTGTAAAACCCTCCTCCGAAGGCCCTACTCTCGTCGGCGAGAGTGGTCTACTTTGATTGCACAAAGGTGTACAATGCGAATGCAATGGACTGATGCAATGGGACTATGCCGATGACGACGACGGTGATGACGACAGCGACTTGATGGCTGAAATCTGAGATCTTCTATCGCTGAATTTCGGGACTGTTTCGGTGGCTGAAAATGACTGTTTTGGCTGTGTTTTCTTGGGCTAAAGATGGGGGAACTTCTGCAACCAATCTGGGATGTATCTGCTACCTTGCTAAAGGCTGAAAATGCTGTGTATCTGCGGCGGCAGGTTGGGGCTGAAAGTCAAAACGCTGCAGCAATGCAAAAACGCCAGCAAAAACACTAGCTTGGCTGAAATTGCTGATGTCAAAACGCTGATTCTGCTGATGCTTTGCAATCCCAAAAACGTTGGGCTTTGGGGGCTGCCTGAAGGGGGAACAAACGCTAGAAAGGGTTGGACTTGATGGCGATGGCTGATGCTGAGAAAACGCTGAGGATGGGAACTTGCCCCCCGAGGATGGGGATCCAAAACGCGGGGGGTGCTGGGTACTGCTGAGAAGTTGCCTGTTGAGCGGGAAGCTCCTGCTGCCTCTTCTGCCAGAAAGTGCTAACTTGGGTTTGCTTATATATTAACCTAGCAAAATTGCCCTACCTACTTTTGTAGGAAAGTCACTTAAAAATAATAAGTGAAAATCCCAATAAATAGGAAAATAGGCTGAATGCACTGAAAAATTCCCCTAACTGATGCCAATGGATTCTGATGGGAATTCCGATGATCATGCTGTGTGCAACCGGAGGATATGCATCTATGCTAAGTGACTGGGCATGCACGGTCTACGAATAGACTCACAAAAGTGCCAGATCACTGCTAATCTAGACTTGACTGAACTGACTGAACCCTGCTGTGGTGTAGCTTGTCCACGGACACATAGGGTTGGGATGTGTCACGTGACATGCATATCCTCTGGTTGCACACAGCATGATCATCAGATTTTCATCAGAACCCATCAGGAGCATTTTTACAGTGCATAGACCTATTTTCCCTATTTTTGACATTTTTCACTTGTTATTTTTAAGTGACTTTTGTTGGGAACTAGGTAGGGCAATTTTGCTACGCAAGTATATAAAGAAACCTAGTGCTAGCACTTTCTGGCAGAAGAGGCAGCACGAACAACTTGTTCAACAGGCACCTTCTCAACAAGACTCCCCACCAGCGGTAAACCTGCATTTTCAGCCAAGGACCAAAGATAAGCCATAGCGTTTTCATTTGCAAGTAGATCAGCCAACGTTTTGCTTTTGCAGATCCAAACCGGCGGTAGCAGAACCAGCAGAAGACAGATCAGCCCTAGCGTTAGCAGATTGCACAGCAAGGGACTTAGCGTTTTTGCAGCAAGATCCCAAATCAACCTAGTGTTTTTGCATCTGCAAGAGACCTAGCGTTTTTGCAGATCTTCACGACAAAACCATAGTAGACTTAGCATTCAGACTCCGCAACAGCAACCCAGAGCCTCACAAATCTCACCTTCCCGCAGCAGATCCTCGCCGCACGGTCAGATCCAATGCAGTTTGCAGATTCAGCCCGGAAAACGCAGATTTCAGCATCTGCGTTTTCAGCGCGTAGTCGTTGCATCGTGGCCATCGACATCGTCATCGACATAGAGTCAGAATTCAGCAGATAAAGATTTGCAGATTTCAGCCATTAGCATTTTCAGATTTCAGCCCGTCTCGTCATCGACATCGTCGGCAAGTCCAAGCATTGTTGAGATTTGTGCAATCAATAGTAGACCACTCTCGCCATAGAGAGGGGGCCCTTCGGAGGAGGGTTTTGACAACATTATGGTGTCGTATTCTTCTCTCTCTATCTCTCAGTCTCAACACCTTCATTCAGAGTGTTCATCACTTTGTTTGTGATCACTTGCACTCTCTCATTAAAGAGCGGAAGGCTCTCCCTTCCGTAAGTAAAAGGAACCCTTGAGCTCAATTCGGAGCACTCATCTTGAGCAAAGTTCAACATTCATTTCCATTGCACCTTACATTGGTATTAGAGCTTTGGCAGTGTTCTGTATCACTCAAGGAAAGAACCACATAATTTTTTTTTTGCTTGTTGCAGTCGCATGTAACTCAAGTCCTCTTGGGCGTGTCGATTCCTAATCGTGTTTTTGAAGAGTGACAGGAAACCCAAGAAAGAAGGGCTTGTCCAACCTCCCCTTGTGCCTCTTTTCACTCATTGAGAGCGGACCGTGCACTTAGCGGCCAGCCAATTGACATGAGGTGGGAAAAAGCAACCTTGGTGTGAGCGCAAGGCCGCCAAGGGGTGCGCCCGCGGAAAAGAGCAAAACTCGGGTGAAGAGAAGATCCTTCTCTAACACAGATTGCAAGCAAAAGAAGAACCACAAGAACCTCAAGACCCACAAGAACCCAAGTTCCTCGTGAACTTAAGAACCCAAGACTTGAGTGGATGGTCATCACCCGAAGCGGAATGGATACTTTGCATGGAGGTGATGAGCATGGAGGTGGCGAAGAAGAATTTTCCCCACCAAGAGGTTTTTCCGACCCTCCCCCTTCCCCATCTACGCCAAGGATTGCACTAACTCCTATGGAGGCGTTTGACAAGATGATGATGGACAGGAAGATAGAACGCGAAGCAAGAGAAGCAGAAAGAAAGGCAGAACACACAGAAAGAATGGCAACCATAGAGCATACTGTCACGAGTCTATGGCAACTTTACTTGTTGATTTCTTTTTGGGGGAATTTTATTTGACCTGTTTTAAAGCACCCCTCTGGAAATGCCAATGCCCGAGTTGCATGGTGTGAGGCGGACAGTGAGAGTCTAGGCCGGACAGCCGGTGAGCACTAAAGTTGGACAAATGGCTTAGGGTTAGTCGCGGTGGGGCTACGAATGTAAATCACTTGATAGCTGGCCGACATTGCATTTTTCGATGTGGTTCCAGTGGTGATTGATGGTCAAATGACCAGTGTGAATGCCATGGAAGTATCTCCTAAAATTTAGGGAATTGCTATTTTGGACCTGAAAATGTGTTCGCGTCATTACCTCCGGTATGACAAGGGGAACATTTTACAACTCTGCCGCGAAAGAACCTGGGCAACCAGTCGGGAGATTTTTAGGCGGCAACCCCGAAACGGGAAATGGCTTGTAAACGCGCAACGTGGCACATTTCTTGCACTTTCCTCATGCAAGAAGAAGTGGCGCTGAATTTATAGCTGGGAGGCTCATTTGCAAGTTTCTTGTCACAGGTTAAGAGCTATGGAGTGCTTTCTTTCCCTCTTATGTACAGTGCGGTGCAAGGAGTGATGCCCTACACGCTACGCACTGCTCTCTCTCCCCCCTACAAGCAGTTGAGTTATGCCCCTCAAGTGGGCTTCTCATTTGACCAATGTACAGTTGTGTGGGTTCATGCGCGATTGCCGAGGCAAGAGCCTCTTGCACATGTACTAGATTAGCTAGTGGCTAATCCCCCGCAGGTACAGGTGAATTCGGAGAGGTTTCACGTGAGAAATCTCGTCCGATTCAAAGGGCAAGTAGCCCTACAAGTGCGGGAGCTCGAGGACTTGCTACGGATGTGACCGGCACGCGAAACGGAGCCTGAAATAGGGAATTACAGCCTGCTGTGTATTTTTGCAGGTTTAGGGTTTCAGACCTAAACGGTCCCTAATACCCCCAGGAGGTTCGGGGACATGAGGGGACCACTGTAGAGATGGTCTGGCGCATTTTCGGGGCAGAAAACAGAGAATTCAGCGTGCTGCAGATTCTCGCCAGGTTTTGCAAAATGTCCGTATGTGTCGGGAAAGTCATCTATTGCGTGGGGATACTGACTCTGAAGAAATCTGGCCAGAACAAATGGATTTCAGCCCAGATTGTGCGGGACAGCTTGTAGGAAATCTCAGGTTTTATTCCCTCTGTTAAAGAATAAAGAAATACCGAAAGGGACGCCAACCTTTGGGGCCTACAGGTGTCACTGTCTGCTTGGGAGCATTCTAGCTTCCTAGTCGTGCTTTTGTTTTGAAGTGTAATTACAGTCTCAATTACAGGTTCCTTTTAAGTCATTGCTTTGTGTCGTAAAGTCAAGTGTTAAAGAATCGGGTGAAAGCTAACACGTCTACCGCCCTAGGGACCGGTTTCACGTACATACAATGAAAGAATGGTAGCCATAGCACGTGACCGCGAAGAGTTGTTGCGACTCTTTTCTAATGTGCAGGCACAAATTGCAAAGGATCAAGAGAAGGAGACTATCTCAATCTCTTCTTTTCCAAGGCATGATGATAAGCATGATGAATTGCATGATAATGATGAGCATGATGATTTAGATGATAAGGACAAGCATGATGATTTGCATGATGATCAAGATGCGGTTTCTCACAAGCATGATGATTTGCATAAAGATGATGTGATTGTTCACAAGGATGATGTGTTAGTTGATACTTTCTCTAGTGAAGCTAACCTCATTGCACATTCGATCAATCACGAAGAACCGATCTTAGCTCTCGAGTCGAGGTCCACAGAACCCCCACAGGAAGATTCGATCAATCATGAAGAACTGATCTTGGCTTTCGAGTCGAGGTCCACAACACCCCCACAGGCAGATTCGATTGATCACGAAGAACCGATCTTGGCTCTCGAGCCTAGGTCTAGCAAACCCTCACAGGAAGTATTATGTGTATGAATGATTAGTCAGCACGCATTGTACGAGTGTTTCATTCGTGATCGTTTCCTGTATTTTAGTCGGCTGATTGATTTAGATAAAAAAAGATGAGTTTATTTCCATGTTTTGCATGTGTTTGATGAACGGTTTGGCACTCCGTCTCTTGTTTCATCTACATTGCATGCACAGTCTTTTAGAAAGATTAGATTTTTTCCAGTCACATTACATGGAATAGGTATGTTCATGTTTTTGTATTGGAAGTGGTTTCGGGAATTTTCAGCCTTGGAGATTCTTGACGAAGGTGGACCTACGTCCATAGACAAAGTTGAAGCATTGAAGGAGCTACATAATACTTTATCGCTTTCGGCGCGGCCCAAAGAAGCAAGCGTTGCAGACCTTTATGAAGTTCAAGTATCGCACGACCCACACATCAGAGTGGGCCGGCGAAGAGTCCTTTCCACGATTCCGGATGCTATTGGCAATCTCCCTCGACGCCATACAGTTCGGTATCAGTACCTCACTTTGAAAAGGAGGGGATGTCAAGTGACACATCCAACCCTATGTGTACGTGGACAAGCTACAGTATGACAAGGGTTCAGTTCAATCTAGAATAGGAAGTGTTCTGGCACTTTTGTGACTCTGTTCGCAGATCGAGCATGCCCAGGCACTTAGAGTAGATGCATATCCTCTGGTTGCACACAGCATGATCATCAGATTTACATCAGAACCCATCAGGAGCATTTTTACAGTGCATAGACCTTTTTTCCCTATTTTTGACATTTTTCACTTAATATTTTTAAGTAACTTTTGTTGGGAACTAGGTAGGGCAATTTTCCTAAGCAAGTATATATAGAAACCTGGCGCTAGCACTTTCTGGCAGAAGAGGCAGCACGAACAACTTGTTCAACAGGCACCTTCTCAACAAGACCCCCCACCGGCGGTAAACCTAGCATTTTCAACCAAGGACCAAAGATCAGCCAACGTTTTACTTTTGTAGATCCAAACCGGCAGTAGCAAAACCAGCAAAAGACAGATCAGCCCTAGCGTTAGCAGATTGCACAGCAAGGGACTTAGCGTTTTTGCAACAGGATCCCAAATCAGCCTAGCGTTTTTGCATCTGCAAGAGACCTAGCGTTTTTGCAGATCTTCGCGATAGAACCACAGTAAACTCAGTGTTTTCAGTTTTCAGCATTCAGACTCCGCAGTAGCACCCCCGAACCTTGCAGATCTCACCTTCCCGCAGCAAATCCTCGCCGCACGGTCAGATCCAGCGCAGTTTGCAGATTCAGCCAGGAAAACGCAGATTTCAGCATCTGCGTTTTCAGCGCGTCGTCGTTGCATCGTCGCCATCGACATTGTCATTGACATAGAGTCAGAATTCAACAGATAAAGATTTGCAGATTACAGCCATTAGCATTTTCAAATTTCAGCCCGTCTCGTCGTCATCGACATCGTCAGCAAGTCCAAGCATTGTACAGATTTGTACAATCAATAGTAGACCACTCTCACCTAGAGAGTGGGGCCTTCGGAGGAGGGTTTTAACATTCTAGTGTCATATTCTTCTCTCTCTATCTCTCAGTCTCAGCACCTTCATTCACAGTGTTCATCACTTTGTTTGTGATCACTTGCACTCTCTCATTAAAGAAAGGAAGGCTCTCCCTTCCATAAGTAAAAGGAACCCTTGAGCATAGTTCGGAGCACTCATCTTGAGCAAAGTTCAACATTCATTTCCGCTGCACCTTACAACGGTCTTCACAGCTACGGTTGAGTGTGTATGGCTTAGACGCCTTATGGCTGATTTGGGTGTTGGACAGGACACTACGAACACTATCTACACTGACAGTCAGAGCACATGGCAGTTGCGAGGAACCCAATTTTTCATGCTCGCACAAAGCACATTGAGGTGCATTACCACTATGTTAGAGAGAGGCACTCAACAAGAGAGATCAACTTCGCTTATGTGCCAACACAGGACAACCTTACAGATATTTTCACAAAGGCATTGTCTTGTGAGAAGTTCGAAGCTTTCCGCAAAGCTTTGGGCTTACTCCCCTTTGTGGATTGATCATGTCCTCACAGGGCATGGCACTTCCCTATACTCTATCTGCCAGCTCTCGTTCACTGCATCACTCCCAGGGGGGATTTGGTACCATATACATGTGGTAGTGATGTGTGTGAACACACATAGGACCGCCGAGGCATTTTTCCTCACTAGGAGGTTTTTTCCCTCGTGCATTGTATATACGCCCATCACTCTAGGGCTATCTATCTTTCTATTGCACACTAAGTAATACACATAGTTGTGTGCCTTGAGCTTCATTCGTCTTCTCCAAGCTGTGTGTGTTTTCCAGCAACCCTAATTCCAACAGGTTCGTTCTTCAAAACTTAACCATCCTCCTATTTCTTTAGCAGATTTTTCATGGTGTGTCAGTTGAGGGGTATCCTGAGTTTTAGCCTTTCCCTTATTAGCATTGTGAGAGTTCAGTGCTTTAGGTGCAGAGGAAGACTGAGAAGAGGAAGAATTACCGTTGTTCTTACCATTCTGTTCGTTCTGAGGGTTTTGCAGGGTGCTTTGAGAGGACTTATTCTCTTTATGCTTACCTTTGTTGTGCTTCATTTCTTGCTCAAGAGCGATTCTCACATCATCATTGTAGTCAGTGAGTCATAAGACTTTCACGTTGTATTTGACGTACCAAAGAGAAAAGCCTCTTTACGATCCACATCCGAATTACGCAAATGCACAAATATCTGCAAAATACGGTTAGAAAAAGACATAACGGGAGTGCGATTTTGCTTGAGGCCTCTTCAATCTTCGTTCAACCCATCAAGGTACTGCGGTGACATAAATTGGACCATGAGCTTGTCTTGGAAGTCAACCAAACTAAAAGAGAGGGGTACGCTATCCGCGGTATGCTCAAGATGCTCCGCCAAATGTGCCTTTTGCCAGGCTTGATACCAATTAATGTCATCGCCCGAGAGATACATGGCAGCAATCAAAACTTTATTGTTATTGTTTTTCTTGTTAGTCGCAAAATAAGCATTAAATTGATGTAACCAAGAATGAATCACAAAAGCATCCATCTTACCATTAGACTTACTAAAAGTCAACTAGTCAGTGACTGGATTGTTGGAGCCGTCGTCTCGACTCTCTACCTATACTGGTCAACCTCCTTGAGTGGTACCTGTAGGATCAACTCTTTCATGCGTTGGTCCTGCTGCGCCTCTTGCTCCAGCTCCATAGCCGCCCACTTTTCTTCAGCTGCTATGCGTTGAGCTTCGCTTGCTTGCTTACGCTCTCGTTCTTCACGTTCTCTATCCATGCGATGCGCTGAGCCTCTTTTTGTAGCATCATCTCCATCATAGACTTGACCAAGGTCTCCATAGGATTTGTTGCAATACGCGGCGTAGATGGGGATGGAGGATGATCTGGAAACAATCCTCCTAATGTAGACTCTTCTTCTTCTCCAATTCCACTCTCATCATCTTCATGCGAAGTATCCATTCTGTTTCTGGTGATGACCATGCACTGAGTACCTAGGTACTTGGGGTACTTAGGGTACCTGGGGTACTTGGGGGTACTCGGGGTAATTGGGGTCTTGGGGTACATGGGATACTTGGGTACTTGGGGTTCTTGGTACTTGGTACCGCTTGCGATCTACATTTAAGAAGGCTTTTCTTTTACCCAAGCTCAACTCCTTCCTGCGGGTGCAGCCCTTGGCGGCCTTGCGCTCACACCAAGGTTGCTTTTTGCCACCTCACGTCGATTGGACTGCCACAATGTGTAAGGTCCGCTCTCAATGAGTGAAGAAAAGGGGAACGAGGGGAGGCTGGACAAGCCCTTCTTTTATGGGTTACGTGTCACTCTGGTTAGAGAGATCGACACGACCAAGTGGACCAGGGTTACGTCCAATCTTAAACAAGCAAAAAAAAAAATGTGGTTCTTTATGGCTTAATTACCCTTAAGACATATCGATAAAGATGGGAGCGCACCCGATGCACGATGGACTAAGGGTGGGAGTGGCTAATAAGTCTGGAGTCAGGACACAAAGATTCTTTGAGGAAAAAAATCTAAGAGAGATTCTTTAGGTTCTATTCTTGAGTGAAGATACCGAACACTGCCAAAGAGCTCGAATACCAATATTACGTACATCGGAACTGATTTAGGGTGTGTGCTCAGGATGCGTGCTCAGTGCATACTCAAGGTTCCTTTTACTTAAATGAGAGTTGTGCAATAGACTAGATAGAGAAAAAAAAATGATACTGTGAGTGAAGGTGTTATGAGTGTGTGTGTGTATCTATATATATATATATATATATATATATATATATATATATATATATATATATATATATATATATATATATATATATATATATATATATATATATAGAGAGAGAGAGAGAGAGAGAGAGAGAGAGAGAGAGAGAGAGAGAAGATTGACACCAGATGGGGTCCTAAACCCCCCTCCGAGGGCCCCCCTCTATTGCTAGAGAGGTATTTGCTTTAGGTTGCACAAATGTTGTTACAATGGGTCTAGATGCTGAGATGCTGGTGGGTATTGCGGTAGATGCTTGGAACTTGAGAGGCTAAAAGCTGAATGCTGAAAACACTGATGGTTCATAGGGTTAAAATTTGCAAATTGACGGCTGAAATCGATGGTATTGATGCTGAAAAACGTTGGTCTTGTACAGGGCTAAAAACACTGGCTGAATGGGTGGAACCACTGGCAATGATGAGGCTTTCCAAAACGCTGGATGGTTGATGATGGAAACGCTGAAGGGCAACGCTAGGTATTGTTGGTACTTGTGCTGCGGTCCTGCTGTTAATACTTGTACTTCTTTTGCTTTCTTCCTTGCTTGCCTTAGGAGGTGACCCCCTAGGTCCTTGTCAAAGTGTGCAACGGAAGGTGAGAGAGAGAAAGAGAGAGAGAGAGAGAGAGAGAGAGAGAGAGAGAGAGAGAGAGAGAGGAGACATGAGAGGAGACAGATGGTGGAAAGGCTGGCAACCCAATAACTCCAGATGGCTACATGGTATGAGACAATACAATACAATGAGGGTGCCCCCCCTCCTATATATAGGAGAATAGGGGCTAGTCGGGCAATAATCCTCAATATAGCCCAATGACCTAAAAATATGACCCTCCAATATAAATGGGGGAATATGTGATCAAAACAGGTCTAAAGTGGGAAATGTGTTGAACAACCCTAAGTGTGCCTGAGATCCCTGTCCAACAGGTGTACGGATGGCCAACCCACAACCAAGGGCCAGTGCGCGTGAGTGGTGAGGAGCCTGTAGACAATGTGTGAAGCATCTCGAGATGAAGAATCTAACCCCCCCCCCCCCCCCGAACAATAGATGCGGAGAAGCTGTCGAGGAGAATGCGACACGCCTGGTAAATCTTGAGAAGATGTAAATCCCGAGAGAAAAGGATGAGGAGCGCCATCAAACAACACAACAATCCGTACAGCACCAATGTGATGATGGCCAAGGGTGAGGAAACTCCGATCAAGTCGCACAAGGAAGCTGATGGAGTGGCAAGCTACGGAATAAGTCGCTAAAGAGGATTTATATGAGGAAGTAACCTAAGATGAGCGTCCAATAGCCCATCGGTGATGATCACCACTGAGATGGAGGAACCCAGTGTAGCAACAGGAGACAAGACATGGGGACCCCCACTAAAGAGGAGCATGGTGACCAAGAGGAGAGGAAAACTGCCGAGGTGGAAAACCGGTAGCATATCCAAGTCAAATAAGGTCGGGCAAAAGAGGGAGGAAGAGCAGGAAGAAGAGGCTCAATAGGGAAGGCATCGTCCACCATAGTAGACAAGATGACAAGATAAGCAATCCGTCCATGTAGAGACCGCAGTATCTGCAATCTTCCGAGAGAAGAGTCGTCTCAAGGTATAAGCTGCGATATGATCTTTCGTTCCATGGCAGACACACTATGGGACAAAAGAGTCGGAGGGGATCTTGAGGAAAGTCAACGTGTGGGAGCACATGACAAGATAAGCAATCCGTCCATGTAGAGACCGCAGTATCTGCAATCTTCCGAGAGAAGAGTCGTCTCAAGGTATAAGCTGCGATATGATCTTTCGTTCCATGGCAGACACACTATGGGACAAAAGAGTCGGAGGGGATCTTGAGGAAAGTCAACGTGTGGGAGCACATCCACCATCGGGGTCTGGACAAAATATCCAAGAGAGAGTCTGCAAGTGCAAGTTGTGAAGACATGCGACATAGGAGAACTCCCCCCGGGAAGGTAATGGAATGTGATGAGGTTAAGGACGGCTGAGAGGATGCATTAGGAAGAATGACCGGTGTTGTAGCAGTCATAGCCTCGGAGTAGACCAGCAAAGCAAGGAACATACATGAGGTCTTCACCGTGTACGTAGTGCATAGGTACATCCAAACTGCAAGTGGAGGAGCCACACAACCAAGCAGAAGCAAGCCAAGTAGAGGCAAGGCAAAAGAGCCACCATGGAGCAGTGTGTCGGAAGAGACCCTGCAGGCATCCAAATGCGAAAGGATACATCTGGTAGAACATGTCTAAAAGAAGTGTCTGACGCGCCAAAAGACACAGGTTTATCGTACAAAAAACCAATGAAGGAGGTGGATAGGGCAATCCCAAATAGAGAGACAACAGTCGAGGGAGAGGGAGGAAGGGTTACTGAGGGAGAAGTAGCAGTCGAAAATACAAGCCATGTCCACATAAGTACCAGTACCAATCCAATCCCCTGCATCTTCCCGAGGGCAAAAGAACCTTGAGGAGGGAAGATCTATAATGTCGAGGGGGATCCGTCCGTTGTGCCAGAACCTATATCTGAGTCCGCGTCTCAATGTCGAAGGAAAGGAGCAAAGGTGAAATGCGATCTGAAAACACGTCGTGTAAGCGCCACACCGGTTCGGGTAGGGGGTAAAGACCTGTGA
The DNA here is from genome assembly GCF_014529385.1 of Adiantum capillus-veneris. Classification (NCBI taxonomy): domain Eukaryota; kingdom Viridiplantae; phylum Streptophyta; class Polypodiopsida; order Polypodiales; family Pteridaceae; genus Adiantum; species Adiantum capillus-veneris. The sequence goes on along the minus strand of NC_140942.1, from coordinate 90,239,010 downwards.
ATCAGGAAGGGAATCCGAGAAGTCACTGACAAGGCTAAGGTAAGGTGCTGTCTATGCCAAAAAACGCAGCAAAAGAGGCTGAAAAAACGCTGCTGTAAACAGAAAATTCAGCAATCCAATCAGTGTTGGGAGACACCGGATGCCGGAGGTTGAGGCAAGAGGACAGGTGGGGCACCAAGTAGCCCGATAGAAACAGCCAATAATAGTCCCAAATCTGAATGGGGAAGGTCCAAGGAGAGCGGTATCGTGCAGCAATGGATGATCTTCAAGTGGCCAAGAGGTTAAGATCCGGCAAGGAAGAAGACGATCGCTGATGATAACCCAATGGCTGAAAACCTGAAATGGCTTGTGTATGAAGAACCCTTCTGCAAAACGCTGGGCAGCAAGCAAGAAAACGTTGGCTGCATCAAAAAACGCAAGGCAAAGAAGATGTCCTCTGCTGAAAATGATGACCTGCAGCAAAAACGCAAGTGTTGAAAACGCTGTAGCAGTGGTGTGGAGAAGAAGGCGCTATGAAGAGGAGAACGATGGTAATGAAGAGAGAGCCGCAAAAACGCCAACAAGCCACAAAAACGCAGCCCTTGCTGAAAAACGCAGGTAGGTTGAAAACGTTGGTGGCATGAAGGATTTCTTCGCGATGAAACCCTCCGAAATGGCCTCCTTACTGATGGCAACCAAGGGCCAGTGCACGAGAGTGGTGAGGAGCCTGTAGATAGTGTGCGAAGCTTTTTGGAGATGAAGAATCTAACACCTTATATAGCCAGCGGTCGAGCAGAGCCATTTAGAGCCCACCACGACCTTGGAAAATTATGTTGAAATGCTACTTATTAATAAGATGGAGAACTATTAATAAGAGGTGCTTCGTATGCGATTCTTGCCCATGCTTGGTACTAACGGTGCTATATGGAATGTGCAATTAGAGGGTGTATGCAGCTATTCTAAAGTGTCTCATCCTACGTACAAGCTCCCAAGGATGCCAGAACACTTCCTAGGCCAACCTAAACCGTATAAGTAGGAGTTATAGCTCGTCCACATGCACATAGGGTTAGATGTGCACGTGACAAAATGTGTATATTAGGTCACTTTTAGTGAGTTTACACATTTATAAGCATTTCTTCGACCATTTTATGGGATCGTGGGTTTTGCAGTAGATAGGGCAAATTAGGGATTTGCCTGTATATGAAGCCCCCCCTCCTTTGTACTTTTTGGCATCTGTTCAATGTAAAGCTTCCGACATTTTGGCTATTATCTCTAGCATTTTCTCTCTCTAATGAGTGTTGTAGCATTTTCTCTCTCCTCTCTGAGCTCTAGCGTTTTCTTGCACAAGCAATCTCTATCTCTCCAACGCTTTGCCGTGGATATCTCTCCCTCTCTCTAGCGCTCTCCTTCCCCTCCGTGTTGAGCCCGAACTTGTAGGTACTACACTTGTATTTTAGTCCCGAGCTTGTTTGGTGGGCAGTATGCGGTAGGAATTCGAGATCGATCACGATAGATCCGAGATCCATTGGCTGCCCCATCCCGTATGGAGGTTTGCTCACTATTACAGACACGATCACCACCCGATTCACCCTTTTCCGTTGCACCTTTGACATCCTCCACATACACCTCCTCCTCTAAGTCCTCGTTGAGAAAGTTCTCCAAATCAGTCATAAACACCACTAATCAGCCTCAAGAGGGTGAAAACAGCAGCAACCAGCCATACGATCCTCTTTGTCGTAGAACATCAAAACCACAAACTTGCACAAATCAATAGTCCGACCGACAATACGCCTTGCCTCTAAAACCAAGTCAAAGATACAGCACAATAGGTGAAGTGCATGATAAGTCTAGAATTGCAAGCAGACCTCCTCTTCAAGACAGTGTCACGTGACACATCCAACCCTATGTGTCCGTGGACAAGCTACAACATGACCAGGGTTCAGTTCAGTCCAGTCAGTCTAAAATAGGAAGTGATTTCGCACTTTTGTGAGTCTCTTCGCAGACCGTGCATGTCCAGACAATTAGATTAGATGCATATCCTCTGGTTGCACACAGCATGACCATCAAATTCCCATCAGATCCCATCAGTAGCATTTTTATAGTGCATAGACCTATTTTCCCTATTTTTGACATTTTTCACTTATTATTTTTAAGTGACTTTCGTTGGAAAGTAGGTAGGGCAATTTTGCTAAGTTAATATATAAGCAAACCACAATTAACACTTTCTGGCAGAAGAGGCAGCAGGAACTCAGTTCAACAGGCACCTTCTCAACACGACCCCAGCAGGCTAGCCTTTTCAGCATCAGCAGAAGACCCTAGCGTTTTCAGTTCCAGATCAGCCTTGGCGTTTTTGCATTGCAGAGCAACCTCGGCGACCACAAGGCACAAGATCCCCTAGCGTTAGCAGTTGCACCAGCAGATCCATAGCAGATTTCACAAGACAGTAGAATTCAGCCCTAGGGTTTTTGGTTTGCAGATCAGCCCCGACATTTTGCAGATTCATCGCGACAAAATCAGCCATAGGACCAGCGTTTTCAGTTTTCAGCCCTTAGACACAACAGAACAACCCCCAAACCTCGCAGATCTCACCTTCCCACAGCAGTTCCTCGCCGCACGGTGGAATCCATCGAAGTTTGCAGTTTCAGCCCGGAAAACGCAGATTTCAGCATCTGCGTTTTCAGCGCGTCGTCGTCGCATAGTCGTCATCGACATCATCACCGACATAAGAGTCAAAATTCAGCAGATAAAGATTTGCAGATTTCAGCCCTTAGCATTTTCAGTTTTCAGCCTGTCTTGCCATCGTCCTCATCGTCGTCGACATCGTCGGCAAGTCCAAGCATTGTAGAGATTTGTGCAATCATAAGTAGACCGCTCTCGCCATAGAGAGTGGGGCCTTCGGAGGAGGGTTTTACAACGTCTCTGGTGTCGTATTCTCTTCTCTCTCTCTCAATCTCATGCACCTTCACGCACAGTGTCCATTCACCTTGTTTGTGTCCATTGCACTCTCTCATTAAGAACGGAAGGCTCTCCCTTCCATAAGTATAAGGAACCTTGAGCACAGTTCGAAGCACTCATCTTCAGAAAAGTTCAAACAATCGCTCCGCTGCACCTTACATTGGTATCAGAGCTTTGGCAGTGTTCTGTATCACTCAAGGAAAGAACCACACGAACCACATAATTTTTTTTGCTTGTTGCGGTCGCACGAACCCAAGTTCGCTTGGGCGTGTCGATTGCTAGTCATGTTTTGAAGAGTGACAGGAATCCCAGGAAAGAAGAGCTTGTCCAGCCTCCCCTTGTGCCTCTTTTCACTCATTGAGAGCGGACCGTGCACTTAGCGGCCGGCCAATCGACGTGAGGTGGGAAAAAGCAACCTTGCTGTGAGCGCAAGGCCGCCAAGGGGTGCGGCCCACGAAAAAGAGCAGAACTCAGGTGAAGAGAAGATCCTTCTCGAACACAGATTGCAACCGAAAGAAGAACCTCAAAGAACTCAAGAACCCCAAGAATCAAGAACCCCAAGAACCCAAGTTCCTCATGAACTTAAGAACCTAAGACCCGCAAGAACCCAAGTTCCTCGTGAACTTAAGACCCAAGACCACAAGAACCCAAGACTTCAGTGGATGGTCATCACTCGAAGCGGAATGGATACTTCGCTTGGAGGTGATGAGCATGAGAGAGGGGAAGAAGAATTTTTCCCACCATGAGGTTTTTTCGACCCTCCCCCTTCCCTATCTACGACAAGGATTGCACTAACTCCTATGGAGGCTTTCGACAAAAGGATGATGGACAAGGAGTTCGCAGAAAGAATGGCAACCATAGAGCGTATGTACGACTTGGAAGCCAAAGAAAGTCAAGCCAAATTGGATCGCGAGAACAAAGAAAGTCAAGCCAAATTGAATCGCGAGAACAAAGAAAAAGAAGCAGAATTTGATCGCGAGAACAAAGCAAGACAAGAACAGAGCGACCAACACATGAAAGAGTTCTTGCGACTCTTTTCTATTGTGCAGGCACAATTTGCACAGAATCGGGAAAAAGAGACTCTCTCAGTCTCTTCTTCTCCCAAGCATGACACACATGATTTGCATGATGATGATTTGAATGACAATGATAAGCATGATGATTTGGATGATAATGACAAGCATGGTGATTTGCATGATAATGATGAGCATGATGATTTGCATGATGATCAAGATCTGATTTCTCACAAGCATGATTATTTGCATGAAGAAGATGTGATTGTTCACAAGAAGGATGAGTTAGTGGATATTTTTTCTAGCAAAGCTAACCTCATTGCAGATTCGATCAATCACGAAGAACCGATCTTGGCTCTCGAGCCTAGGTCCAAAGAACCCTTACAGGAAGTACTGTGTTTGAATGATTCGTCGGCACGCATTGTTCGAGTGTTTCATTCGATCATGTATTTTCGTCAGCGTCTCTATGTGAGCCCTTTTCCTGGGCATGACATATTGTACGTTGAGCACGTGTCACTCATGAATGAGCACAAATGTATGCGGGTTTTATGAAAAGCTGAAAAGTATGCATTCACGAAAGTCACATTCCATGTCTCTTCGTTGGCATGACACATTTGTAGAAAGAGCACAAGAAAGAATGAGCACCAAGCATGAGCATTTCCGTTGTGAATTGCCACAGTTGACTGATTTAGATCAGAAGAGAAAGATTCGATCTCATTGTTTGCGTGTGTGTGGTGAACGGTTTGACACTCCGTCTATTTGTTCATCTACATTGCATGCACAGTCTTTTAGGAAGACGAGATTTTTTCCAGTCACCTTACATGGAATAGGTATGTTCATGTTTTTGTGTTGGAAGTGGTTTCAGAAATTTTCAACCTCGGAGATTCTTGAAGAAGGTGGACCTACGTCCATAGAAAAAGTGGAAGCATTGAAGGAGACTCAGAAGACTTTGTGTCGCTTTCGGCGCGGCCCAGAGAAGGAAGCGTTGCAGACCTTTATGAAGTTCAAGTACCGCACGACCCACCATCAAAGTGGGCTGGCGAAGAGTCCCTTCCAAGATTCCGGATGTTATTGGCGATCTCCCTCGACGCCATCCAGTTCGGTACCAGTACCTCACTTTGAAAAGGAGGGGATGTCACGTGACACATCCAACCCTATGTGTCCGTGGACAAGCTACAACATGACCAAGGTTCAATTCAGTTAAGTCAGTCTAGAATAGGAAGCGATCTGGCAAATTTGTGAGTGTTCGCAGACCGTGCATGTCCAGACACTTAGATTAGATGCATATCCTCTGGTTGCACACAGCATGACCATCAGATTCCCATCAAATCCCATCAGTAGCATTTTTACAGTGCACAGACCTATTTTCCCTATTTTTGATATTTTTCACTTATTATTTTTAAGTGACTTTTGTTGGAAAGTAGGTAGGGCAAATTTGCTAGGTTAATATATAAGCAAACCAGAATTAGCACTTTCTGGCAGAAGAGGCAGCAGGAACTCAGTTCAACAGGCACCTTCTCAGCAGGACCCCCACCAGGCTAGCGTTTTCAGCATCAGCAAGAGACCCTAGCATTTTCAGTTCCAAATCAACCTTGGCGTTTTTGCATTGCAGAGCAACCTCGGCGACCACAAGGCAACAAATCCCCTAGTGTTAGCAGTTGCACCAGCAGATCCATGGCAGATTTCACAAGACAACAGAATTCAGCCCTAGCGTTTTTGGTTTGCAAATCAGCCGCAGCGTTTTGCAGATTCATCACGACAAAATCAGCCATAGGACCAGCGTTTTCAGTTTTCAGCCCTTAAGACACAGCAGAACAACCCCCAAACCTCGCAGATCTCACCTTCCTGCAGCAGTTCCTCACCGCACGGTGGAATCCATTGAAGTTTACAATTTCAGCCCGGAAAACGCAGATTTCAGCTGTTAGGTGCAGAGGGAGGAATGTTTGTGCTTTGCTCAAGATGAGTGCTCCGAACTGTGCTCAAGGTTCCTTTTCGTTCTTATGGAAAGGAGAGCCTTCCGTTCTTAATGAGAGAATGCTATGATCACATACAAAGTGAATGGACACTGTGCGTGCAAGTGTATGAGACTGAGAGATAGAGAGAGAAGAGAGATACGACACCAGAGACGTAAAACCCTTCTCCGAAGGCCCCACTCTCGTCGGCGAGAGTGGTCTACTTATGATTGCACAATTTGGTACAAACTGAATGCATGTGCTGATGCAAGTCTAGGCTATGTCGACGATGACGACGGGGATGACGACACCGATCTAAGGGCTGAAATCTGAAGGTCTTTATCTGATGTCCAAAAACGCTATGGACTGAAATCTGCAAATCTTTATCTGTTGAATTCTGACTCTATGTCGGTGACGATGTCGATGGCGACGATGCGACGACGACGCGCTGAAAACGCAGATGCTGAAATCTGCATTTTCCGGGCTGAAGCTGTAAACCTTGCGGAAACTGACCGTGCGGCAAGGAACTGCTGCGGGAAGGTGAGATCTGCGAGGTTCAGGGGTTCTTCTACGATGTCTAAAGGCTGAAAACTGAAAACGCTGGTGTTGCTTGAGGTTCCGTCGCGGTAATCTGCAAAACGCTGAGGTTGGTCTGCAAATAAAAAACGCTAGGGCTGAATTCTGTGCTTCTGCAAAAACGCTAGGCTTCTGTTGTGTCTTGCTGTCGTCGGGTTGGTCTGCAATGCAAAACGCTGGGGCTGATCTGCAATGGAGAAAAACGCTAAGTCTCCTGCCGGGGGGTTCTTGCTGAGAAGTTGCTTGTTGAGCAAGGTGCTCCTGCTGCCTCTTCTGCCATTTAGTGTTAGCTCTAGTTTACTTATATACAAACTTAGCAAAATTGCCCTACCTACTTTTGTTGGAAAGTCACTTAAATTAATAAGTGAAAAATGCCAAAAATAGGTAAAATAGGCTTAATGCACTCGAAAATTCCCCTGAAGGATTCTGATGGAAATTCTTATGATCATGCTGTGTGCAACCAGAGGATATGCATCTACACTAAGTGTTTGGGCATGCACGGTCTGCGACAAACAGACTCACAAAAGTGCCAGAACACTTCTAATCTAGACTAACTGGATTGACTGAACCCTTGTCATGTTGTAGCTTGTCCACGGACACATAGGGTTCGATGTGTCATGTGACATCCCCTCCTTTTCAAAGTGAGGTACTGGTACCGAACTGTATGGCATCGAGGGAGATCGCCAATAGCATCCGGAATCCTGGAAGGGACTCTTCGTCGGCCCACTCTGATGTGTGGGTCATGCGGTACTTCAACTTCATGAAGGTTTGCAACGCTTGCTTCTTTGGGCCGCGCCGAAAGCGACACAAAGTCTTTTGTGGCTCCTTCGATGCTTCAACTTCGTCTAGAGTCCTGCTTCTTTCTTCTTTAAGAATCTTCATGGCTGAAAATTCCTGAAACCACTTCCAACACAAAAACATAAACAAACCTATTCCATGTAAAGTGAGTGGAAAAATCTTGTCTTCCTCAAAGACTGTGCATGCAATGTAGATGAACAAAGAGACAGAGTGCCAAACCGTTCCATCACACACGCACAAACAATGACATCGAATCTTTCTCTTATGATCTAGAGCAATTAATTGTGGCAATTCACAACGGACATGCCCATGCTTGGTGCTCATACTTTCATGTGCTCTTTCTACGAATGTGTCATGCCAAGGAAGAGACATGAAATGTGACTTCCGTGAATGCATACTTTTCAGCTTTTCATGAACAATCCGCATACATTCGTGCTCATTCATGAGTGAAACGTGCTCAACGTACAGTATGTCATGCCTAGTAAAAGGGATCACATAAAGACACTAACTAAAATACAGGAAACGATCACGAATGAAACACTTGAACAATGCGTCCTTATCAATCATGCGAACACATAATACTTCCTGTGATGGTTCTTTCGACCTAGGCTCAAGAGCCAAGATCGGTTCTTCCTGAATGATCGGATCGTCCTGTGGGGGTTCTTTGGACCTTGACTCCAAAGCCAAGATCGGTTCTTCGTGATTGATCGAATCTACAACGAGGTTAGCTTCGCTAGAAAAAGCATCCACTAACACATCATCCTTGTGAACAATCACATCATCTTCATGCAATTCATCATGCTTGTGAGAAATCACATCTTGACCATGCAAATCATCATGCTTATCATCATCATTCAAATCATCATGCAAATCATTGTCATTCAAATCATCATGCAAATCATGTGTGTCTTGCTTTGGAGAAGAGACTGAGAGAGTCTCCGTCTCCTGAATCTCTTGCATATGTGCCTGCACTTGAGAAAAGAGTCGCAAGAACTCTTGCATGTGTCGGTTTCTCTATTCGGCCGCCAAGCGCACTTGCTCACGCTCACAAAGGCTACCATTCTTTCTTGGTGTTTGCTGCTCTTTTCTTTGATGGCTTTGTTCTCGCGGACAAATTTGGCTTGACTTTCTTTTTCTTCCAAGTCATACTAACGGTCTATGGCTTCCATTCTTGCATCGTATGCACGATCTATGGCTGCCCTTCTTTCTTCGTAGTCACGATCTATGGCTACCCTTCTTTCTTCGTAGTCTAACTTCTTGTCCATAAACAACTGCGGCAACTCCTTCATAGGAGTTAGTGCAATCCTTGTCGTAGATGGGGAAGGGGGAGGGTCGGAAAAACCTCATGGTGGGGAAAATTCTTCTTCGCCTCTCTCATGCTCATCACCTCCAAGCGAAGTATCCATTCCGCTTCGAGTGATGACCATCCACTGAAGTCGTGGGTTCTTGTGGTCTTGGGTTCTTAAGTTCGCGAGGAACTTGGGTTCTTAGGGGTCTTGGGTTCTTAAGTTCACGAGGAACTTGGGTTCTTTAGGGTCTTGGTTCTTGAGGTTCTTGAGGTTTTCTTTCGCTTGCAAACCGCGTTTGAGAAGGATCTTCTCTTCACTTGAGTTCTGCTCTTTTCCGCGGGCGCACCCCTTGGCGGCCTTGCGCTCACACCAAGGTTGCTTTTTCCCACCTCACGTCGATTGGCCGGCCGCTAAGTGCACGATCCGCTCTCAATGAGTGAAAAGAGGCACAAGGGGAGGCTGGACAAGCCCTTCTTTCTTGGGATTCCTGTCACTCTTCAAAAACACGATTAGGAATCGACACGCCCAAGCAAACTTGCGTTCATGCGACCGTAACAAGCAACAAAAAATCTTGTGATTCTTGTGGTTCTTTCCTTGAGTGATACAGAACACTGCCAAAGCTCTGATACCAATGTTAGGTGCAGCGGAATGAATGTTTGCGCTTTGCTCAAGATGAGTGCTCCGAACTGTGCTCAAGGTTCCTTTTCGTTCTTATGGAAGGGAGAGCCTTCCGTTCTTAATGAGAGAATGCTATGATCACATACAAAGTGAATGGACATTGTGCGTGCAAGTGTATGAGACTGAGAGATAGAGAGAGAAGAGAGATACGACACCAAAGACGTAAAACCCCCCTCCGAAGGCCCCACTCTCGTCGGCGAGAGTGGTCTACTTATGATTGCACAATCTGGTACAAACTGAATGCACGTGCTGATGCAAGTCTAGCCTTTGTCGACGATGACGACGGGGATGACGACACCGATCTAAGGGCTGAAATCTGAAGGTCTTTATCTGATGTCCAAAAACGCTATGGACTGAAATCTGCAAATCTTTATCTGCTGAATTTTGACTCTATGTCGGTGACGATGTCGATGGCAACGATGACGCGCTGAAAACGCAGATACTGAAATCTGCGTTTTCCGGGCTTAAACTGTAAACCTTGCGGAAACTGACCGTGCGGGGAGGAACTGCTGCGGGAAGGTGAGATCTGCGAGGTTCGGGGGTTCTTTTGCGATGTCTAAAGGCTGAAAACTGAAGTAGCACTCATCTTGAGCAAAGTTCAAACAATCACTCCGTTGCACCTTACAGACAGGCAGCCACCGGATCTCCAATCCATCGCAATAGAATTCCACCGAACAAGCCTCCGATCACATGCAACCCACTGCACGCAGTCTCGGGCACAAGGCTATAGAGGAGGAGAGTCAAAGATACAGCGCAAAAGGTAAAGTGCATGATAAGTCTAGAATTGCAAGCAGACCTCATCTTCAAGACAGGCAGCCACCGGATCTCCAATCCATCGCAATAGAATTCCACCGAACAAGCCTCCGATCACATGCAACCCACCACACGCAGTCTCGGGCACAAGGCTATAGAGGAGGAGAGAGATCTCTTAGAGAGAGGGAGGGGGTGATTGAAACCTAGAAAACGCACAGAGAGAGAGAGAGAGAGAGAGAGCTAACTCATAAAATACTAGAGAGATAATCCCCGAACGCTGGCAATTGCAAATACCAAATGTGAAAATACAAGGGGCAAAGGTCCCTTTATAGGGAATCCCCACAACTTGCCTTATTCAAAGGTAAAAAACCCATAACCCAATAATGGTGGGGGCATCCTCAAAAATATGGCACATCAGCATGAACTACAATCTGCTAATAAATTGGCCAAGAGATCAAATTTGGTCCCATGCTAGAGACACACTAAGAGAAATGCCGAAAACTAAGACTCTAACCCCGGGAAACCCTAGGAACAAGAGTCATACCTCATGCCAACCTACTAGGTGGGCACAAACATGGCTCGTACCATCGGAAAAGGTACATCTACCACAAATATAGCCGGGCACATCCACAAAACAGCCCTCACTCCATAATCTGTTCTAGGAGATACTGGAGCCACCACAGGACATCTCTAACAGGAGGGAGAATGAGCAAAAGAAAAAGTTCCTCTCTCTCTAACTAAAGAGAAAAAAGGTTTGGGGGGAGAAATTTCAATCTATTTCATAGAGAAAACCTGGCAGAATTTCTAGAGGGATATGACAGTAAATTCCAAAGGCTGCTAATTCTGCCAGAGAGAGAAAACAGTACCCACTTTTTTGAAAAAGAGAAAATAGTATAATTAGGTAAAGGAGGAGATCGGCACTCTTTTGAGAGAGCAATTTAGAGAGAGAAAGTCAGTGCGCAGCTAAGAGAACTCATGGGCTCCGATCGGGCACAGTGGATCGAGGTGCGCTCCGAGCAATTGTCCATTGCCTTGGTGTGCATTCACCTATGAAGGAGAGAGCTTGTAAGTTCTTCCAAAACCACAATATAGCCATCAAGCCCACCATGCACACTAGTATCTCCACACACGTCATAAATGTTGAATACTATATTACATGCTCCAGCACACATACCCCACACAACTCTTCTCATGTCAATACCTAGCTTGCAATGACAACTTGCTGTGTCTCACTCCCCAAGGCCTTGCACTGAACGGTGAACCACCAACATGGGCTTTTACACCAACATAGTGGGAAGCCTAGCCTTTATGGAACAAAACCGTATTTGAAATTTCTCAACCCTGCCTTATTTACTACCATTGACCGAGACAATGAGGGCAAACAGATATAGCCCACAACAGAGAAAGGTAGGATAAAAGAAAGTATATACCTAGATGAATCCAGGATAAGCCCAGATTCACCCTTGAAGGAAAGTGCAAGGTATAGTCCCATGGTAGCCACCCACAAGACAATATAACCATCAACTCCATCATGGATAGTATTGACTAAATACTACGACATCCCCACTAACGTCGTCAGTGCCCAATAGTGGGTGTAGAACTAGGTACTAACATATGCTCCCCAACACAACACACACTGAGCATACATCAACACAAAGTTCAGCGTACTGAGTTTCTGTCATGACTCCGGAGATCAAGGGCAGACTCAGCCATAATGAAGCCTAGCACTAAAAGAAGCATTAAATCGGAAAAATTAGCACAAAAATGAGGTAGTTGATAGGGCATACGCACCACAAAAGATAGAAAGAATTAGCACAATATCAACTGGTCGCAACTCGGACGAAAACTTCACAATGTGAAGTCTGCATGTCCGCTATACAACTAAAAAATATACCTAGATGAATCCAGGATAAGCCCAGATTCACCCTTGAAGGAAAGTGCAAGGTATAGTCCCATGGTATGATAAAAGAAAGTCTTTACAAGTTTTTGTGTAGAAATGTTATGTTCTCAAGAATCGGTGAGAAAAATGCGAAGTCGAGACACTTCTCTTATGTAAATTGAAAATGAAAATAGTACCTGATCATATATTGAATCAAGATATGCCTTTGCAAACTGACAAACTCGCTTTTGTGTGAAATCCCAGTGCCACAGGACATAAGCAGGCACAACAGCTACGTCATTCAAATGGCAGGAGGAACAGAAAAGCTGCCCAGTATATTCACAGAATCTTGGTTTTCCCCTTCCAAAAGCTTGCGCAAACCCGTGGATCAAGCCCTTTTCATAATCTAGATGCCTATAGCACCCAGCACAGGAATGATGCTGGGCATGTAGAACTTGCCTTAGGGAATCGTTCTGGTGAATTGTCAAAACAAGCTTGATGGTTTTGCCTAGGGTAAAAGAAAGTCCATTCTCGTCTTGCTCTTTCTTGCTGCTTCCCGGGATCGATAAAGGAGATTGCAAAGGTGGAGTGTTGAGTGTGCCCAACTGAACATCTAAACTGTGTAAGGTGGAACCTTGTACCATAAGCTGCTCCTCAAACCCAGTTTTTTCAAAAGCACCTTGGGGCGGAAGTAAAAACCAAAAAAGAGGTGTTGCTGTGCTGTAAGGTGGACCCACTTGAAGCAGGGACTGTAGAAACTTCTCGATGCAGACAACCCTTGCCTCTACAACTGTGGGTGACGTGTTGCCAAGTACTCTGCGTGAATCATTTTCAACCTCCTGTGAAAATGATGGTAAAGAAGTACCAGCACCACCAACACTAAAAATTTGCTTCAACTGCCGGTAAAAATTAATGAAATCTCGGTATCTTCTTTGCACCTCCCACTCATGTTTTCCACTTACAACTCTTATGCAGTAAACAGTATGATCCTTTACACCAACCATTCTTTGCCACATTGATGAACCTCCCCTGCGCTGCCTTGCCCCAACCACTTGAACACAGCTCACAGGGAAGGGAACTTCATTAGCAGAGAGGACACAATGTGTATGAAGCATCGGTGTTCCAGAAATGGAAGACCTCTGACGATCATCTGTGTTTACATCTGACCCAGCATGAAAACTCTCTTCGTCAAGATTGCTCCTTTTATTCTTCATAGCATCCAAATAACTCTCATGTACATCTAAAGACTCTAAATACCTGCCAACCTATCAAATCAAAAGCAAGAATATGTTTTGAAGGACTCAAGATGCTCTTCGCATACTGTGGGATTTATTTGCCAGCAATCAAACCATTTCAAAAGCATTATTCAGTGAAAAACATAAAAAGTTAATACAAGAGACGAACCTCATCCGGACCCAAATCTTCATTGTCTGAGCTGGTCAACTCTCCAGATCTTTTCTCCACTCGAGAGTTCGACCAGATTGTTTTGACCTCAGGCTCATCTTGTTTTAGCTCACCGTATAAAACAAGATGGCCACTCTTTTCTCTGTCACTCGGTGCTTGTGCTGATGATGCCACCTTCCAATCAGGTGAAGAACTACTAGATCCTGTTGTTTCACTTACATCATCAAAATGCATTGCAAGAATCCTATTCTTGTGAGCTGCACCTTGAAAATCCACTTTTTCAACTTTGCACCTTGATTTTTTCTTTCTATTGCCCTCGTAATTGAGCCAAGGAAGTAAACCAGCAGATTCAAGCTTTTCCTGAGGTGTATTTGCCAAGGTCCTACCCTTTTTCATTAAGCCATAAGAAAAGGACCGCCTATGTCTCTGCTCATTCTCAGCTGTGTCATCCTGTTCAACCACATTAAGGTCAGCAGCGCTGACCCGACTGCTCATAGAACGTAGTGGGTGAGGAAGTGGAGTGCTTTTATGGTAGAGATCAAAAAACTTAATTGAGTTTTCAAGTTGTTGGAGATCAAAGTCTGATTCTAGACCTGACGATACCATGCGCCCAGTGTCTCCGCCAACCCCTGATTTACTTGCGCGCTTGTGTTTTGTCTCATGCTTAATCATGTCAGCACCAAATTCTGCTGCATGAGCCTCTAAAGAATGAACCTTGACACCTACTGTGGCTTGTTCACCTTCACAATGGTTTGTTTGTATGCCGTTGCCTTCCTGATCCATTTCTTCCATCAATTTTCCATCCTGGATCGACATGAGACTATGGGTATCGATTCGGGTTTTTGCATCTATCATCATGCAGGAGCTTCCCAGCAGTGTGTCAATAAGTGTTTCATGATGCACTTCTCTAGCAACAGCCAGATAATAGGCAGAATTGTCCAAGCCCAGCTGATGCGGTGAGTTGTTCAAGAGGCTCACCAGATCAGAGCAGCTGTCGAAAGAACTTGAGAGACTGTCGTGCCCACCGAGCCCCATACCGAGAAAACGAAGAATCGATAGCAGCGAGTAGGGACATTCGGCGACATTACTGGAGCAGATCCAGGCCAATGGCTAAGGCGTACTGGAGAATGCATACGAGTCTGCGCATTCCTCGTGTAGCTGATGAAACGTACGAGACGTAGCATACTCTGAACGCAAACGACGACGGCACTAATAAGTATTGAGCCCGCTATACGAAATCTGGAGTAGGTGAGGCCTTGGTCAATGCTGATGCGTCCCCTTTTTGCTGATGAAAAAGGAGTTTACTCTTTTAAAAATGCACAATTTTTTATTGGTTGGAAAAATGGAAGGTACTCATTACAAAGAGAAGCAAAATATATACCTCCACGAAGTCAGGCAGTGGGATATATTTTCAAAATTATTGCTTGTTAAACTTTTGAAAAAACTCATGGACAAGACATATGTAATCCATTATCGGAATATCACCTAAACAGGGGGATACGAATGTAACGAGAGAAGAGGTGGGATAGAGTGCGTGGAGTTGAAGCTTCTCTAGTCTCTCTGTCTCACTCTCTCACCTAACAAGAGCACTCTCTTAGCTTGCCGATGCACATTAAGGCGGCCCTCGGCTATTAGGAGGGTGGTCTCTCTCTCTCTCTCTCTCTCTCTCTCTCTCTCTCTCTCTCTCTCTCTTTCTTCACACAAGCTTTGGGCATAGTCCGTTCTTGCGATTGAGTTTAGCAAGTAGCCTCCTTGGTTGTGATACCAAAGGGGAGAGAGGGAGCAATATGGGGGGCGTCTATGTGGGAATAAGATGCTCGTTAGGGAGGGGAGCAGGTTCGAGAGTGTTGCTCTGGGGGGATCCCGTGGGATTTATTTTAGCTATAGCCAGCAAGGTGGGGCACAAAGTTCTAGAAGATGGAAGAAAAGTAAAGTTCCTTCTAAAGACGAGAGCATGCACAGATGGAATGCAGTGATTGATGCCAATGCAAGTTGGCACGGTGTTGGAAGTTCCTCTTTGTAAATCTGTGCTAGAATTGCTTTCTAATGCTTAGACTGTGGATAGACCTGGGTTCGGCTAGCCAGTCGGCAAGAAGCTCGAAGGAGGATAACCTACCAAGGAAGTGTGTTTTGATACATTGTCTCAAGTTGTCAAAGGATTGCAGGAGGAGAATATGCCAACGTGGAAAGAGAGAGGCGAGAGCTAAGGGGCCAGGTGAAGGTGCTTATCCACTGTGCATAGTGTGCATTTTGAAAAGGGTGAGTGTTGAGCTACACTGGCCTGCTAACCATCAGGCACATGTGTGCACCACATCAGCACATTAGTGTGTGGTAGACCATTACTACTGCTAGTCGGAATCCCTGTGCTCAATATAAGAGCCAAGCATTCTCTGAGGAGGCCAAGGTAACCCACCCTCACATTACACAAACATATGATGCCTTGGAGACAACAGCCTTGCTCGGGACTTATAAGACTACTAAAAATTTGAATGATTTGCGAAGTGAATTCAGAACCATCACCCAGATGTGTTGCCATAGCCGCTTATGCTCGGCACAACTGAGCCTTGAGACTATCTCAAAATGTGATAGGGTTAGAGTCGCCTACATAGTGCATAGAAGGAAATTTTGCCTTACCACCTTGCATGGTGCAAGAGCATCTGCCATTAGGCCTAGCCAGGGTTGACCATGATTGCCACAAAATTTGGAGCCACATTCTCGATGACACCGTCTTGTCAATGGCTACAAACTATGATTATTACATAGTCTATTGGAAATCCTAAAGAGAGAGAGAGAGAGAGAGAGAGAGAGAGAGAGAGAGCTTGGTCTATTTACGAGGGGGTGTGTGTCATTCTAAGGATGTAGAGAATAGCTGATGTCATGGGCGGTTAGTGATGTGTTGGCTTGACTACTCGAGTCCGTCGACTTCTTTCGTGGACAAGTATGCGGCCCACTTGGCCTTTCCTACCATCAGTAGTAGGTTTGACAATGCCACCATGCTACACTTTGTCGCTCAGCTCCGAGTGTCCAATGCGTGGTGCTAGGGAGTATCGCTGGGCGTCAACTTCTCAAAATTGTTTCGACTGTGAGTACACGACCACATGTTGTTGCATGTTGTTCAATAGCTATGCACTCTATCTATTGTATATATTGTCGTTGTACTGCTTCTGCTCGCACAATGACAAGGAGATAGAAATCCAATATGGGTTAGTGAGGGTTTGTGTCTTGCATGGGAGAAGTCGAGCCTCATGCCAAGAGGTGGTACATTTGTGCCCTTCGCGAAACCACTAAGATCATACTCTCCTTTTGAATAAAAGCCTGGCATCTCTTACCACCAAGGAGGAAACAATCTGATTGCTTACACCCTTCCACAATACACTTGATTACCCGTTCTTCCAGGTCAACATCAAGTTGACTTGTTGCAAAATAGTCCAAGAAAAAAAACCCGGCTTTGCACCAGATTTCACAATGTCATTGACACTCATAGCAACCAAATCGATCCCTATGGTATCATGTTTTCCCATCTCAAAAACAAGCTTTATCTTGGTTTCCACTCCATTTGTACAGGCACAAGATTAGAATCACCAAGCAGAAAAAGCCCACCAAAGCCGCCAATGCCAGGAGCAATGGCAGCTATTCTACGAACTAGCTTAGTGCCAGCATCGATGTCAACACCTGCATCATATGCTGGAGGGCAAGAAGGGACATTATGCAAACCATCGGAAGATCATGGTCTTGCTTTGGAGAGGTACTCAAAATAATGAGGTCTTTCCAGAAGCTTGGCAATCTGATTTTGGAGGACATCCTTCTGCAAAGTCAAAGGTCTACTTGTCCCCTCGGTATGGTATCTTCAAATAAATGCCATTGAAGTGCAGGATCGCCTTCTTTCTAGTGACAAAAACCGGATTCTTGATGGCTTCGTCAAAGGCCGTTATTGTACATAGTCCTCCTGGGGGAGAGAGACAGAGAGAAAAAAAAGAGACCAGGGCTCTAGTCGCTGAAGTGCTGCATCAATTTCCGCCTCTGTAGGTAGTGTATTGGGAAGGGGATGTGGAGGCGGTGCAATACGGGCTGATGGTGTGAGGAGAGTGTGATGGAGGGACTACAGCACAGCCAAAAGTTCCTACGACATCATGAGTTTGTTGAGGGACTAGTGAGCTACTGCAACACACCTACAGAAGGACTCACATCGAGGTGATGACCTTGGAGCGCATCCAGCCAGCGGACATTACCAGAGGCAGGCATGCAAGCAGTTACCTGAGTTAGTTTAAGGAGCCAGATTAAAGTGAGGGGGGGGGGGGGGGGGGGGGGGGGGGGGGGGATGAAAGAACCACTGCATGGGAGTGGTTGGCGGCCGAAGAGAGAGAGAGAGAGAGAGAGAGAGAGAGAGAGAGAGAGAGAGAGAGAGAGAGAGAGAGAGAGAGAGAGAGAGAGAGAGAGAGAGAGAAAGCAAACCTCTGCAGGGGTGTCAGTTTTGATGAGAGGGAGACAGAGAGGTCGTTGGAGTGTGAGCGCCACATGTAGACAGGGAAGGGAGAGAGATTGTTTGGCAGCAGGAGTCGAGAGAAACTGGTTGTGGGTGGGTGTGCCACCATTTGGCTAGAGAGAGAGAGAAAAAACTAGGCTGTGTGTGGGAAGCTAGGGGACTTGTAGTGGTTGGAGACAGAACAAACCACGACAATATTTGATGTGCATGACAAGATGGTAGGCATTGGAGTGGGAGTGGATGTCGGCAACACTCATGCATGCAATACATATGCATGTTATTGACTTTGTGGGAGCCGACACTAATCGAGAGATCTCATCGACGGTCAGGGGCCATCATCGCCATTCTGTGTGCTTATCTTTGCCATTGGTGTATCCGAGGAGCCCTGCCTTCACACACACTTCATCTGAATCAGCGATCTCCATCTAGTGATGCCCACGTTATTGTTCTAAGCTGCTCTCCCCGCTAAATTCTTATAATTCTCCATGCCATTATTTTGGGTTGCACTCCATGGTTGGTCGGTCTGCAAGACGACAACCAGAGTTTTATTTGTTTTCTATTGTTTTTTCTTAAGCCTCTTGAGATTGTTTCCATGTTCGATTAAACCTCAATGACAACTTCTCCCAAAATTTTGCAAGAACACTTAGGATATGTCATGCTCAATTTTCTCTAATTTCTAATTCTGCTACTTCTATTGATTCATCGATTGATCCCCCATGCTCTCACGCTTTGAAGAGGGGATCTTGTCGGCCTCTTGCACAATTTTGATGACATTAAAACTACTATGAGCATTCTCCTTCCTTTTCTTACAGTCTCAGTGAAGCCCCCTAATTGTTGTGGTCTTGATTTTAGGTCATCAAAGCTTACTAGGAAAAACAATATGAACTTCATTCTACCCTTCAATTACTTCTCAGGCTATGTGCTCTATAGCAATCCAAATTAATCATACAATTAGGCTTGTTAATAAATTAATTAAAAAAGTTAGTTTGTATGTGCTCATCTGACAATTCAAGGTTGACGCATTCTAATGATCCTTTCAAAAAAATTTAATAAAAAAATATACATGTAAATTCCTATATATAAAAGAAATAGTCAAGATAGCTTAGCTTAGCTCTATTAATTGTAGCTCTCTTTCTCATGAAGTCCATGCTTCCTTAGTCTTAGTTGCGATTCCAAGATCATTTCCAAAGCTCTGATACCACTACTACAATCGGAGGAGCAAAAGGCCTTGCAAACTAGCAAAAACAACATACTACAAGACATAAACAAACAAACCTACATACTTGGCGAATCCTGTGAGCATAAAATCAAATCATACATAAACAAAGAGAAATAGCGAGCGAGATACATCACAAGAGCACGTGCGGATGCACCTCCCAGAGAGGAGTGCTACACCGGCATCGCGAGAGAGAAGAGAGTAGAAGAGAGAAGAAATACACGGACACTGGGTGCAATCTCCCCCCGTGCAAGAGTGACCATTTCCCTCTTGCACGTATTTACCTTATAGATTTCTTGAATGGTCAAAGTGAGTACAAACTTGCCGGCCAATCATAAATGGCCAAAGCTTATAAAAGAGCACTTGAATAATGTACATAAAATATATATCCGTTCGCATAGGCCTAGATCGGTCAAGCCTTTTCCACCTATCAGTTGCAATAAATAATATCAATTCCATAACAGGAACCACTATAAGAGAAAAAATTGAGAGTCGATGTTATTACCGTGGATTAACAAATGAAAATGGAGAGAGAAAACATTTCATTTGCAGTTATAGGCACGACAATAGACACTGCAATGGTTTGCCAACAATAGACGTAGTAATAGTCACAGATATATATATCTGCAACTATTACTGTGTCTATTGTCGTGTCTATTATCTCGGATATTACCGCTATATGGCTTTTCAAGAATAAAGGTGTTCATTTGGGCCACCAATTCTGGGTGGCCCAAATGATCATGAGCACCTTTATTTTTGGCTTACTTAAAACATATGAAACATCAATTGCATTTTGAAATCTACAGAAACAAATAAACAATAGACTTTGAATATAACTTACCTTGAAAATTTAAAGTACAAAAGAGCAATAATTTAAAAAACTTACAAATAAGATCCCAAATGATCATGAGCACCTTTATTTTTGGCTTACTTTAAACATATGAAACATCAATTGCATTTTGAAATCTATAGAAACAAATAAACAATAGACTTTGAATATAACTTACCTTGAAATTTTAAAGTACAAAAGAGCAATAATTTAAAAAACTTACAAATAAGATCAAAATTAGGTGAATTGTATATACATGTGTTCATAGAGTTTTTTTTATAAATTACATTTTCACTTTAAAAGAGGACTATAAAAAACTATCTATATGTCCAAGTGTTCGTCCTCCTCCTCGTCGTCCACACGTACATACATTTCATCACCTTGACTCTACATTAACCAAAACCAAATTAAACAAATTAGTAATTTAAAACAATTAATACAATATGATTTGTCCACACTTACCACTTGGAGACATCTGACTGTTTCAAAATTTATCGCAAGAGATGTGATGGTTCTTGAACAACCATCGTCAAGTATCAAATTCTGTGTGTTGCTCTTTATACTTGACCATTTTTCTAGCCGGGTGACTCAGAGTGAGTTTTTCTAAGCTAGAAATAAAAAAAGAAATTCATAAACTAAAATATTTTTTTAACCGGTGTAGGCTCCAATTCAAAAAAACTAATATGTTTGTCCTTTCAACCTGCTTTGCCTCCCAAACCATAGTGTGTGGGAGTTTGTATGGCCCAAGAATCGCGTTTTTGACTATAGGATGGTCCTGTTGTAGGTTGTTTTGCCCTTTTTCTCCATTACCCACTCCCACTCTGCATCCTCCATGTTGCCACCATGATAGCTCATATCTGGATTTACGACCTGGTTGGCCGCTGTGCGCCATATACTTGATTGTTTGTTTTTCCAAAAATATATATGATATAGCCCTCCAAACATTGTGATGAAAAATGATCATCGGGGGCATTTGGAAATCGAGCATGCAACACTTCCTCGATGTAGCGTGCATGATCAAGCTTTTGGTCTCTGAATTTTACAAAACAGTTCTTATACATCGAGTGTATAAGAATTTGAAGATGGCGTTGAAACGTCTTGCCCTATGCTGTACCAAAATCCATTTCGCCACTATACTTTACTCTCTAGTAGCACCCATGTGTGTGGCATAGGTGCATTAGTGTCCTTGTTCTCTACGTTTGGAGCGGCATGCTCTAAAATAGGGGACTCCTCTCCACTACCGAAAGAAGCAAAGCCACATGATCCCCCACCGCTCCACCTCTCACGGAGCTCGCTTCCCTAAGACAAACGTCGGTGCGCACTGCTAGAAGAAGTTCGTTGATCGGCTGTGGACTGTCGATGATGCTCATGTGAAGCAAGAGTTAAATGGAATGGCATGGGACCCTGTGATGGAAGGGGAGTAGAATCCTGAGTTGGAAGGAGAGTAGATCAATAAAGAGGGACCGTCGAAGGAGGTCTCGTCGATGCAAGGCTCTGGATGTAGGGAGTCCCTCCATGGATCCCCAATTGTGTGGTCTTCTAAGAACGACCATAGGCCGCAAGCTATTGTGGAGTGTAGTAGCCAAAAAATCCCTTCGTCCAATAGAGGTATTCCTCCCACAAAGAGAGTGTATGTTGGAGGTATGGATCTACCATTGGTGGAGGAACCTGGGCGGCGAGCACCTCCGTAGGTGTAAGAGGGGCATGCTTGCTCAAGACTCGGGTCCACATGAGGTGATGTCCACCCTGGATGAGAGCCCAGCTGGACGTGAACTAACCAAAGAAAGAATGACTGGGTTTCTCCCTAGTAGGTGGTCTCTCATCAGACATCTACATTAAAGGTAGGTAAGTATTATGACATCTTACACATATATTTACTATTACACCTAAGTAGGGGTTAGTAGTGCATACCTTTAAGTAGTACATATCTCTATCTAATGTATAGAGAGGGTAGATATAGATAGAGATCAAAGCTTCGGCTACTACTTCTCTTAGCCTTCAAAAAAATGCACCCAAATAACTACATTCGTGGTTTAGAATATTGTTTATTGCAAAGAGTAGTGGAGTTGGTTTAAGCGTGCTAAGTTGTCACCGATTCCTATCAAGATTGCTAATAGCTCAATAATGGTTAAGTTGTAGGCAAGTCTTAAAAAACTCCATTATTAAGACCATAGTATCCAATGGTGTCCCCTGAACCCTGTAAACAGGAATGCCAACCGAGATAATAAATCCTAATCACACTTACCCTATTGCAATGAACAAGTACAACCTTTCATAGATTAGAGGGGTGCATCTCCTATTAGGTAGAGAAAAAAGATACCTAGGCTCTAATCACTATCTCTGCACTCTTTTTATAGAGAGGTAGAGAGGGGTAGGATGAGGTCAATAGAGTAGAGAGAGAGCAATATGAGATTTATCTACTTCTATTGTCCTCTATCTATCCAATATAATAGAGAGAGAGAGAGGGTATAGACTAGAGAGATAGGATAGAGAGAGCAATAGGAGATTTATCTACTATTACTCTCTCTATCCTCTCTCTACTCTCTACCCTCTCTCCCTATCTTCTATCTCTACATTCTATTTAATTTTAAACCCTAAACATAACCCTAAATCTAAACCCTAGATTTAAACCCTAATCCTAAAGCTATAACTCTCTGTTTTCCTCTCCCTCTCTTTCTCTTTTTATCTCTCTCTTTCTCTCTATCTCCCTCCCTCTCTCTTTCTCTTAATTCTCTTCCCCCCCCCCCTCCCTCTCCCTCTCTCTCTCTCTCTCTCTCTCTCTCTCTACGTATGGGAGATGGAATTTCAGAATTTTTTGCAAGCACTATTGGTGTCAAACAAGGATGCCCACTTTCCCCAACCCTCTTTGGGCTACTCATTGATGAATTGGAATGCATGGTTCTTGACTTTCTGCAACAAGAAGGCATAGAAGAGGTTAAGATTGGAAATGCGGTGATCATGCTTTTGCTTTATGCCGATGATGTAGTGCTCTTGGCACATACCTTAGAAGATGCACAAAAGCTTATGAGTGTCTTGGAACGCTTTTGCCTACATAGCGGGCTGATCGTGAATGGATCCAAAACCAAGGTTATGCTTGTAAAGACCCTCAATGATGAAAATCCATGCATTGTATATAACAATGAGAAACTTGAAGTGGTAGATCACTTCAAGTACCTTGGCCTTGAGGTTCCATCCAATCATAAATGGAAGGATTGTGCAATGCGTCGCTTGGAATCCAGAAAGAGGGCCTATTATGCATTTGAGAACATGTGCAATGCACGAGAGATCAAGCGTTGGGCTCTCAAAACGTACCTCTTTGACACATTGGTGACACCGGTGCTTCTTTATGGAGTGGAGGTGTGGGGTGGAAGCATCGGGAAGTCTACTTGGAAAGAGTTTGAGAATGTCCAAAAGCGTTTTCTCACCAACTTTCTCCAAGTCAAGACACAAACACCCTACATGCTCTTACTTCTTGAGTCCGGATTGCTTCCCATTGAGGTCTTGGGCATGCAAAGGGTTGTGGAGTACATGCGTAAGACACAACGTAGCCCTTTGCATCGACTTCCTAGAATCGCATATGAAGCAAGTCAAATGGTTCAAAGAGCAAAATACTAAGTTCGGGGTGGATGCTTGATATCAAGAAATGGTTTGGAAGATGGGATGCATGTCACTTGGTCAAGGATGCGTCGATCGACTCCCAAGTTAATGAGGCCTTCTTACAACGCCAATGTATCACGACTTGGGAGAAATCCGGAGGTTCTCGCTGCAGCCATTACACCACACACGTTGCCCCAAACTACAAATCTCTCTTCTTCTCGGAACGAGGTAACCGAACCCATTCCTACATCCTTGAGCCCATCCCGTTGAGTGCGATCCGCACCATTGCCTCCATTCGTCTTAGCTCCCATTCTCTACGCTGCGAGACAGGACGTTGGGGCACTGGCGAGGAGTGTCATCAACTTTGCACCTTATGCCCTCGTCAAGTGCGAGAGAGTGAGTACCACACACTACTTGAGTGCTCAACTTTTGACCACATTAGGTCCTCTTTTCCCCATATATTCAGCCATGATCTCTCCGTACATACCTTCCTCTCCCAACCACGATGTGGACTCTCTGTTGCAATGCTCATTTCAGCCATTTTTGAGCATCGAGAGTCACTTATGAACTCCACTCACACCACGTGACATGTTCATTTGGTCCCATAGGTCATATTTGACCTCCCAGGACGATAATAGAACTATCTATATATCTACCTATCTCTATTCTCCCTCCCTCTCTCTCTCTCTCTATTCTCCCTCTCTCTCTCTACCTCTCTATCTTTCTTTTTCTCTATTCCCTCCCTCCCTCCCTCCATCTCTTTCTTTCTCTCTATCTCTCTCTCTCTCTCTCTCTTTCTCTATTCTCTCCCTCTCTTTCATTTTTTCTCTCTCTTCCTCTTTCTCTCTTACTATCTCTCCCTCTCTCTCTCTTTCTCTCTATCTCTGCCTCATTCTCTCTATCTCTATCTCTCCCTGTATTCTCTATTCTCTACATATTCTCTCTATCTCTATCTCTCCCTGTATTCTCTATTCTCTACATATTCTCTCTATCTCTCCCTCTTTCTCTCTTTCTCTATTCTCCCCCCCCCTCTCTCTCTCTCTCTCTCTCTCTCTCTCTCTCTCTCTATATATATATATATATAATATTCTCTCTCTCTCTCTCTCTCTCTCTCTCTCTCTCTCTCTCTCTCTCTCTCCTTCTCTCTATTCTCTCCCTCTTTCTCTCTATCTCTATCTCTCTCTAATCTCTCTCTATATTTATCCATCCCTCGCTGGAAGCAAGGGATGGTGGTACAAAATTGGTTGTCCTTGATAGTACCTTTGACAGATCTTTGCAGTGCAAGTTATCAAAGTCCCAAAATTAATCACGTATCATATTGTATCTAATTGGATACATCTTGGAAAGAAGAACATAAAAAAACAAACTCCAACAAGTTTTGACACAAACTAATTTTTTTTAATCGATCTCCACTTTTTCATTAGTACCAATCAGGTGGAAAAGAATCGGTCCTTCTTTTGTGCCATCAAACCTTTCTTTCAGCCCCCTCTCTCTATCGCTATCCCTCTCTCTCCCACTATCTCTCTAATCTCTTTATCTCTTCCTGTTCTCTCTCTCATATCTCTCTAACCTATCTTTATCTCCCTCTCTCTCTCTCTCCCCCTTTATTTCTCTATCTCTCTCTACCTCTGTATCCCCCTCCCGCTGCCCCCCCCCCCCTCCCTCTCTCTCCCTCTCTTTCTCTATTTCTCTCTCTCTCTCTCTCCCCACCAAAAAACGCAGTCGTTTTTTGACCTAGGAGATAGCAGTTCACTCTTTTGATCATAACTTCTTCATCCAAACTCCGATTTGGGTGATCTATAACCTTAATCGAAGAGCACGAAAGCCTCTAGGCATTGATGTAAAGACCAAAAAAATTAGAGTTATGGAAGGCATTTTTGTAGCAGCATTTTTGAAGTGAATAAATTCAAGAAAGTTGATTCTCATCTCTTATTTTACATACAATGTCTTCCGGCACTCGCAAGGGTTCTTCCTCTTCAACAAGGTCCACAACCATTGTGGAAAATGATCCAAAATCTCCTGATAGCAACACAACCACCCAACCAACGACATCGAAAACCATGATCATGGCATACTTGGTATCGTTGCAAAGATCGTAAACAAACAAGGCGAAGACTTATGGGCACTTGCAATGGAGAATGACACACTAAGGATACTTGTGGTTGAGAATGAGAATCTCAAGAGGAAACTTGAGATGCAAACAACACGTTTGATGCAACTTGAAGAGGAAGTCAAGCAATGTAATCGCTCTCTTGTGGACTTGAATGCTTTGAAGGAGCACATAAGCAAAGTAGAGCATGACCATGTAATGAAAGAGTAGAAATTTGACACCATGAGCCGGGATGTATGTGACATGAAAAATGTATCCACAAACAAGTTTTGGGTTGATGTATGTGGTAACAATGTGGTTTCTAATTCCTCACTCATGCAAACTATGGTTCAAACAAAGAGTGTTGAGAATGTGGATGTGGAGGAGTTGAATGAACCGGAGCGACATTCCAAGAACATCGTTATTTGTTGAGAGATACCCCTCCCCGGGGGTCTATGCACAAAATATAAAATTTACACTTTTATACAATTTTCAATATAAAACAGCTCCGACCTTTAGGTCAACCATAAACCATAACTTCACACATATGCAAAAAACAAATTTTTGACATTTTTGGGAACATGCATAACATGCAAATGAAAGTATTTGACCTCAAATCAATGCATCAAGTTCAACTCCATAATATAGACTAGCAATCTATCACATCACTTCACCCATATGGTACTCACACAACAAACGGTAACCCCAAAAGAAAGCCACTTTAATCATATCTGCCTATACGGTTCGGGATGTCTAACCATATACCTTCACATAAGTTCAGCTCAAGTTCAGATCCATAATATAGACTAGCACTCTATCACATCATTTCACCCATATGGTACTCACACAACAAACGATAACCCCATAAGAAAGCCACTTTAATCATATATGCCTATACGGTTCGGGATGTCTAACCATATACCTTGACATAAGTTTATGGGCATCTAATAACTGAAATCAACTCACCAAAACAAACCATGAATCATACATAAATAGCTCGATTAACTAACGACGTCATATGGTACCTCTCCTAGGAAGCTCCCCTACACGTGTAGGTAAAACCGGTATAGAACGATTAATAACTCGCATTTCTGAGGTGATAACGGAGACCTAAATACATTTATCATCAAGTTTCATCAAGATTATTAATTGGTTAAGTGGGTTTGTCCATCCGTGAATCTATATAGTGGTTCTCCAAGGAGCCCGGAGTCAAAAAATTTGGTTGTGCACTGGGCAACAAGTTGTTTTTTGACCATATCTCTTAGCTCGTGAGTGTTTTTCACATGAAACCTAAGAGAGAAAATGTTCTAAATGATGCGTTTCATCTCTGGTACAAAGGGTTCGGGATGATTCATAAAGGTTTGTGATTTATGACCAAAATAGCTGACGTGAAACGAAAAGCGCTTTTTATACACTCACGTGATCATAAATGTCATAATAACTAATATCTAATTCTCCTAAATGATTTTCTCATGTTAAATTGATCATTTAATATGGGGAAGTACCAGGGGAGAAAAAGCTAGATTATTGGTAAGGCTAGCAGACTGGTCATAGTAGGGATCCAAAGAAGGAAAAATAGGGATCCAAAGGGGGACCATCTGCAGAAAAGCAATGTGCAAGCAATGGGCTTCAAAGACCTAAGGTTCAGCCCATTAAGACTTTCCAAAATGCTAAGGTTCCAAATTTCAAAGGGTAAGTCCAAATGGTCAAGCTTAAGGAAATTGGATGCTTTGTAATTGTACACAAAGTCTTCCTAGATCTCTACATGGGAGGGGGCGAGCCCTAAATGTAGGGGAAGAGAGAGAAAGAGGTGAGATAATACACACACACACACACACACACACACACACTCAAAGGCTCCCCTTTAGACAAAGGGAATAGTGGACACATGTCAGGTTTCTAGCTGAGTTGCCCCCAAAGTGTATTTAAATCCTATTGGATGACCATAAAGGTGGACCAATGAAAATTAGGTTAGAGTAAATTTAGTCTAATTAATTTAAAAACACTTTATAAAAAGAACCAATGAAAATTAAGTCTCCATGATTATTGGACAGCCTGCCAAGGGGTCCAATAGGAATTAAGCAACCCAATGGCTTGCTTAATTCCTATTGGCCAGAAGGGGAAAAGGTTCAATGGGGATTTAAATGAATTAAGTTATTTACCTAATCTCTCTCTAAAGGGGAAAGAGGGACACTTGTCAGAAGGCTCTTCATTTGACCACTTAATTCCTATTGGCTAAGCTTGGAAAGGTCCAATGGGAAGCCAACGAGAGGAATTAGCAAGAGGGGTCGACCAAGATGAGAGGGGGGGCTGATTTGTGAAGGCACTTAGTCCACACACACTCACACTAGCTCATGTGTGAAGTCAAGAAAGTCTATCTCCTTCTCAAGCTGTAATGGAAAGCTCATCATCTACTCCAAGCTTGTGAGAAGGGAGGGCTACACCAACAACTCCTGGCCTTGTGATGAAAATCCAACCAAGAGCCAAGCTTCAATGCATGCTCATCTCCTCTACCATGCTAATTACTAAGCTATGCTAAGCATTTATGAGTGATCATGTGAGGAGATATACTTCTTTCTCGTAAGACTACTCCTTCTTCCTCTCAATCTACTCTCATACCCCGCTAGCTCTTACCATCTTCGAAGGTGTGTGAGGTCTTGGGTCTGAGACCGTGAGGGAATTGATGTTGTGTTTTATAAGTTTGTGCATGGGGCTTGAAGCTTCCATCTTCATTGCACCAGCAAGTTATTGAAGGAACACAAAGTATTGTATTGTAAAATGTCTCCCTTGATGGGGGAAATCTATAACACAAAGCCTTTTGGAGGGGGGACTGGATCCATGTAAATCCGGTCCTCAAATGTTGTCAATAGCTTAATTTCTCTCTCTTTTGAAGTATTGTTCATGACTATCTAGCTAGGTGTTATGTTTTTTGTTGCTCTCTCCATCCAAGCACTCTTGCTATGCTCATTAGGAATCTATTTTAATGAAATGCTCACTATGTTTCTGCTATTTTCTGCTACACACGAGTTACTAGGCCATTAAATGTTACATTGGTATTAGAGCACAAGGTTTCTCTTTTCTTGCTCAACAAGGGAGGTCATCAAGCTAGCTATAAGTGGTTGGTATTATTTATTGCAATTGAGTAAGTAGAATAGGGGATTTTCAGCCTTGCAGTGTGCCTGCTTTGTGCAGATAACGAGGCATCACCATCGAGAGCTATGGTATTAATAGTGGAGTCCTACGGGGCTTGCCTACGGCTTAACCACTATTGAGCTATTAGAAGCTTGACAGGAGCCGGTAAGTTAGTTGAGAAGGGCATGGTTAGGCCTAGCTCATCTCCATTTTGTTCACCCGTGTTATTATGCAAAAGAAAGACGGCACATATCGTATGTGTGTCAACTATAGAGCACTAAATAGAATCACTATCAAAAATAGGTTTTCCGTTCCACGGATAGAAGACCTATTTGATAAGCTGCAAGGGTCAACCTACTTCAATAGGATTGACCTAAAAAGTGGCTACCATCAAATAAGGATAGTTGATCAAGACATTGTAAAGACCGCATTTTGCACTATGTTTGGTCTTTACAAATACATTGTCATGCCTTTTGGCTTGACCAATGACCAACCACATTTAACCGTTTGATGGAGAAGCTATTCAGGCCTCACCGAACCTTTACTAGAGTGTCCTTCGATGATATTATTATCTACTCTAATTCATTAGACAAACACAAGCAACACCTCCAGGTAATATTTCAAGTCTTACGAGAGAATAAACTTTATATTAATCAAAAGAAAAGTGAGTTTTTCTTACAAGAGATTCAATATTTAGGTCATATTAACTCTCAAGATGGCATCCAAATGGATCCATTAAAGCTAGAGGTAATAAAAGGACCGCCTAATCCAAGGAATCTTCATGAACCAACAAGCTTGATAGGAATGTGTGGATGCTATAAACGCTTCATAGAAAAGTTCTCACAAATCGCGGAACCATTACATGACCTAACAAAGAAAAACGTTAGGTATACATGGTCTGCCAAGGAATACAATGCTTTCAAAAAGCTTATCTCTCAACCTGTGCTTGCACTACCAAATCTCTCAAAGCCATTTGAGGTCCAATGTGACGCTTGTGGTGATTGCCTTGGAGCTGTTTTACTCCAAGAAGGGCATGCCATAGCCTATGAAAGTCAAATGCTCGACCTTTTTGAGCAAGCTCTAGGCATATATGAAAAGGAACTCCTCGCAGTTTTACATGCCTTAGACTCGTGGAAGCACTATTTACTGGGGATACCTTTCATTCTGTGGACGGATCAGCAAAGCCTTAAGTACTTCATGACGCAGACCAAGCTCTCTGAATTTCCTTTCGCAATTTCATTTTTATATTGCTCACATTGCTGGCAAGCATAATCAAGTAGCCGATGTACTCTCACGACGGCCGAGAGTGAATGCATTTTCCATAGCAACTCACAATGATCTATCTTCTATGATAGAGAGTACGTTGATAGGATATTTTTGGTTCGAATCCAAGTTTACGAGCCCATGTATATATGGTGTGCATGATTTTTCCACTTTTGAGGGTGTTATGGTTGCTTGTACAGTGCTGAGCAATGCCAATCTTTGATGTATGCTCATGCCGATGCAAGTATTAAAGCTGCTTTGAGGTGCATCTAGGTGGAGCCTTAAAAACTTGAGCTCATCGGCACCGGTGTGATCGAAGATCAATGCATTTCAAAGCTTGAATTTGGTCATCGTGTAAGGCAAACGCGGACACCGAGTAGTCAAAATAAGTGTGTCAAATGTAAGCTAAAAAGAAGCTGCCATGAGAGATCGGATGTTATCAATGCAAGAGAGTGGTGGAGCAACAAGGAGAGGCAGCTCATGGAAGCTTGAGTCTTGAACACTCAGAGGGGGTACTATTTGTTGGAATTAGGGTTGCAGAGAAATGCACACAGCTTGGAGAAGACGAAGGAAGCTCAAGGCACACAATAGAGAGTGTGTTACTTAGTGTGCAATGAAAAGATAGATAGCCCTAGAGTGATGGGCGTATATAGAATGCTTGGGGGAAAAAACCTCCTAAAGAGGGAAAAAATGCCCCTGCGGTCCTAGTGTGTTCACACACATCACTACTGTTAAGTATGGAGCCTGATTTACCCTTGTAATTTTCTGTGGTAAAAGCACACATTTGTAAGGCCCCCATTACGAGGAGAAGCCATCGTGCGTGAAGGAAAATCACTCACCGGAAACCAAAATTTTCACGGACAAGAATCAGGGGCAACTTTAAAGGCCTCGGGGGCGGAGGCCCCCGAGACTTTTATTTCGCCGGAATATTCTTTTTCGTCGGAATATTATGGCCGGACGGCGGTCGGAAAGTGGTCGGAAAACAACCGGTCGGTTGGCCGGTGGCCGGTGGTCGGAAGTCAATGGCCGGTGGACGGTGGCCGAATTCAATGGCCGGTGGCCGAATTCAAAAGCGGACTTGTCTTCTCAAGGGTGGCCACACATGGGCGGATTGGAGGGTCCGATTTGGACTTATTCGCACAAGGGCGGCTACACATGGCTGTCTCTCATAAGAGAGGGCAGCCCTTTTGGCCTATAAAAGGAGGCCATTTCTACACACATTTCATAGTGTGAAGTTGATGCAACAAGGTGAGTGTGAGGTGGTGAGAGTGAAACAAGGCGGGAGCTCCATTAAGGGTATAATCCCTTTGTAAACTACTTCTTGTTTTGAAGTACTAAGGCCATTGAGTGGCTGCTTTCCCGTGGACGTAGCCCACATTGGGTGAACCACGTATATCGTGTGTACTCTCTCTCTCTCTCTACTCTATAATCTCGTGTATATAGATCTATCTCTCTCCATTAAGTAATCTACTCAATTATCTATTTAGCTACGTCTTATTTCCTAACAACTGGTATCAGAGCAAGGTTTGCTCGTAGCTAAATTATCTCAAGGAAAGGATTCCTTGAATTGAGTGGGAGTTATGGCGGAGGAAGGGAAGCTCAAGATTGAGAAGTTCAACGGCAAAAACTACCAACATTGGAAGATGCAGATTGAAGACTATCTCTACCAGAAGGACCTCTATTTGCCACTAGGCGGTCTTGCGAAGAAGCCCGCAACAATGGCAGATGAAGCATGGATTGTCCTTGATCGAAAGGCACTGGGAACAATCCGGTTAAGCTTGGCGTCAACGGTGGCCTTCAATGTTTTGGAGATGAAGACCACGGAGGACTTGATGAAGTCACTTGACGACTTCTACGAGAAACCATCGGCATCCAATAAGGTATTTCTTATGAAGCGCTTGTTCAATCTAAAGATGGCAGAGAATGGTTCAGTTGCAGAACACCTAAATGACTTTAACACAAACATAAGTCAACTTCGATCAGTGAAAATCAATTTCGATGACGAAGTGCGAGCTCTCCTTATACTATCATCTCTACCGGATAGTTGAGACAGCCTTGTGATGGCTGTAAGTAATTCTATCTCTGGCACAAATACTCTTAAGTTTGTTGATGTTGTGGGTGTTCTCCTAAGCGAGGAAATGCGAAGGAGAAGCACAAGAGAATCATCAAGTGCTGCACTATCAGTGGAAACAAGAGGAAGTCCTAAGGAGAGGTTCAAAAACCAAAAGGGTCGTGATCGCTCAAGGCGGAGCAAATCACGCACAAAGTCAGTTCTTGAATGTTGGAACTGCGGCAAGAAGGGCCACGTCAAGAAGGATTGCTGGTCGAAGAAGAAGAAGGAGACAGAGTCTCAAGACAACAAGCCAACATCGGAGGCCAATGTGGCAGGTAAAGTAGAGCAAGATGCTCTAATTCTCTCATTAGACAATGTGTCTAATTCTTGGATAGTAGATTCCGGGGCTTCATTCCATGCGACACCACACAAGCAACATTTCCAAGACTACACCAAAGGTAATTTTGGGTATGTATACTTGGGAGATGATGAATCTTGTGAGATTGTCGGCAAAGGTACAGTTTCTGTCGAAACTGCTAACGGAAATGAATGGAAGCTTAAAGATGTTAGGCATGTTCCTTCTCTTCGCAAAAATTTGATCTCTACAGGACAATTGGACGATGAAGGTCACAACATTGCATTCGGAAACAAACGGTGGAAGATCTCAAAGGGATCTTTGGTGGTTGCCAAGGGTGAAAAAGTCGGTACACTTTACTTGTGTACTGTTAGCACGCAACCTTCAGCTTGTGCAGCAACTACAGAAGTTGATAGTGCGGTGTGGCACTACCGACTTGGGCATATGAGTGCCAAAGGAATGCAAATCCTTCAAACAAAGAAGCTTCTACCAGGTTTGAAAGAAGTGGAATTAGAGTTCTGTGAAGATTGTGTTTATGGGAAACAAAAGAGGGTAAAATTTCAAAAATCAGGAAATGAAAGAAAAAATAAAAAACTTGAGTTGGTTCATTCTGATGTTTGGGGTCCTGCAAGTACACCATCACTTGGTGGCTCATTGTACTATGTAACATTCATAGATGATGCGACTAGAAAAACATGGGTTTATGTCATGAAGAATAAATCCGATGTATTTTCCATATTTCAAAGGTGGAAAGCCTTTGTGGAGAATGAAACAGGTACCAAGGTTAAATGCCTCAGATCCGACAATGGAGGCGAATATTGCAGCCAAGCTTTTGAAAGCTTTTGTGCTAGCAATGGCATTCGGAGGCAAAGGACAACCCCAAGGACACCTCAACAAAATGGGATTTCGAAAAGGATGAACAGGACAATCATGGAACGAGCACGAAGCATGCGGCTACATGCAGGCCTATCGCTTGAGCTTTGGGCGGAAGCTGTAAGTACGTCTGTGTACTTAATCAATCGGTCACCCTCAACGGCATTGGATGGGGGAGTTCCAGAAGAGGCATGGACAGGTAAACCGGTGAATTATGCATTTCTCAAAGTGTTTGGGTGTGAGGCTTTCATGCACATAGATAGAAGCCTAAGATCAAAGTTAGATGCAAAGTCCAAAAAGTGTTTCTTCATTGGCTATGGAGAAGGAGACTTTGGGTATCGCCTATGGAATCCTGAAGATGGTAAAATCTTAAGGAGTAGGGATGTAATTTTTAACGAACAAAATATGTACAAAGATTACTTGGAAAGAAAACAAACAAAAGAAACATGTGATGAGTACATGGAGCTTGAGGACGGTGAAGACTCAAGGATTGCAAACGGTGACAATGTGCAACAACGTCAACCAAATGAGGAGCCTCAACCTATTCCCCGAAGATCTACAAGAGCAAGTAGACCTCCAGAAAGGTTTGTTCCTTCCTTCAACCATCTCTTGATCTCAGATTCTGGAGAGCCGGAATCATATGAAGAAGCTATGCAACATGAATCCAAAGAAGAATGGACGAAGAGCATGCAAGTGGAGATGGACTCACTACATCACAACCAAACATGGGAGTTGGTTGAGTTGCCTAAAGGTAAGCGGGCACTTCAAAAAAAATGGGTGTACAAGCTAAAGGAAGAAGAAGGTGGGAAGAAAAGGTACAAGTCTACGCTTGTGGTAAAAGGTTTTTCTCAAAAGAAAGGTATTGACTTCAATGAAATATTTTCTCCTGTTGTAAAAATGAACTCAATTAGGCTTGTCTTAAGCCTTGTGGCTGCTCATGATCTAAATCTCGAGCAAATGGATGTAAATACGGCATTCCCTCACGGTGACTTAGAGGAGGAAATCTACATGCTTCAACCAAAGGGGTATGAAGTAAAAGGTAAGGAGAAAATGGTTTGCAGATTAAAGAAGAGCTTGTATGGTTTACAGCAAGCATCAAGACAATGGTCCTTGAAGTTTGATCGATGGATGTTGGATCATGGATTCACAAGATGCAACTCGGATCACTGCGTCTACACGGAGAATTTGGGAGATGGGAAATTCATCATCCTAATGTTGTATGTTGATGACATGTTGATTGCAAGTGCTAACATGCAGGACATCAAAGACCTAAAAGAGGAGCTGTCCAAATCTTTTTCAATGAAAGATTTAGGTGCTGCAAAGAGGATACTTGGTATGAAAATATCAAGGGACAGGACGAAGAAGACAATAAAGCTATCTCAAGAAGATTACATCAAGAAGGTACTAGAAAGGTTTGCAATGCAAAATGCAAAACCAGTTTCTACACCTTTGGCTGGTCATTTTAAACTAACGAAGGATATGTGTCCAAAGACACAAGAGGAGATAGCCTATATGTCTAAAGTTCCATATGTTGCAGCGGTAGGTTCTCTAATGTATGCTATGGTCTGGACAAGGCCAGACATTGCACATGCAGTGGGAGTTGTGAGTAGGTTCATGGACAACCCAGGTAAAGAGCATTGGCAAGCTGTGAAGTGGATACTTAGGTATCTAAAAGGGACAACAACAAATGCTTTGTATTTTGGAGGAACTGATATTTTTCTAGAAGGGTATGCTGATGCAGATATGGCAGGTGACAAATATACTCGAAGGAGCACTACTGGCTATGTGTTCACGGTTGGAGGCACAGTAGTAAGTTGGGCTTCAAAGCTGCAGAAAGTGGTTTCACTTTCTACCACGGAAGCAGAGTATGTAGCAATGACGGAGGCAAGCAAAGAAATTCTGTGGCTTCACAGATTCTTAGAAGAGCTTGGATTCAAACAAGACAATTGTGTCTTGTACAGTGATAGCCAAAGCGCTATCCATCTTGCGAAGAACTCAGCCTTTCATTCAAGGACAAAGCACATTGAGGTGAGATATCACTTCATACGCACTCTTTTGGAAGAGGGACAACTAAAGCTAGGAAAGGTGCATACAAGTGAAAATCCTGCAGACATGTTTACAAAGGTGGTCAACAAGGAGAAGTTGAGCTTTTGCTCATCTTCAATCGGCATTCAAGGATAAGAAGCCAGAATGGAAAGCAGTCACAGTTTTGGTTTGGAGATAAGTCTCCAAGTGGGAGATTGTTAAGTAAGGAGCCTGATTTACCCTTGTAATTTTCTGTGGTAAAAGCGCACATTTGTAAGGCCCCCATTATGAGGAGAAGCCATCGTGCGTGAAGGAAAATCACTCACCGGAAACCAAAATTTTCACGGACAAGAATCAGGGGCAACTTTAAAGGCCTCGGGGGCGAAGGTCTCCGAGACTTTTATTTCGCCGGAATATTCTTTTTCGTCGGAATATTATGGCCGGCCGGCGGCCATAAAGTGGTCGGAAAACAACCGGTCGGTTGGCCGGTGGCCGGTAGTCAATGGCCGATGGCCGGTGGTCGGAAGTCAATGGCCGGTGGCCGGTGGCCGAATTCAAAAGCGGACTTGTCTTCTCAAGGGCGGCCACACATGGGCGGATTGGAGGGTCCGATTTGGACTTATTCGCACAAGGGCGGCTACACATGGCTGTCTCTCATAAGAGAGGGCAGCCCTTTTGGCCTATAAAAGGAGGCCATTTCTACACACATTTCATAGTGTGAAGTTGATGCAACAAGGTGAGTGTGAGCTGGTGAGAGTGAAGCAAGGCGGGAGCTCCATTAAGGGTATAATCCCTTTGTAAACTACTTCTTCTTTTGAAGTACTAAGGCCATTGAGTGGCTGCTTTCCCGTGGACGTAGCCCACATTGGGTGAACCACGTATATCGTGTGTACTCTCTCTCTCTCTCTACTCTATAATCTCATGTATATAAATCTGTCTCTCTCCATTAAGTAATCTACTCAATTATCTATTTAGCTACGTCTTATTTCCTAACAACTACCACATGTATATGGTAACAAATCCCCCCTGAATTGATGCAGTGAACGAGAGTTGGCACATGAGTAAAGGGAAGTGCCATGCCCTGAGGACATGATCAGTCCACAAAGGGGAGTAAGCCCAAAGCTTTGCGGAAAGCTTTAAGCTTCTCACATGACAATGCCTTTGTGGAAAGATCTGCAAGGTTGTCCTGTGTTGGCACATAAGCCAAGCTGATCTCTCCTGCTGAGAGCCTCTCCCTAACATAGTGGTAACCTCAATGTGCTTTGTGCGACGTGAAAAACTGGGTTCCTCGCAACTGCCAATGCGCTCTGACTGTCAGTGTAGATAGTGTTGGCAGTGTCCTGTCCAACACCCAAATCAGCAATAAGGCGTCTGAGCCATACACACTCAACCATAGCTGCGAAGACTGCCCTGTACTCAGCCTCACAACTCGAAGTGTCCACAATAGGTTGCTTCTTGCTCAACCATGATATACATGAACTGCCAAGCATGAAACAAAAACCACTTGTGGACACTCGTGTGTCAAAACAACCAGCCCAATCTAAGTCCAAAAAAGCATGTAAGTCTGGCGGCAATGATCCCCCCTTGGGATAAAACAAGCCAAGATGTAAAGTGCCACAAAGGTAGCGGAAAATCCTCTTGACAGCCTGCCAATGCTTAGACCCTAGGCTATGCATAAATCTGCTGACCTATGAGACTGCAAACTAAATATCCGGCCTCGTGTTGCATACATAAATGAGGCAGCCAACAGCAGTTTGGTAAAGAGTGACATCAACAGGATCGTCAGCATCACGTAGACTCAATTTCAAACCTATTTCCATGGGAGTGGTAATAGGTTTGCAATACTCAAGTCCAAACTTACATAGAAGTGTTTCTATGTAACTTTTTTGAAACAAGGCAATACCACCATCACACTGCTTACACTGTATACCCAAGTAATGATGCAACAGCCCCAAATCTTTCATCTTGAAAGTAGTATTCAAATCAGCCTTAAATTCAGCAATATAACTCTCATTTGGTCCAGTGATCAGCAAATCATCGACATAAAGAACCACAATGAGAAGTACATCACCACCACGCTTTACATACAATGTGCTTTCACTTGGACTGTTACAAAAGCCTCGTTTCACCAAATGAGTTTCACCTTTCTCATAAGCACGAGGAGATTGCTTCAACCCATACAAAGCCTTCTTACATCTGCACACTTTGTCCTTTTGTCCTTTTATGACAAAACCGCGACGCTGCGCTACATAAACTCCCTCAAATATGTCACCATTCAAGAAAGCAGTAACAATGTCTGATTGATGTACATCCCAACCAAAATGAGCTGCCAATGCACATAGAAAACGCACGATAGTCATACGACAAGTGGGAGCAAAAGTCTCTTCATAATCTATGCCTTTTTGCTCTGCATAACCTTTTGCAACAAGTCGAGCCTTATGGCGATCGATCTCACCATCCGGCTTGCGTTTCAACTTGTCAACCCACTTCGTACCAATGGCCTTCTTGCCAGGAGGCAAATCGCATAAAGTCCATGTGTCATTTTCTATAAGTGCATCATATTCTGATTGCACGGCAACCATCCAATTTTTTGAATTCTGTGCTTCATAAAAAAACAGAGGATCCTCAACATCATGTAAGCTAGACACAGCCAAAGCATAACAATCTGATGCATAAGATGCATGGCGAGAGCCTGAACGAGTACGACTAGACAAACGTGCATCCAATTTATTGTCACGCAAAGTGTGCACCAGCCATTTTGGCATACCTATAGCCTGCTCATTTTCAGCCCTTTCCTCATCAAGTACATCATGTACATTTGCATTAGTAATAGGCTGATCTGTAACATTTTCAGAAACCCCCATAGGCTGTACATTTGCCTCATTGGAAGTAACATTCGTATTTCCACCACTGAAAAGAGGCAACAAAGTGTCATAAATGTCCTGTGAGCTTACATTACCATCTCTAGTACACGACAGCAAGGGCTGAACAGAATCTTCCACAAACATTACATCCCGTTGTGGGCGGGATGGAAACACACGGAATGCCTCTATAACGACCCAACACACACTCTTGGAATGATACACACACACACTATGGGGCACCACTCGGCTTACACAACCCACCTGGCCGAGACAGGGCACACTCCGATGGAGTGAGAGGAGAGAGACTACCCATTTACCCACTCCACACAGAGAGACACACACACACACACACCCAAAAAACTCAGCTCAAAAGAGGAGAATTTCTGATGTTTAGATACAACTGTGCTT
Source organism: Adiantum capillus-veneris (assembly GCF_014529385.1). Classification (NCBI taxonomy): domain Eukaryota; kingdom Viridiplantae; phylum Streptophyta; class Polypodiopsida; order Polypodiales; family Pteridaceae; genus Adiantum; species Adiantum capillus-veneris. The sequence continues at coordinate 90,200,547 of NC_140942.1, read as the reverse complement.
GGGCCAACCAACACCAATGGGGAAAATAGCTCACACAATATGGGTAAAATAAGCCAGATACAATCACAAATTGGAGCAGAAGCTTATTGGAGAAACTTACACAACCAAAACAACAGAAAAACAATGAGGAATTTGGCAAAATGGACAGCGCCATCATGTCCGTAACGGTCCAAAACCCCAATCTACAATGTCAAAGTGCTCAAATCCAACCTCAGATGAGCAGTTTAGGGCCAAAACATGCTCCAAAATAGCAAAACACACAGTTGCGGCTGTTCCTCCTCTCTTCTCCATGTTTTTTCTGGTCTTCTCTCTTTTTTTTCAGTTCTCACACTTAGCTTTATTAGTTGGGCACCCTTGGCCTTTTAGATGACCTCAAACGGACCCCGATCAGGCCAAAAACTAACCTTGCAATGCATAATTGTCACCCTGCTGCATCCATCCGCAAACCTGGCACTCAACTTTTTTCAATAATTCATCGCACCACCACGTGAAGTGGACCCAAAAGATGGTCCTCATGATGACCTTACTGCATGATTATCACAAGAAAACACCCACGTTGTGTCCGTACTCATCCACGTGCAAGTATTGACCCCATTCCACCTCTTGACACCACTAGATGCCATCTGGCGCACCTGCTTACCTCATGTTGTCGGCCCGCGGATAGCTTCCTCGAGAATTTTTACATGCTACCAACTCCTCATTATTATAGAAAAACCACACTGGTACTGGTGATAGTGAAAATCGATGCACTATGTAAATGCTGTCCTACCTATACACATGTGGGCCCCACGTAACCACCTGGCTTTGGAAAATGGGAAATCCTTTATTCGATGCACCATGCATGTGTATATACATATGTGCTATCCCTTGCTCCAAAAAACTCCTGTCATAGTTTGCCCATCCCCTAGCCTGCTAGATCATTCATGATCAGTAGCAGCAAAAAGAGATATGAGACTTGCCGCGTCACAGGTCTCTTCATCCTTCATAGACATTACTTGTTCTGCAGACAGCTCATCTTGCTCCACCATCATCAACCTGGCATGATATAATTTAAGATGCAATCCATTTACCCTTGACTTATGTAAAATCCCATCTAGGTTCGCCAACTGATATGTGCCATTCGGAAAACACTCCACTACCTTGAAAAGGCCTTCCCACTTAATTTGAAACTTCTTTTGGAAGGTGTTGTCGAGCTTACTGTTGTACCACAAAACCAAATCATGCTTCTTGATACCCTTACTTTTGACCTTTTCATTTATCTTGCCAAAGCCCTATCTTGCATCTGCCCATAATGTTCCAATGCACTCATCCTATCCAGTTGAACCTCTTGTAACTGTAAGAGCCTCTCTTTGAACGCATCACTAGGCGGCCCAAGCAACTTCTCTAGCATCTTTACTGCATGCAACTCTACCTCCACAAGCAATAGTGCTTCCTTTCCATATACCAGATGAAATGGAGTAAACCCTGTACCTGTCTTCACCGAAGTACGGTAAGCCCATAATGCACTAGGCAATTCCAAATCCCAATTCTTTCCTTGGTGCTCTGTCACTTTCGAAAGAATTTGTACCAACTCACCATTGAATCTTTCATTTAAGCCATTACACTGTGGGTAATAAGGAGTGGTATGCTGGTGCCTAATCTTCATCTTCATGCATAAGAAGTCTAGCAGTTTAGCTCTAAATCCTGGCACCTTATCTGAAAGTAGCTCTAGTGGCACCCCAAACTTGCAGCATATTTCATCATACACAAATTTTGCCACATCCTTTACAGTGATCTGTTTTACTGCTATAGCCTCTGCCCATCTAGAGAGATAGGCCACTGAAGTCAAAATATAGCTTTTGCCCCTGCTTGTGATAGGTAATGGGCCTATTGCATCAATTCCCCACTTGTCAAACACATCAAACGCCATGATGGTTTTTTGTAGCTCTGGCTTCAACATTCTCTTCCCAAATGCTTGACACCTATTGCAAGACCTACACCAATGATGAACATCCTTGTGCAAACTAGGCCATACGTACCCCTCTTGCAAGATCTTATGCAAGGTGATCTTTAGAGCAAAATGGCCGCCACATGCGCCTTCATGATTCTCTTCCAACACTCTATAAAGCTCCTCCCGCCAAGGTACATGTCTCAACACGAGATCAACCCCTTTCATGTACAAGACATCACCAATCAATTTGTACTTGTATGCTCTACGCACAAAACCATACTTCTTAGACTTCTGAATGTCCTTCGGAATGATTCCTATTAGCAAAAACTCCTCCTCTTGAGCCAAACTTTCCCGGCCATGATAAAGAGGTAAATTGGTCCTCAACACAAATAGCTCCCCAATCATGCTTTGAGCTGCTTCATGTGCCTTGCCATTTAGAGAACGTTCAATGTGTCTGATGCTCCATGCTTCAAACTTTTTTAGCAGACCTTTAATTCTGAAACACATTTCCTTCAATGAGGTGTTTTTGCTCTTCCACACACCTAGCACTTGCTTCACAACTAGCAAGGCATCACGTTTTATGCTCAACCTTCTAACCCCCTGCTTCAAACAAATGTGTAATCCGGCTTCCAACGTAGCATATTCAGCCTCATTGTTACTATGAGCATCCAATTTGAACCCTCTCTTGCATACTAGCTTCCCCTCTGGATCATAAAGTGCTATACCCCCTGAAGCCGCATAATGGCTCTTTCCGTATGAGCCATCAAAGAACAAAACATGTGCATTGCTGATCTGTGGCACTTCTTCAACTACCTTCCTCACCACCTCTTCCTTAACAATAAGGGGATTCTCCTTGTAGGTCAACAAATCGGCTAGGGTAGCCCTTGTACTGTCTTCCACTAGGAAAGAGAACTCAAACTCTTGCAGCTCAATTACCCATTTCTTCACCACATTTGACATGTTAGTGCCATTAATTAACTGTGGAAAAAAAGAATAACTCGTCAAGAAAACAAAAGGTTGTGGTAGCAAGTAATGACGAAATCGTCGACAAGCAAATATTACACTGGCCATCACTAGCTCTACTTCCGAGATTTTTCTCTCTGCTACCAGCTTCACTCGGCTTGCACAATACACTGGCCTCATATAATGGCTGCCCTTCCCCTTTTTCAATAGCATGGCTCCAATGGCATCATCCCCTACTGATGGATTTACATAAAACACTTGCCCCCAATCAGGAGCCTGCATGGATGAAAGCCCCCTAACACCTCTTTCACCTCTTGAAACACTTCTTCACACTTGTCATCCCATTGCAATGGATCATGCTTTGCCACTTGTTGTAATGGATAAATAAGCTGTGAAGACAATGTAATAAACCTTGCCATGTACTTCACTTTGTGTATAAAGGTTGCCAATTGCTTTGTACTCGTAGGTGATGGAAGAAGAATAATAGACTTAACCTTGTCTGGATCAGCTTCAATGCCATTTTCTGACACCATGTGGCCCAGTAACTTCACCCTTGGATGTGCTATATGACATTTCTTTGGATTTAGTTGTCCTCCACATTCATCATATCGAGTCAATACCATTTGCAACTTCTCATGGTGCTCAGCCCTGCTGCTGTAGACACAAAAGTCATCCATAAAAGCTTTAACACAATTGCCAATGAATGGTTCCAATACCCAATTTGCTCTCTCTTGATAGAAAGATGGTCCATTTGTCAACCCAAATGGCAATACTGTGTAGCAATAACAGCCCCATGGCGTAATAAAAGTTGTCTTTGTGCGGTCTATAAGAGCAATCTTCAATTGAAAATAGCCTGAAAAACCATCACACACACTGTACCTCTCATAGCCAGCTCACTGAATCCAAGATCTGATCAATGAATGGAAGAGGATATGGATTCTTCTTAGTGGCTGCATTTAAGGGCTTAAAATCTACACAAATCCTCCACTTCCCATCCTTCTTTGGACTGACTACTACTGGACTTACCCATTCTGTGGTCTCCATAGGGACTATGAACCCTGCCTTTAATAACTTGTCCACCTCTTCCCTCAAGGCTTCCATTTGCTCTTGACCCATCCTTCTTAGCCTTTGTCGCACAGGCTTAGCACCTTCTTTCAGCTCTATATGCATCTCTTCGCCCTTGAATCCTATGATCTCTTCATATGAAGTAATGAACAAATCAGGAAAACTAGCCAACATGTGCAAATATATCTCCTTCTCCATAGTTGAGAGGTCTCCACTGATCATTTGTGTTATCAATTCCTGCTTCTTTGACAATTCAACCTCGGTTTCCATCAACCCTTCAATCACTTCATAAGGCCCTTCACTTTCATCTTCAACCTCATTTGCAAATGCGACTAAACCAGACTCTTGGATTCCTTTGTCCATCAAAAGAAATGCAACATCAACATCTTCATCACTGCTGGTAGTGCTATCACTGTCCTCATTAGACACTGTGGAATAGTCTTCATCACTAGACTCATCCTCATCTTCATAAAGATCTTCTAATCGTTTCCTTGTGTCCATATTATAAAGCTTCTTGGCACCTGTCTTTCCATAAAGGCTAATCGTACCACGCCTCCAATCTTGAACAGCTCCCACTGCACGTAACCATGGTCTACCCAATATGATAGGATATGCTCCCAACCCTGCTGGCATCACATGGAAATCAACCACCGCCTTTGCATCATACGCCTCCACTTCTAAGCTCTTTACAACACCCAAGCATTTTACTTTTTGATGGTTTGCTAATCTGATCCGGAAGCCTGACACCCCACTCACTGTAAGACCCATCTTCTCAATGCATGAGTGTGTTATGACACATATTTGAGCTCCACCATCCACATAACCTTGTCCTAGATTTTTTCTTTTGTGCCACACATCTACTATTGGACAAATGTCTGGTAGCTCATCCATCTCCAACACCTTCACTGAACCTCTCTTTGGTTCTTTCTCCATTGGGTTAACCATCCTCTTCCACTGTCGCTTTAGCTTAGGCACCATCTCTATAAGCTGCCCAAAAGTAACATCTGCTTTCTTGCTTGTCAGATCCTCCTTCAAGTCATAGCTTAATTGCCCATCCCCTTCTTGCGACGAGCTCTCCTTTTGAAAATCTGAAACATGAAACTTGCGACGAGCTCTCCTTTTCCTCTTGGCCTTGACATCCTCGCCTTCATGACTCTTTCCCTTCTTCTTACTAGGACCTGGGGCACTTCTTCCTTGTCCTCCGTGGTCCTCTTCCCAATAGGCATCACTAATGTATCCTCTAGCTTTGATGCCTTCTCCAAGGTGACTACACTTATCACTTTTGTCTTTCCTTTTTCCTCCTGGGTCAATCCACTGGTTCCTTCCTCTCCCTTAATTTCGATGCCATAATCATTTGACCTAGTTAGCACTTGTCTTGGCAATGGATACGTGTCTCCCCCCATCCTTGGTAGCTTATCACATTGTGGGCTGATGTGTCCCAACTCTCCACAATGATAACATGTGGGCGTCTGCCTCCAGAACCTACCATTGCTTTGTCCAGCACCATTCCTAGGTCTTTCTTCACCTCCTGGCTGATTTGCAAACCTCTCTCGACCTCGATTATTTCCCACTTGACCTAGCATGTTTAGGCTGAGATTCTTCATTAAATCTACCACTTCCCTCATGTCTTGCCTTAGCCCATCATCTTGCATTGTTGTAGTGACCACTGTTGGCATAACCTGAGGAGTAACAACAACCACTGGTTCATGATGAACCCCTGGCATGCGACCTTGTGAAGAATCCATAGGCTGAAATTCAGACCTCATGGGCAAAGACTCCACCCCTAACTGGCTCTCAGCTTCCACTCTTTGTTCCTTGCTACCTCTAGTGCGTCTTCATATATCCTAGGCTTCTTTAGCTCCACTCTCCAACGTATATTCTCCCAAAGACTAGCCAAGAACTTGTCCTTCTTCATCATGTCAGGTGGGGGTACTTGTGGTGCTAAGGCCTTGCACATCCGCTCCCATGCCAATGAAAACTTACGTATGTACGCATATACTGGCTCACCTTCCTTTTGCACCAAACCCTGTACTTCTTGCCACACTTTGTCAGGATCTTCTGTCTTCACAAACTCCACTTCCAATCTATGCCTTAGATTGTCCCAACTCAATCTTACGGGTGGATCAGCCACACGCAACTCCTCTTCAAATGCTTTGGACCAAACTCGTGCATCACTCTTCAAACATATTTGGAGAAGACGTAACATCTGCGCAGGGTCATGAATCTGGTTGCTAATGCAAGCAACCTCCATCTTTTCCAAAAAGTCTTCCACATCTTCATCACTTCTTCCATGAAACTCCGGATAAGAGAAAGCCATGTCTACCCAAGTTACGATGATTCGAGAACCCCTTCGAACACACGTGCAAGAACCCAAAACTTTTACTGACTCAATCCCTAGAAACCTCAATGACGCTCAAGCTTTAGATAAGGACAAACACGTGCACATAAAATAAGTTTTAATAGTTAATCATTGGAATTACAACAGTAAAAGGACATTCCAGTATCTCTCTTAATCTTCTTGGCCCGAACATAAAGACTATGCGCTGGTGGAAAAAAATCTTCCTGGACACATGAATGTTTATCTGGATTCTTTGAGTTAAATGAAAAGGAGTGAATTGAGGGCCATTTTGATCATCCATTAAAGTCAACCATGGCGCTCCCAAGAAACCACACCTGTCTTATCCTCTGATTTTGCCAAAATTTCAGCAGCATAACAGCATAAATGGATTAAAAGACCAAAAAACCAGCCATCATAACTTGGAAAAATTTTGGCAGAGTTTCCCTAGAAGTAGAGCAGTAAGAACCCAAAATATAAACTGTATATGTATGCATAAACTGCCAACAATAGAACCCGAGCATCAAGTAGGAATCACTAGTACATAGCCTATGGCAAGGTCACGAAAAGGGTGCTCAGCTACCTGTATCACCGAAAGGATCTCCACATTTGAGAATCCCCCAGCTCAATAAAACCTCACGCTATCGACCCTCACACGAAGGCTTATGCAAATCTCGTATAGTCAAGTCTCAGAAATGACTATCTTCCAGACCAAGTCTCAGAAATGGTTGGGACTGCCAAATAAAACCAAATATGGCTCCACAAAGGCGTACACTGGCAGTTTCCACAAGTAACGTACAATTCAGCAGACAATGCACTCAAACAGGCGCCAAATGATGCGTACCCACAATAACTGCAAGTGACACCACTGCTAGTATATCACTGTACTCCAGCTACATGTACCTGTGTGAATCACCTGCACGTGTACCTGTCCCTATAACTTGTAACTTGTAATCTGCAACCTGTAATCCCGAATCTCGAAGCAGAAGGTACTCGAAGAAGTTCCTCCGTGGGGGCGCCTAAAGAATGTGGGCGGGATGGAAACACACGGAACGCCTCTATAATGACCCAAAACACACTCTTGGAATGATACACACACACACACACACACACACACACACACACACACACACACACACACACACACACATACACAATGAGGCACCACTCGTCTTACACAACCCACCTGGCCGAGACAGGGCACACACCGATGGAGTGAGAGGAGAGAGACTACCCATTTACCCACTCCACACACAGAAACACACACACACACACATACACACACACACACACACACACACACACACACACACACACACACACACACACACACACACACACCCAAAAAACTCAGCTCAACAGAGGAGAATTTCTGATGTTTAAATACAACTGAGCTTGGGCCAACACCAATGGGGAAAATAGCTCACACAAGATGGGTAAAATAAGCCAGATACAATCATAAATTGGAGCAGAAGCTTCGCTCATAGGAGAAACTTACATAGCCAAAACAACAGAAAATCAGTGAGGAATTTGGCAAAATGGACAGTGCCATCGCATCCGGAACGACCCAAAACCCCAATCTACAATGTCAAAGTGCTCAAATCCAACCTCAAATGAGCAGTTTAGGGCCAAAACAGGCCCCAAAATAGCAAAAAAAAACACAGTTGCGGTTGTTCCTCCTCTCTTCTCCACGTTTTTTCTGGTCTTCTCTCTGTTTTTTCAGTTCCCACACTTAGCTTTATTAGTTGGGCACCCTTGGCCTTTTAGATGACCTCAAACAGACCCCAATCATGCCAAAAACTGACCTTGCAATGCATAGTTGTCACCCTGCTGCATCCATCCGCACACCTGGCACTCAACTTTTTTTCGATCATTCATCCTGCCATCACGTAAAATGGACCCAAAAGATGGTCCTCATGATGACCTTTCTGCATAATTATCACAAGAAAACTCCCACATTGTGTCCGTACTCATCCACGTGCAAGTATTGACCCCATTCGACCTCCTGACGCCACTAGATGCCATCTGACGCACCTGCTTACCTCATGTCGTCGGCCCACGGATAGATTCCTCGAGAAGTTTTACGCGCTACCAACTCCTCATTATTATAGAAAAACCACACTGGTACTGGTGATAGTGAAAATCGATGCACTATGTACATGCTATCCTACCTGTACACATGTGGGCCCCACGTAACCACCTGGCTCTGGAAAATGGGCAATCCTTTATTCGATGAACCATGCATGTGTATATACATATGCGCTATCCATTGCTCCAAAAACTCCTGACACCGTGAAACCAAAATACGTTTTGTTTGCGGATGATTGTTAACCCTCACGGCTCACGCACACCCTATCACCTACGACGGATGTTGTATTATTTACTTGTAGAGTCAGGTACCGGGCTTGTCGGTCCAATAGGAAAAGGGTAAGAGTGATCGCCGATGAGAGGCACACTCTAACTGGAATATTCAAGGGATTAGTTGGCTAAGCATGGGCGCCCAAGTGTGAATGGGGTGAGCTCATATAAAAGTCAACCAAACCTAAAATTCACTCATTCTCTCATTTGTGCAATTGAAGAGTGCTCTTGCTCCATCTCCATCTTCTTCTTCTTCATCTCCTTGTGTGTGTGTGTGTGTATGTGTGTGTGTGTGTGTGTGTGTGTGTGTGTGTGTGTGAGAGAGAGAGAGAGAGAGAGAGAGAGAGAGAGAGAGAGAGAGCATTGCGGCGGCACGATGGCGGCGAGGCGGTTGAGTGCGGCATAGCGGCGTCTCCCTCTTCTTTGCGGCGAGGAATCCTCCACGTAGCAAGCGTAGAGCGGTGAGTGACACACCAACGCCATCTTTGAGCTTACTAGTTTAGGATTGTTGCGTGCCTGGAGCCATTTGTGGCTCGCACGTGGTGTATCGGCAAGTTCCTTGCATTGACACGTGCGACATACGCGCACATTTTGGGTGCCGTTGCCGGGGATTGCCATACACTAAGCTTGAATGGCACTCTGTGCTTCTTTTGTGGTGCAATTTCAATTGTAGGAAAGGTAAGGAAGGAGGGTGTGTGTGTTGAGAAGAGGGATTTGTTGTTATACTGTGTGTTTTTTTGTTAATGGAGTTTTCAAAGGTACTGTGTTTATTCTCTGTGTATTAAGGTTGTTAGTTTTCTTTGTTAATGGAGTTTTCAAAGGTACTGTGTTTATTTGTATGTGTACTAAGGTTGTTAGTTTTCTGTGTACAGTAAGTAGGAAGTAGATATGTGAGAGCTAATAGAGTGTGTTAGTGTGTAACAGTAGGTGTATTAGTTAGAAGTTGGTAGATAGAGTGTGTGTGCTCTCGCGTAGGCCGCGATGACCTTATTCTTAAAAAAATAAAAATAAAAAAAATTAAAATCTTTAAAGGTAGGACCGGGATCGGGAATATCTCCTAGACCCAAGCCCAGACCCAAGCCCAAGCTCACGCTCACGCTCAGGCCTAGGCCTCAGTCGCCTTTTAAAAAGACGAATTTTAGCTTGACACGTTGCTAAAAATCGATTTTTTGAGGACCAACGGAACTTCAGATGCCCGAACATTGTGCTGTAGTGCACACAGCAACCCTTTAAGTGATACGCTCGTTTTGAGCTATCACACACTTTAATAAAAAAAATCAAACATTAAAAAACATTAAAATAACATTAAAAACGTAAAAAACACGAGTGAAAACGGACGTTTAAAAAAGGTAAGCGGTTAACCTTCGAGGTTATTCGTCGACGCTTGTAGGGTGTCAAACGCACATGCATCTGCGCTCTGGTCGTGTGCTAGAGAGAGAGAAACTAGAGAGAATTTCGACTTACGCGAGTTCTCAATATCCACCTACTTTAGGTTCCGGGCCCTCGGCGGGGACCCAAGGTAGTACAAACCAAGACCTGAATATAGCGGCTAGTGACTCTTCCTCTGACTACGACGTCATGGAGGGTTTCCCAATGCCTAATCCCGATAGCTCAAGCCAAGACATGCATGCCATGGGCCCGCGGTTCGGGCCGAGCGTGCTTAGCCGCCTGAAGGAAACCTTTAGTAGAGCCACTTGCTCCGAACATGGAGCTAATGATGTAAATGAGGGGGGTGGGAAAGTAAATTCTCCATTCGTGACCAACGTAGACCCTATACCGTTAGAGAATGTGCACGTGAATACTTCATTCACTGCACCTCCTGACTCTTCAGAGTTATTTCCCTTCGAGATCATATTACCCGATGGTAGAAGCCTTGCCGAAGTGCAAGAGGTTGAGCGATATATCCTTGCAGCGAGGGAAAAGGAAGTCGAGAGCTTACGCAAGGCGGAGCAACGAAGAGAGTTAAAAGCGAAAGCCCCTATGTCAATATCCTTGCTAAGAGAGCAATCAAGTGCTTCTGACTTAGCAACCGCTAAGGGCCAACTCCTAGAAAGCAACATTGCATCTAGCTCAAAGGACACGCCTAGCACCTCAATCCTAGATGGAGTGTTCTTAAATGAGAACTCGGAGTACGAACTACAAACGGAAACTCTGATCGACCAATACACAGGTCACACCTATCACGTGGGGTGGTTAGATGTCCTACAATCCACAATGGGCGCTACTAGTGTGGAGGATCAACAACAAAGAGTTAGTGAGGTCATCAGTAGGGTCATTGAGTTAGAGAGACAGAATAAGGGGATCAACGTGCCTTCAACGGGTCTCATGAGATTCTTGGATACAGGGAAGGCTAAACAACCGACCTTATCGCAAATGGAGACTCCCTCGGTAAGTCCGATGGATCCTCCATATGTTGTTTCGCCAGGGGTCTCAGTGCAATCTGAGCCCACAAGTGATAGCTTCACCTTTCCATGTCTAGCTCATCTTTCCCTTGATGACACCATAGCTACCATGCCTACCCCAATGATGGGCATGCCGAGACACACGCCATCGACCTCATTTGTTAGTAAAGCACCGCTACATGGTAGCTCAATGCCTGCAACAATACCTACAAGTGTGTACCAATCGTATGCACCTATGGGTCATCGTACTCATGTAGTCTCTACTCCTCCCATTGTTTCAGCAACCTATGCTCCACAACCACAACACCCAAGCTCTTATTGCCATGGGGCTATACCGGCTAGCATTAGCATGTCACATCCGACGTCTGCTATGCCTAGGGCCACACATATGAACTTAGGACCACCACATGGCACAACATCGTACCCAACGTAGAACCCAAGGGCTTCCTATGCGCCAAGCCAATGCCAATACCTACTCCACATGTAGTCTCTGGAGCACCTCCACCCACGATGCCTGCTCAGTTAGGTGACTTGGCAACATTTGCTCAAGCTATCAGTCGATCTATTGATGAGAATATGCGTAACGCGCCTGATAGAGAGCCTAGAAGTAAGGCAGTACAAATAGCCAAGCTCACACAAAAATTTAGTGGAGACGGGGATGTGAGAAAGCATATCGAAGTGTTTGAACAAATATGCGATTCTCTAGGAGAACACAATGACCTGCATAAGAGCAATGATTTAAGCCTAACCTTAAGTAGAAAGGCTGGGGATTGGTATAGAACCCTAAGGGTGGAAGAAAAAACGATTTATCCTAATCTTAGGAGACTGTTCTTAAAAGAATACATACGAGAGGGAGTACTTTGGGATGTAGCCTCTCAGCTCCAGAAAGCCCAACGAGAGGAAGGAGAGTCGGTGAGAGACTTTAAAAGTCGCTTGAAGCATTTGAATTCTCGATGTAATCCAAATGAGTGCTTCAACAATAACCAATTGCTTGATAGGTTCATTAGGGGATTACGACATGAGGATATCTACAATGGCTTAGTCATTAGAGGTATCACCACTTGGGAAGTAGTCACCACCAATGCGATCCAATTGGAGGATAATTTAATGATTCAAGGAGAAAGAATGTCTGTTGAGTCTAATCTATTAGGTCACAAGCATCGGGGCATCAGCCAATGACCCTAAAGCCTATTGCTAAGGAGCCAAAGATATCTGAGATGACTTCTCACCAAGGCTATTCAAGAGAGTCTGAGAGACAATCGTGCTCCGCAAAACAATCACATGTATCCAAGAAGGGAGCAACAATGGTGCTCAGTATGCTATGGACCACATAGTACTAGTGAATGCCCTACTTTTAGAGTAAAATTCAATGGGAACTGCAATGCCTGTGGGAGGTATGGTCATCAAGCTAAGGATTGCATAATGTTTAAGCGCGCAATGGCCAATAGACCATGGCCAATAGACCAACCTTAGCATGGACATACACACCTCGAGTGCCTGCATTGATGCCGGCCCCACCTCTTGAACAAACATCACAACAGATGGTCCCTAGGGCCCAAAATGTTGTTCAAACAACACCTTTACCACCTCCAGTGCTAGGATCGCAACCACCACATCCGAGAATCATTTCTGTGAATCAAGTGGGCTGTGAGTCATCTATTTCTTGTTTGGAAGGCTGTGAGGAAGATATAGATCCTAATATTGCCTATGGGATGGATGTACTTGAAGAAAGTCCACAATACATGGAGGACTATTGGGGACAAGTCAAACCTGTATATCAAGTAGCTGCTCTTGAGGCAAGAGGCCAAAATATCAACTACAGAACTATGAGACCACCTGTTCCATGCTATGAGTGTGGAGGTCCACATTGTGTAGCCGAGTGTCCTATTAGGCTACAAAAGAACGCCACACTAATGCAAACCAATCAAGCGAGCACGTCTACAATGCCGATACTCATGTGTAATCGATGTGGCATAGATTATTTGATTGCCCAATGTCCAAATAATCCGAATGCACCGAAGATCACGCCATTAAACTTGATTGAAGTTACCGAGGAACCATCACAAAGTACACCTGTGGTACCAGTAAATGTACTCACACGATCAATGCTCCAAAAGCAAAATTATACTCTTGAGGAAAGAGACACGACATCAACTGCCCAATCTTAGAAAAAGAAGAAAACACGAAGAAAGAGATCGCAAAAAGCAGCGAAGTCAGACCCCAGTTCAAAGACCAACATAGGGACTGGTGACGACCCCGTATATATGAACGACGCAGAAGAGGATTCTGATTCAGGTGAAACCATGGAGACCAAAACGACCACTAAGATAGAAACCAACAAGGAAGATCATCATGAGCCACAATGGCCAGGATCCAAGAAGAAGATAGGAACTTATCTAAACCCTACAGAGGAGAGTGAGCGAGTCAAGCAATTAAGGAGTTTGGTAGAAGATACCCAAAGGGATCTAGAACCAGCACCTAGGCAGATCCAGATTACAGACACCGTGTTCCCTATGCAACATCAACCTCACCAAGTCCATAAACCCTTAGCCATACCTAGTGTCATCCAAGAAGAAAGTGACTTAAAATCATGGGAAAGTGGGCGTACTCACTTCTTTATGGAAAGAATGTTTACAGAGGGACTACCTGATCCTATCGAAGAAATGGAGATCCCATCTTCCCCACGTCAAGGGACTGAAGTCCAAAGGTGCCGTTAAACATTGCCAAATTGATGGATTTCATGTCTTCAGAAGTTAGAACCACCATCATGTCCAAACTATATAAAGACCCTGAGCTAGTCTCAACTCTTCGAGCCTTCCTCAATGAAGAACTAAAGTTTGGGCTACCACCATTTGCACAGATGGATGGAGCTGGGGAGATGCCAATAGAGGAGGAACACTTAGATCCACAACCCAACCTAGATGAGAACCTTGTTATAGAAATACCTGTTAACAAGTTGGGACAATACTTTGAAGGTGATGAATCCAATGCGACCATACCAATCACTACTAAGGGATTAACTGTGAAGGGAATCCTTGATGGTGGCGCTGGGGTTAGCATTGTGACTAAAAATTTCTGGGAAACTATGGGAAGACCTCACCTTGCGACCACAACCATTGTAGTGAAGATGGCCAATGGGTCTATCGTTAAACCTATTGGGATGCTAGAAGATCTCAAGATCAAGGTCTTTGGACATAAAATAAGAGTTACCTTTATTGTTATGGATTTCTCAAACACACTATGGCATCGGAGATGATCTTAGGATGTCCTTTCATGAGGGAAGCAAAAATGGTGCATGACTGGTCTAAAAACCATGTCTACTTGCAGTTCCAAGATTCTGTCATTCGAGTGGATCTTGTGACTGGTCGAGCACATCCTCTAGGAAACAGGTTTATAATTGATCATAGATCTGACACCACAGCTCACTCGGCCCCATTGCAGTATTGTTACACGTGTAAAGTGGACACTGATGTTGGGAAAGATTCTCCTTATATGGATGTACTACCTGGGATGACTGAGTCGGATAATGTGGATTGGGTCCACCTAGTAGCATCCATAGACACTTGGGGAAATAGGGGGACAACCTGGGTAACACCTGAGGGGGATGAAATACCACCACTTGCACCCTTAAATATGCTAGAAGCAATGCATATAGCTTCTGATGATCTACAAGATGAAAGTTTGACTGGCATTGGAACCAGTAGTGCCTCACAAGACTATAGCCCACACGATTTGGGGTCAGAATCATCAGTTGAAATTGACTATGAGGACGAATAATCTGAGTTAAATCTTTATGCAAATGTGGGGACAAACCATTCACGGCCCAGTGGTAACCTAGATGACAATCTATCCAAGGGAGCAGAAGACACAAGTAGTGATTCATCTAGTGACTCTTCACTAGAGATCGGTCGTAATCGAGAATTAAACAAGAAGAGTAAGAGATCTAAGAGGCGACGATATCTAGCAAATGTGCATGCTAGAATAAATGAAAGAAATCTACCGCAAAATGGCTTAATTATATAGGGGCATGTGATGCTCATCGAAAGTTGGTAGATAACTGGGGTGAATACGTTCAAAGAGTTATGTGGTGTAGTCCACAACACATTGACATCGCACACCTAGAGGCTACAGAGAAGCCAAAGTTGAGCCGTACTGTAAGGAGACGAAAAAATTGAGAGTTAGCTCAACAACAAAAGGAATCGGAAGTGAAATCACAGTCCATAGATCAACAGGACTCCACAAACTTACACCCTGCACCTGAACATTTCAAATCCTATACCACAGAGAAACGTAAGGTTGTGTATACAAAGGCTCAAAGAAAGCCTATCGATAGGAGCAATGGAGCCTATGATGGTCCAACGATAGTTAAGGAAATAGAGTTAGTAGACCAAGGAGAAGAGTCTAAACCTGTTTTCATTGCCCAAGATTTGACCGAGACTGAGGAGTGTGTACTTAAAGAACTTCTCAAGGAATTCAGGAATATATTTGCCTGGACTTATCATGATATGAAAGGTGTTCCACTTTCCGCGGTGCAACACACAATCCCCATGAATAGCATGGCTAAACCAGTTCAGCAACGACCCTACCCAATGAATCTTAAATATGCAAAAATTGTTCAAGAAGAGATTGAAAAGCTTGTGGAATGCGGATTCATATACCCTATTGAGCACTCAGAATGGGTGTCCCCAATAGTGATTGTGCCAAAAAAGAATGGGAAACTCAGAGTGTGCGTGGATCTCAAGAAGGTCAATGCCACCATTAGGAGGGACCATTACCCCTTGCCATATTCAGAACACGTGCTTGAAAGAGTTGCAGGGAAGGAAGCTTATAGCTTTTTACATGGGTACTCTGGATACAATCAAATCACAATTGCGTTGGAGGACCAAGCTAAAGTAGCCTTTATAACCAAATTTGGAGTGTTTGCATTTCGTGTTATGGCTTTTGGCTTAACCAATGCCCCTGCTACCTTTCAAAGATTAATAAACACTGCTTTTAGAGAATATTTGAGGGAGTTTTGTGAAGTTTTCTTAGATGACCTTTGTGTTTATTCCTCTTGGAAAGAACACCTATCATGCTTACGAAAAGTGTTTGAGAAGTGTAGATTGTATTGTATTTCCTTAAACCCTTTCAAATGTCAATTCTGGGTTAAACATGGAGTCATTTTAGGACATATAGTGTCAAAAAATGGGATTTCCACAAATGAGGGAAAAATTAAAGCCATTGCTGAATTGCCACCACCTACAAACTATAAAGGAGTTCAAAGGTTCATGGGCCATGTTGGTTATTACCGACGGTTTATTTTAAACTTTGCCGAGATAGCTCGTCCTTTGTACAAGCTTCTTATTGAGTTCCAATGGACTGTGGAGTGTGACCATGCTTATGAGTCATTGAAAAAGACCTTGACTATGCTCCTATTCTACGAGTGCCCGATTGGAATGTAATTTTTCATGTGCATATTGATGCATCGAAATTTGCTATTGGGTGTGTTCTAGCTTAACAAGGAGAACATAAACTGGACTACCCCATTAGCTTTGCAAGTCGTCAGTTGAATGATGCTGAGAGAAACTACACCACTACAGAGCGAGAAGGTTTAGGTATGATTTATGCAGTGAAGAAATTTCGCTACTACCTTCTGGCCAACAAGTTTGTGTTCTATGTTGATCATCAAGCCTTGTTGTATCTAGTAAATAAACCTTGTTCCACGGGAAGAATTACACGATGGTTGTTAATTCTCCTTGAGTTTGATTTTACCGTTGTGGTGAGACCTGGTAAAAGACATGTCATGGCTGATCAATTGTCTCGCATACCCAATGGTGAAGCCCCTACTGGAGTCGATGATGAGTTGCCCGATACTTCTCTATTCTTAGTCGAAACCATACCTGAATGGAGTGAGAAGATTGTGAACTTTCTAATTAATGGTTTTCCCCCAAAGAGCTTCGTAAAGACATAGCTCAAAAACTGTTAAAAGAATGTGAACCTTACTCTCTCATTGCAGGAACTCTCTACAGGCTAGGGAAGGATGATATTCTTAGACGTTGTGCCCGTGAGGATGAGTATTTATACATATTGCAAGAAGCCCACATGGGTATAGCCGGCGGACATTTCTCAGGGGAACTAACAGCTAGAAAGGTGTTGCAATCTGGCTATTGGTGGCCTACCTTATTCAAGGATGCATCACTTTTTGCAAAAGGATATGATGAATGCCAACGTTACAAGATCACACAACGAAAGGATAGGATGCCCTTACATCCTGTTAAAGTGACTCAACCATTTGAAAAATGGGATTTGGACTTTGTAGGCCCAATTAGTCCGGCAGCTCGTAGCACTCAATCTCGATATATTATCATTGCCACTGACTATGTGACAAAGTGGGCGGAAGCCAGGGTGACACGTAAAGCCGATGAGAGGTCAACTGCCAAGTTTCTCTTTGAGAACATTATTACAAGATTTGGTTGTCCCTTTGAGATTGTGAGTGACAATGGTACTCATTTTATAAATGGAGTAATAAAAGAACTCACTACCAACTTTATGATAGCTCACCATACGTCCACACCTTATTATCCACAAGCAAATGGCCAAGCTGAGAGCACCAATAAGACCTTAATCTCTATCTTAACCAAAATGGTGGAAGCTCATCGCACAGATTGGGATTTAAAGCTTACATCATCTCTATGGGCTTATCGTACTGCATACAAAGTTGCCATTAACTACACACCATTCAAGATGGTGTATGGCCAAGAAGCGGTTATGCCATGGGAGTTTGTCATTCCTAGTCTTCGAGTAGCTTCTCAAGAAGGTTGGGATGGTAACCCCTTAGTTGAGCGATTATATATCCTTGAAAGGCTAGATGAAGAGAGGCAATTAGCTGTGCAAAATGCATTTGTGGAGAAAGATAGGAGGAAGAAATGGTTTGACCGTCATCTAAAGAATAAAGATATCAATGTTGGTGATAAAGTCCTTATGTATGGAGTGCGTAACGAAAGAAAAAGTTGAAATATGCGGGAAAAGGACCATATAGAGTATGTGAGATCACCCCACAAGGAACCATTCGTGTGGAGACTCTTGATGGAGTTGAAACCATTGGATTCCTCAATGGGAGCAAATTTAAAAGATACTATGATCCTTTAAGCCAAGAGGAGCTACGTGCCATCCATACAAAAAAGGCAGCCAAGGCACAAATAGAATTGAAGAAGATACAAGCTCAAGCTGAGGCTAAGGAGCGACAACAACGCATAAGATGAAAACGAGAGGCTAACCTTGGAGTCACACATGCATTCCACGTTGAAGCCGACAAGGATTGGTTGGAATCTGACACACCTCTACAATACCCTATTGAGCTAAACAGCACCTATGGAAAAGTGCTATATAACGCCTTATTGGACACGGGTGCTAAATATAATCTGCTATCATATGCGGTGTGGTGTCAGTTAGGGAAGCCACCTCTATCTGAGAGTATTATCCAAGTCAAGGGTGTCAACAAGAAAAATACTTCGATTTTTTGGAATCTGGCACACTTTTGTCAGTCATGACAATGGGGTTGTAGCTCAAGACTTTTTGGTCATGCCTATTGGAACTATGGAGGGTAATATAAATCTAGGACGAACGTGGATGATAGCCACCAAATGCACTATTGATTGGGGGACAGGGGGTGTCACTGTTACCATATACATGTGGTAGTGATGTGTGTGAACACACTAGGACCGCCGGGGCATTTTTTCCCTCTTTAGGAGGTTTTTTCCCCCGTGCATTGTATATACGCCCATCACTCTAGGGCTATCTATCTTTCCATTGCACACTAAGTAACACACTCTCTATTGTGTGCCTTGAGCTTCCTTCATCTTCTCCAAGCTGTGTGTGTTTCTCTGCAACCCTAATTCCAACAATTGGTATCAGAGCAGGTCATGCCCTCCCGGGCTTAGTCGCCAGCTGCTCCAGCACACGCCTGCTCACTTTCTTCGATTTCAGTGAGCTTTGGCGAGCGATCGTAGGTCGACAAAATTTTTGGGCAAGCTCGAAGAGCTTGGTCTGCTCAGAATTTTGATTTGGGCTCATTTCGGCCTCCGTTTCCACTAGAGGCAGTACTGCACAGGCTATTTCGTCATTTTGTGCAGAATTTTTGTCAGTGCTGTTTTCTGCATAATAGGTGCCTTATAGTCTTCTATGGTTTGTGCTATATAGCACAGGTTGTTCCCGCTCCGTTTCTCCCATTTTTGGGCAATTTTCACATCGGGTGCAACATTTACCATGGCTGACAACAACAACACAGATGTGTTCAAGATGTTTGCTGCTGAGGACAGGTTGGATGGGGACAACTACCCTATGTGGGCTTATATGATGCAACATGTTCTTGTGTCAAAGGGTGTCTGGAACATTGTGCAGGGCATTGATGTACGTCCTGGTTCTGAGGATGTAGGCGATGTTGAGGATGTTGCAGGTCTTGTTGCAAGGATTGCAGCTGTTAGAGTTGTTTTGCCTATGGTAGAACAAGCTCGTTGGGATGTTAAGGATGCGCATTGTCATGCATTGATTGCGTTGTCTGCAAAGCGCACCATTGTTCCTCACATCCGTTCAGCAAAATCTGCAAAACAGGCTTGGGATATTCTAGCAGGTCTTTATGCAAGCCGCAATGAGGCTGAAATTGCTTTGCTGAGTAAAGAGCTGGAGTCAAAGATTATGCATGAGGAAGATGATATGGACACTTTCCTTGCTAGTGTCAAGGATATCAATGAGCAGCTTATTTCTGCAGGTGAAGTCATTTCAGATAGTTCCCTTGTGCAGACTGTTCTTGATGCCTTACCAGATTCCTACCAGACTTTTGCTAGTACTTGGAGACTTATGACCCAAGGAAATCTAGAAGTTGTCAAGTTTGATGCATTATGCACATTGCTGTTGCAAGAGTCACTTTCCAGAAAAAACAGGACTTATAGGCAGCGTGCAGTTGAAGAGGCTTTTATTGCTTCTCAAAGAAAGGGTGGTAACAGTAATGCAGCCACTTCTTATGGTTCTGCTGCGAGTGGCAAAAATTATGTTCCTAATGCTTCTGCTGGCAGTACTTCGTCTGGCAATTCTGGTGATAAGGGCAAAAAGAAGATGCGTTGCCATTATTGTAAATCCAATGATCACTTGATCAAGTCGTGTCCTAAGTTGAAGGCCAAAGAGGCTAAGAAGAAAGAGGGTGGTTCCACTGCAAATGCTGGTTCCACTACAAATGCAGCCATTGTTGAGTCTTCTGTGAAAGGAGATTGTGTTGCTGATGTTGATGCAGAATGGGCTTTTAGCGCAGAGTGCACTTACAATCCTGCTGTCCATGATGCATGCTTGTCAGTTGCTGCAGATTCACATGTGTGGTATTTCGACAAAGGTGCTACAAAGCACATTACCTCACATCGTGAATTGTTTACCTCTCTCGAGTTTGTCCCTCATGGGAATTCAGTCACTTGTGCCAACAACGCCTCTTATCCAGTTCAGGGAGTTGGAAAGATTGTGCTCACTGCTGCTAATGGCAGTTCCTTCACACTTTTTGATGCACTTTATGTAACTGGGATCAAGAAGAATCTCTTGTCTGTATCCGCACTTGCTAGACTTGGACATGTAGTCAAATTTGTGGATGACAGATGTACAGTTCATGATCTTAGTTTTGGTGGTGAAATTGTTGCATCTGGCCTTTTGTGCCGTGGGCTGTATAAGCTCACTTTGTATGACAAGTGTGGAAAAATTTTTGCAAATGCTGTTGCAGATTCAAGGGCTATTTCAGATGCAAAACTTTGGCATGCACGTTTGGTCATCTGAATTTTGCCAGTTTGCTGCGTTTGCAGAAATCTGATATGGTTGCTTCTTTGCCACCTCTTGAAGCACCTGTCAAACATGTTTGTGAAGGCTGTATTTTGGGTAAGATGCAGCGTTCTAAGTTTCCAAAGGATGGTTCAGTTCGGGCCACATGCATGTTGCAGCTTGTGCATAGTGATGTTTGAGGGCCCATGCAAACTCCGTCCTTGGGCAATTACTTGTACTTCGTGACTTTCATTGATGATTACTCCAGGAATGCATGGGTATTTCCGCTTAAAGCGAAGTCCGAAGTTTTTATGTGCTTCAAACAATTTCTGGCTATGGCTGAAAATGTCTCGAAATGTACTATGGGCACCCTCCGTTCAGATCGAGGGGGGGAGTATATGTCTCATGAATTTAATGCATTTCTGGCTACTCGTGGGATAAAACACCAATGTATAGTGCCTTATACACCTCAGCAAAATGGTGTTGCTGAGAGGAAAAACAGGTCACTGAAGGAAATGGCACGATGTATGGTCAAAAGTCAAGCTTTGCCACATTCTTTTTGGCTTGAGGCCATTATGTGTGCCACTTATGTACTAAACAGGTGTCCTACGAAATCTTTGCAGTCTATTACTCCATATGAAGCATGGCATGATAGAAAGCCTTCTATTGAGCACAAGCGTGTTTTTGGCTGTTTGGCATATGATTTGGTGCCACAAGTGTAGCGCAAAAAATTGGATGATAAGGCTGTCAAATGTATTTTTGTTGGTTATAGTGCTGAAAGCAAAGGTTACAGGTTGTATCATCCGCAAACAAAACGTATTCTGGTTTCTCGGGATGTAGTCTTTGTGGAAGATTCTGTTCAGCCCTTGCTGTCATGTACTAGAGACAGTAATGTAAGCTCACAGGACATTTATGACACTTTGTTCACTCTTTTCTGTGGTGGAAATACGAATGTAAGTTCCAATGAGGCAAATGTACAGCCTATGGGGGTTTTTGAAAATGTTTTAGATCAGCCTATTACTGATGCAGATGTACATGATGTACTTGATGGGGAAAGGGCTGAAAATGAGTAGGTTAGAGGTATGCCAAAATGGCTGGTACACACATTGCGTGACAGTAAATTGGATGCACCTTTGTCTAGTCGTACTCGTTCAGGCTCTCGCCATGCACCTTATGCATCAGATTGTTATGCTTTGGCTATGTCTAGCTTACATGATGTTGAGGAGCCTCTGACTTTTGATGAAGCACAAAATTCAGAATATTGGATGGCTGCCATGCAATCAGAATCTGATGCACTTATAGAAAATGACACATGGACTTTATGTGATTTTCCTCTTGGCAAAAAGGCCATTGGTACGAAGTGGGTTTACAAGTTGAAACGCAAGCCGGATGGTGAGATCGATTGCCATAAGGCTCGACTTGTTGCAAAGGGTTATGCACAACAAAAAGGCATAGATTATGAAGAGACTTTTGCTCCCACTTGTCGTATGACTACTGTGCGTTTTCTATGTGCATTGGCAACTCATTTTGGTTGGGATGGACATCAATCAGACATTGTTACTGCTTTCTTGAATGGTGACATATTTGAGGAAGTTTATGTAACGCAGCCTCACGGTTTTGTCATAAAAGGACAAGAGGACAAAGTGTGCAAATGTAACAAGGCTTTGTATGGGTTGAAGCAATCTCCTCGTGCTTGGTATGGGAAAGCTGACACTCATTTGGTCAAACAAGTCTTTCGTAACAGTCCAACAGAAAGCACATTGTATGTAAAGCGTGAGGGTGATGTACTTCTCATTGTGGTTCTTTATGTCGATGATTTGCTGATCACTGGACCAAATGAGAGACATATTGCTGAATTTAAGGCTGATTTGAATGCTACTTTCAAGATGAAAGATTTGGGGCTGTTGCATCATTATTTGGGTATACAGTTTAAGCAGTGTGATGGTGGTATTGCCTTGTGTCAGAAAAGTTACATAGAGACATTGCTATGTAAGTTTGGACTTGAGGATTGCAAACCTATTGCCACTCCCATGGAAACAGGTTTGAAGTTGAGTCTACATGATGCTGGTGATCTTGCTGAATTCACTCTTTACCAAACTGCTGTTGGCTGCCTCATTTATGTATGCAACACGAGGCCGGATATTCAGTTTGCAGTCTCACAGGTCAGCAGATTTATGCATAGCCCAGGGTCTAAGCATTGGCAGGCTGTCAAGAGGATTTTCTGCTACCTTAGCGGCACTTTACATCTTGGCTTGTTTTATCCCAAGGGGGGATCATTGCCGCCAGACTTACATGCTTTTTCGCACTCAGATTGGGCTGGTTGTTTTGACACGCGAGTGTTCACAAGTGGTTTTTGTTTCATGCTTGGGAGTTCATGTATATCATGGTTGAGCAAGAAGCAACCTACTGTGGCCACTTCGAGTTGTGAGGCTGAGTACAGGGCAGTCTTCACAGCTACGATTGAGTGTGTATGGCTCAGACGCCTTATGGCTGATTTGGGTGTTGGACAGGACACTGCCAACACTATCTACACTGACAGTCAGAGCGCTTTGGAAGTTGTGAGGAACCCAGTTTTTCATGCTCGCACAAAGCACATTGAGGTGCATTACCACTATGTCAGGGAGAGGCTCTCAGCAGGAGAGATCAGCTTGGCTTATGTGCCAACACAGGACAACCTTGCAGATCTTTTCACAAAGGCATTGTCTCGTGAGAATCTTGAAGCTTTCCGCAAAGCTTTGGGCTTACTCCCCTTTGTGGACTGATCCTATCCTCAGGGCATGGCACTTCCCTTTACTCATGTGCCAGCTCTCGTTCACCGCATCACTCCAGGGGGGATTTGTTACCATATACATGTTGTAGTGATGTGTGTGAACACACTAGGACAGCCGAGGCATTTTTTCCCTCTTTAGGAGGTTTTCCCCCCCGTGCATTGTATATATGCCCATCACTCTAGGGCTATCTATCTTTCCATTGCACACTAAGTAACACACTCTCTATTGTGTGCCTTGAGCTTCCTTCGTCTTCTCCAAGCTGTGTGTGTTTCTCTGCAACCCTAATTCCAACAGTCACAACACAGAAACCAACTCTTAGCCCTGCCACTCAAGCCACACTCCCTGAGATATTGCCTCTTAAGGAAATAAAACCCAAAACATTGCATGTCCAAGAGGTTGAACCATATGTCCCCATAGCCCAAGTCTCTAGAGTTTCAACTCATGTAGTTGAAATAAAGCTTGAGACACACAAGACCCATCCCAATATAACAAAAAAAACATACAAGTGGGTCCCTATAAATTCTTTAGAGACCATAGCCAGTGCTAAAAGACAAGAGCCTAGTAAGAGACGTCCCATTCGCCCCAAGAAATGTTGCGTCGGATTCCTAAAAAACTATTGGAAGCCCAAGGCTACTATGAAGGAAATGATCAAATATGGGTGCCAAAACATAAATTGTGCTCTTACTTGTCACCAGGCCCATTGAGCTCAATCCTGTGGCTCCAAAAAAAATTGAAGATTGCGGAAAGGAAAAAATCATGGAATGCTACACACCCGCTCGAGAGCTAGTTTGGGTACCGAAGAAAGAACGATTTGTTCCACCTAGCTCAGAAACAGGGAAATCAAATGAAGCTTCTTGCTCTTCATGTAGTTCCTATACGGAAATAGAAGCTTCGACACAACCTCCACCTACCATTGTACATATCCATACAAGCAAGAAAGAGTTTGCACCTCCCGTTGTAAGTTCACCACCTACAACAATGTTGCAAATAAAATAATGGGAGAGTACCTTACCACCCTTGCAACTAGATGAAATGCATAGGGCGATCGAAAACTATTGGTTAAAGCCTTCACCCATAACAACTTGGAACAATTGGTTTCAAAAGGTGATGACATCATTCCAAAAGGTATGATCTACCCAAGGAAGGGGGGAGTGTTTGCTGACATCCATCATTCACTTGCTTCCCTCTCAACCTTCCTCCCTGACCTCTTAATCTCCAATCTTATGGAATGTATACTCACAAAAACAAGATAAAAAAGTAAAAGAGCAAGAACAATTAGCAAATGAGTATGCACAATAAAAGTCAAAACATTGATTCAGACCTACACATTCGCATCCGGTACACTCAAACAGAAACCTATGCCATAAAACACCTTTGATCCTCATCACTCGAGTGATGGAGGGTAGGTAGAATTAGTACGATATGAGTGTTTCTGTTTTAGAGTTGAGTGATTAGCAAAGTTCCTTTTTCCCACTGATGTGCCTCCTAGAGGTATTCTTTGTGTTTCCTCGTGTGTACAGGAACGTGTTGCTGTTGTTAGGATTTAGACCTTCATGGAATCTTTCTCTCATCCACTTTTCAAATCAAGTGCGACCATCAACACAAACATGTGTTTCTTGTCCATTAACATTGCCCCGTATCTTTTTTGCATCTATGTTTGTCTGCTTTAATTATGATTGGTAGCATAATATTCAACGCATTTGCTTAGTATCAAACATTAAATGCAATGTAATTTTTTGTCATAAGCACTTGTCTAGGTTTAAAAATTAAGCAGTCCGACTTAGCTAGTTTGACCAAGCTAGTCGTTAGAGATCTTCTCTTAATACCATGGGGAATGCCTTCCTAATAATCAATGGTTACTTAGGTTCTTAATCCGATTTAGGCAGCATTGTGTGAAATGTACCAGGGCTTTCTAGTGGACTTAGTCCCTATTGACCTTTAGCTTACGTATTATAAAGGGAGTTTAACAGTGTGATGAGCCTGGGGAGGGTAACAGTGTTATATGACCCCCCAAGGTTACAAAATTAAAAATGCTGGAAACAAACAAAAAATAAAATAAAAAATCAAAGTGCCACAATGTAAAATCTTAAGCTGGAAGAGAAATCTCAGCTTGATTTGGTACTCCACTCACATGTATCGCCTATGGTACTAGAGCCCTAGAGGTTCTCAGTGTGGGCACTTTTCCTTGAAAAGCAAAAAACCCAAGGCATACAAAATAAGCACACACATCAAAATTGAATCACTGTGAAAAGACTTTGGGGGGTCAAAGAAAAGGAAATAAGTCAGGCGATGATTTCATGAGCAATTCCTTTTCGCGATTAAACAACTTAATTGACCAGAGAAAATTAAGAAGCTTATCCATGGTATTAATAGTCGATCTCTAGTGCCTTTCGACTGATTAATTAGCGATCCCAGACTTGTTTAATTTTTTACCTTTACATCTGTTTATGCATTTGATTATATTGCAATTTAATCTTTATTGCTGACAAATGGTTAAAATTTTGTTACCAATCAAATTGTCTGCCTACAACTGCATATGCTTTTTAATCGCTTATGAGAATGCAATTACTGTGCCAATGTTGTTTGATTTTGCAGTGACTGAAGAAGGCTAAGGACATTCATCTCAAAAGCTCTTCCACATCGACGAATGTGCTTCAACTCAATAGCTTCCGAGGACGGAATCTACATTAGGAAGGGGGGCATTTTAACCCTCACGGCTCACGGACACCCTATCACCTACGACGGACTTTGTATTATTTACTTGTAGAGTCAGGTACCGGGCTTGTCGGTCCAATAGGAAAAGGGTAAGAGTGATCACTGATGAGAGGCGCACTCTAACTGGAACATTCAAGGGATTAGTTGGCTAAGCATGGGCGCCCAAGTGTGAATGGGATGAGCTCATATAAAAGTCAACCAAACCTAAAATTCACTCATTCTCTCATTTGTGCAATTGAAGAGTGCTCTTGCTCCATCTCCATCTTCTTCTTCTTCATCTCCTTGTGTGTGTGTGTATTCGTGAGAGAGAGAGAGAGAGAGAGAGAGAGAGAGAGAGAGAGAGAGAGAGAGAGAGAGAGAGAGAGAGAGAGAGAGATCGAGCATTGCGACGACACGACGACGGCGAGGCAGTTGAGCGTGGCGTAGTAGCGTCTCCCTCTTCTTCGCGGCGAGGAATCCTCCACGAAGCAAGCGTAGAGCGGTGAGTGACACACCAACGCCATCTTTGAGCTTACTAGTTTAGGCTTGTTGTGTGCCTGAAGCCATTTGTGGCTCGCACGCGGTGTATCGGCAAGTTCCTTGCATTGACACGTGTGACATACGCGCACAATGATACAACCTGTAACCTTTGCTTTCAGCACTATAACCAACAAAAATACATTTGACAGCCTTATCATCCAATTTTTTGCGCTGCACTTGTGGCACCAAAGCGTATGCCAAACAGCCAAAAACACGCTTGTGCTTAATAGAAGGCTTTCTATCATGCCATGCTTCATATGGAGTAATAGACTGCAAAGATTTTGTAGGACACCTGTTTAGTACATAAGTGGCACACATAATGGCCTCAAGCCAAAAAGAATGTGGCAAAGCTTGACTTTTGACCATACATCGTGCCATTTCCTTCAGTGACCTGTTTTTCCTCTCAGCAACACCATTTTGCTGAGGTGTATAAGGCACTATACATTGGTGTTTTATACCACGGCTAGCCAGAAATGCATTAAATTCATGAGACATATACTCCCCCCCTCGATCTGAACGGAGGGTGCCCATAGTACATTTCGAGACATTTTCAGCCATAGCCAGAAATTGTTTGAAGCACATAAAAACTTCGGACTTCTCTTTAAGCGGAAATACCCATGCATTCCTGGAGTAATCATCAATGAAAGTCACGAAGTACAAGTAATTGCCCAAGGACGGAGTTTGCATGGGCCCACAAACATCACTATGCACAAGCTGCAACATGCATGTGGCCCGAACTGAACCATCCTTTGGAAACTTAGAACGCTGCATCTTACCCAAAATACAGCCTTCACAAACATGTTTGACAGGTGCTTCAAGAGGTGGCAAAGAAGCAACCATATCAGATTTCTGCAAACGCAGCAAACTGGCAAAATTCAGATGACCAAACGTGCATGCCAAAGTTTTGCATCTGAAATAGCCCTTGAATCTGCAACAGCATTTGCAAAATTTTTTCCACACTTGTCATCAAAGTGAGTTTATAAAGCCCACGGTACAAAAGGCCAGATGCAACAATTTCATCATCAAAACTGAGATAATAAACTGTACATTTGTCATCCACAAATTTGACTACAAGTCCAAGTCTAGCAAGTCGGATACAGACTAGAGATTCTCCTTGATCCCATGTACATAAAGTGCATCAACAAGTGTGAAGGAACTGCCATTTGCAACAGTAAGCACAATCTTTCCAACTCCCTGAACCGGATAAGAGGCATTGTTGGCACAAGTGATTGAATTCCCATGAGGGACAGACTCGAGAGAGGTGAACAATTCAAGATGTGAGGTAATGTGCTTTGTAGCACCACTATTGAAATACCACACATGTGAATCTGCAACAACTGACAAGCATGCATCATGGACAACATGATTGTTAGTGCACTCTGTGTTATAGAATTGATATTTTATTATCTATTGCAGCTGACAGGTGGTAAAAGCATCAACAGATAATGGATTATGCATAAGAATATTACATTTTATGTATATTTGATTATTCAAGTGCTCTTTATGAGCTTTGGCCAATTATGTCCGGCCGGCCAGTTTGTACTCATTTTTGGGCATTCAAGAAATCTACAAATAAATACGTGCAAGAGTAAAATACTCAGTCTTGCACGGGGGGAGATTGCACCCAGTGTCTACGTTGCTCTTCTCATCTCTCCCCTCTTCTCTCTCGCCGTGCCGGCGTAGCATTTCGCTCTAGGAGGTGCGCCTGCACGTGCTCTCTCAATCTCTCTCTCGCTCTCTGTCTCTTTCTGTTCGTGTATCTTGAGATCATGCGACCACGTGATTGTGCCTGGTATGCCGATTAGCCTGTTTTATGCTGTTTATTGTGTTATTTCGAGTATTTCGCAGGGCAACCACACTCCGGCTGTAGCAGTGGTATCAGAGCTGTGGCTATGCTCTTGGGCTTGCAACGGTGATGGCTATGGAGATTGTTATGAACAAAGATAAGTCATGCTTCTTAAATTTATTTTTTCTCGCTTAAAATTGTATGTATGTGATTAGTACAAATCTCCTAAGACAAGCCTAAACATTGTTAACATAGTGTTTAACACTCTTAATAATAATACTAATAATATTGATGTAGCTAGTGTACGTAGTTGATTAAGAGAAACTCTTAGTTTTATCAGGGATGTGTACAGTAGACGAAGAAGAAGAAGAAGAAGAAGAAAAATAAAAAATAAAAAAATTTGATGTTTTAAGATCATAGGTGAATCAAAGACATACAAGAGGAGCTCCAACATAAATTTAAATAGAAATAGGTGTACACATACATATATACATATATATCTTTCTCGTCTCTTCCCTCAACGTAGGGGGAAAACATAGGAAACCTTGTAATGGATATGATCAAGAGAATTCATAGCTCCGTCTCAAGGGACCTCCCCACACCAAGGTTCAGGAATATATCACGGGAAACATCACTAAGGAAAATATTAATAGTAATAATGCACTCCTTATTTTCAAAAATAAAGGATGCAAGATGGGAGCGAGCCCCGTTGCACAACATTATGAGGACGATATGCAGTAGCAGCGGGTTCCAAGCATAGGCGCAGGGCTATCAGCAGCATGCCAAAACGGCAACTCTGTTGGTAGCTACGGCCACATGCAACCCCCAGATGGTGGCAACCAATAACGACGCATCGCATTCAGAACCACGAGTTAATCTGATTTTCTCTCTCTCCCCACTGTTGTGGGTTGTCAGTTTTCCCTCTCCCTGCTTGATCCGCAACCAACCCCCTCCCCCTTTTCCCACCAACCACACCCTCTTCCTCTCCCTCTCAATATCTGCAGTTGCGATAACATGCAGCCACACGAATTAACTCTCTCCCCACTGGAGTCCACCGCTATCCCTATCTCTCCCTGCCTGACCTACAGCCACATGTTTCGCCAGTCGCAACTGCACTCTCTCCCTCTCCACACTTTGTCCATCACAACTCACACACACCACACAAAGTAGTGGTTCTCTGTGTTGACCTCCCGTCTCCTGCTTAGCCACCATGCATAGTTGCAAAAGGGTGACTCTCTCTCTTGGTCGTGTCCTCAGTCGGTAAACATTGCATTCTCTCTCTGTCTCAGTTGTTGGACACACCCGCACCCCTGCACGTTACCCTCTCCCTCCTCAGTTGTTGGATGCCAACACTGGGCTGTGCAAACTGAGGTCTGCACCCTGCTTTGCTCATGGCACCCACAACCACACACCCACAAAGGGAAAAGCAAACAGCATGCAGACGAACACATAAGCACCCAAGACTACGAGCTTGACAA
This sequence comes from Adiantum capillus-veneris, assembly GCF_014529385.1. Lineage (NCBI taxonomy): Eukaryota > Viridiplantae > Streptophyta > Polypodiopsida > Polypodiales > Pteridaceae > Adiantum > Adiantum capillus-veneris. Next base: position 90,170,454 of record NC_140942.1, on the reverse strand, counting down.
GCAGGGCTACCTCCTTATGTAATCTCGTACAAATGCATACAAAATAGCAATGCTTATACTGCATTCCCAGAGAACGCTGCAATGGGCTGATAGTAGAGTACTACCTCTGCAAGCTTACAATATTCAACATGGAGATGCTGCCAGCAAGGGGGTCTCACAGTTTTGGTGCTGTAGGACGAGCAGGCGAATCAAGTGTACAGAGAAGTTGCCGGCCAGGAGTCATAGTCCTTGACACACTCTCTCTCTCTCTCTCTCTCTCTCTCTCTCTCTCTCTCTCTCTCTCTCTCTCTCGCTTGTTCCGCCCTCTCTCTATCTCTTGCATGACGCCGAGTCTCGTCAACAACTGAAGCAGCAATATGACTCAAATTTTTGGAAACATCTCCCAGCCCCTTCTCGGCCGCTGGCGGCCATCCAATACTCAGGAAACTGTGAACCTCCTGCCAGACAAGGAGATAACCTATCCAACCCATTCAATGCTGATTATTATGTATATGAAAAATGGTTCTATCTGCTTTTGATCAAGATCGGAGCACCGGATGAACGGCATTGGCGCAACGAGACAAGGCTGCATGTTCACAACCCCAGAGGCAAGGTGAACTGGGAAGAGACTGACACTCACATTGACATATTTGATGACTGGCAAAACGTGAGCCATTGCGTACATCATTTGTGGGAGCTCAACGATTTTGCTGCTGCAAATTCCAGCTCCGCCGGATGGACCAAGCGACAAGCCATGAAAAGGCACTTCACTGTCAAGGATACGACCGTCAGAGTCGTCGTTTTCACAAAAGACTCAACAATGGCTGCATTTGTAGTGGAAACAACATTTGCAGTGGAACCACCCTCTTTCTTCTTAGCCTCTTTGGCCTTCAACTTAGGACACTACTTGATCAAGTGATCATTAGATTTACAATAATGGCAATGCATCTTCTTTTTGCCCTTATCACCAGAATTGCCAGACGAAGTGCTGCTAGCAAAAGCATTAGGAACATAGTTTTTGCCACTCGCGCAATAGAACCATAAGAACTGGCTGCATTGCTGTTACCACCCTTTCTTTGAGAAGCAATAAAAGCCTGTTCAACTGCACGCTGTCTAGTCCTGTTTTTTCTGGAAAGTAACTCTTGCAACAGCAATGTGCATAATGCATCAAACTTGACAACTTCTAGATTTCCTTGGGTCATAAGTCTCCAAGTACTAGCAAAAGTCTGGTAAGAATCTGGTAAGGCATCAAGAACAATCTGCAAAAGGAAACTGTCAGAAATGACTTCACCTGCAAAAATAAGTTGCTCATTGATATCCTTGACACTAGCAAGGAAAGTGTCCATATCATCTTCCTCATGCATAATCTTCGACTCTAGCTCTTTACGCAGCAAAGCAATTTTAGCCTCATTGCGACTTGCATAAAGACCAGCCAAAATATCCCAAGCCCGTTTTGCAGATTTTGCTGAACGGATGTGAGGAACAATGGTGCGCTTCATAGACAACGCAATCAATGCATGAGCCTATGCATCCTTTACATCCCAACGAGCTTGTTCTGCCATAGGCAAAACAACTCTAATAGCAACAATCCTTGCAGCAAGACCTGCAACATCCTCAACATCACCTATGTCCTGAGAACCAGGACGTACATCAATGCCATGCACAATGTTCCAGACGCCCTTTGACACAAGAACGTGCTACATCATATAAGCCCACATAGGGTAATTGTCCCCATCCAACCTGTCCTCATCAGCAAACATCTTGAAGACATATGTGTTGTTGTCAGCCATGGTAAATGCTGCACCTGATGTGAAAACTGCCCGAAAATAGGAGAAACGAAGTGGGAACAACACGTGCTATAAAGAACAAACCGTAGAAGACTGTAAGGCACCTGTTATGCAGAAAATGGCACTGACAAAATTTTTGCACAAAATGACAAAATTGCCTGTGCAGACTTGCCTGTAGTGGATGAAGGAAGCTCAAGGCACACAGTAGAGAGTGTGTTACTTAGTGTGCAATGGAAAGATAGATAGCCCTAGAGTGATGGGCGTATATACAATGCTCGGGGGAAAAAACCTTCTAAGAAGGGAAAAAATGCCCCGGCGGTCCTAGTGTGTTCACACACATCACTACCACATGTATATTGTAACACTATTGACTCTGTAAGTGCTGAGTGGGTGGAAGTTTTTACGAGAAGGCAATGATGAATGGATATTTGGGATGGGAGGAAAAGCAGTTTGAGGCTTTTGGTGGGAACCAACTTCTGGTTTATTTTTAAAGAGGCACATAATGCGTTTTTCTATTGGGTTGCAGTAATCAACGAGATGGGACTTCACATGGAGCCCCCGCCAAGAGGGGGGGTGAGAGAGAGCATATAGAGGGAGGGCGAGCAGGTAAAAAAGGAGGAGTCGAAATTAGCAGGGAGGAAGAGGCACTGTAGAAGTTTGAAGGGGGAGCCACCACGCAGAGCCATACTCGAGCTGGAGAGTGCAGGTAGAGAGAGGCCTGTAGGGTGGCCATCTAGATATAATTGACAAGGGGCAGACGATTTCCAAAGAGGAACCGCTCAGAGAAGCTCAGAGAGAGGTCAAAATCGCTATCTGAGGGTGGTGATTGCCATGACGAGGACATCAAGGCCAACAAAATATAGCAGGTGCAGGAGATCCTGCTGGGAAGCATGCTGAGCTTGCCTTGGGCGTGATCAGAAGGGTGGGCTGGGAGGGTCAATAGGGACGTAGAGGAGCTCTGAGAGAGTTGGAGAGCGGGCTACAGAAGCCGAGGAGGGAGTGAGGAGAGGAGTTCGACTGTAGTCGTATGGTGGTCCATGCCAAGAAGGGTTAGTAAGGGGTGTTGCAGGGCCACTGTGCAGCAAAGTAAGTGACCAAGGGGTTTGTGCTTGGAGTTTCAAGAGAGAGAAGGGGCATCGGGTGCCAAAAGCGCTAACGAAAGGAGGGACCGCACCTCAGAGGTGTGGTGATTCAAGCTTTGAGGTGGCCAGCTGGTTGAAGCAAGAGAAAGCTTGCAAAGCGAAGCAACAGTGGAGTTAAGCCGCCAAGGAGAGGTTGCACAACATTAAAGAAAGGGATAGCCGAACATCTACAAGAGCATTCATTGGGATTTTCATAAGAGCTAGGGATTAAACAAACTTGTGACGGGGCTCTCTCTCTCTCTCTCTCTCTCTATATATATATATATCTATATATATATATATATATGAAGGAGTACGAGCGGAAGTGCGACGCGAGAGAGAGTGTGAGAAGAAGAGCACGACGATATGGTGAACTCGCTCTACTGTAATGTGTAGAGCATAGTGAGTTCTTATTAGGTTTTTACAAAAGAATATGTGTACATACTTGGCAGCCTGCTCACTTACTTGGGCGACCACATTGGGCTTTATACCCCAACAACCTCCCACTTAAAGTCCAATGTGGTACTTTAAGTGTGAGAGAAGCTACTATACAAGCTAATATACAAGAGATGTAGAGAAGTGATGTACTACCCTACACCTAACTGCTTGCGAAAATGCGCAAAGCTCTCTGAGGGAAGTCCTTTTGTAAGTAGATCAACAGGATTTTCTGTGGTGTGAACTTTGACAAGCTGAATTTGCTTATCCTCGAGCATTTCCTTGATGAAATGATACTTCACATCCACATGCTTTGTCTTTGAGTGATAAACTGTATTGCGAGCCAATTGTATAGCACTCTGACTATCACAATATAACACAGGCATCTCTTCTTTGATTCCCAAATCTGTTACTAGTCGATTAAGCCAAATTGATTCTTTGCATGCTTCAGATGCTGCAACATATTCAGCCTCTATAGTAGACTGAGTAACACAATCTTGTAATCTAGAACGCCATGATACTGCTCCACCAGCCAATGTAAAGACATACCCTGAAGTAGACCTTCGGTTGTCTAAGTCACCTGCATAATGTGAGTCTGTAAAACCCTTTACACTTAGCTCCTGACTCCCATAGCATATACACATACTCTTTGTAGCTTTCAGGTATCTCAATATTCCTTTTACTGCCTCCCAATGTTTCTTGCCTGGGTTTGACATGTATCGACTTACTACTCCCACTGCAAATGCAATGTCTGGGCGAGTAGCAATCATTGCATACATCAAACTACCCACTGTAGACGCATATGGAATCTTATCCATTTCAGCCCGTTCTTCCTCAGACACAGGACAATCTTGTTTGCTAAGTTTCACATATGGTGGCAATGGAACACTCAATGCCTTTCCCTTTTCCATATTGAAACGTTGCAAAACCTTGTCAATATACTTTGTTTGAGATAACCAAATCAACTTCTTTGATCTGTCTCTCTCAATGTGCATACCAAGAATATGACTTGCCTCACCCATGTCTTTCATGTCAAACGATTTTGCCATCTTTGACTTCAAAGCTGAAATTTCTTCCAAGTGCTTGCCAGCAATCAACATGTCATCCACATACAAAATAAGGATCCGCCAACTGCCATCGTTAGCCTTCTTTGTATATAGAAAGTGATCGAACTCACTACGTTTGTAGCCTTGAGAAAGCATAAACTTGTGGAACTTATGGTACCATGCCCTCGGTGATTGTTTTAAGCCATAAAGACTCTTTCACAACTGGCATACCAAATCTTCCTTGCCTTTCTCAACAAACCCTTCTGGCTGCTGCATGTAAATTTCCACATCTAATCACCATGCAAGAACGTTGTCTTGACATCCATTTGGTGCAACACCAAATCTAATATGGCAACCAATGCAAGAAAGCATCTCAATGTAGTCATCTTGACCACCAGAGAGAAGACTTCATCAAAGTCAATGCCTTGTTCTTGCTTAAAGCCCTTGGCAACAAGCCTTGCTTTGTACTTTGGCTGGGAATGAGTGGTGATCTTATACCTGTAAACCCATTTACAAGGTAGAGCCTTTTTGCCCTGTGGTAATTTAACTAGCTTCCATGTTTGGTTTTTATGCAGAGCTGTCATCTCTGGCTGCATGGCCAATTGCCAATTCCTGGAGTCCTTCATTTGCACTACTTCCTTGTAACATGAAGGCTCATTGCAATTAGTCAACATGACATAGTTCATAGATGGAACAAACCGATCAGGAGGTCGTGAGATACATCCCCATTTACGCAAAATAGGTGGCTGAGGCTCAGCCACAACCTGTGGTTCCACTCTATCCTGTCCTTGCTCTTCTTGAGCCCTGACATTTTTTCTTGCACGTGCAGGTCCATCTTCTTGGAAGACAACTCTTCTAATCTCCTCAACCCTCTCTGGTTTAGAATGATATTTGGCTTCATTAAAGTGAACATCATTGCTGTGGATAACCTTTCTGGATTCGGGATCCCAAAGTATGTATCCCATCTCACCAGAATTACCATAGCCTAGAAAGATGCACTTTCTACTCTTCGGCTCAAGTTTGTTCCTAAATTCCTTTGGAACGTGAGTATATGCCTCACATCCAAAGACTTTGATATGCTTGTATGATGGCACCTTGCCTGACCATACCATCTCTGCCACTGAATCCTTCTGCAAAACCTTGCTAGGAGATCTATTTATAAGATGAACAGCTGTTGATACAGCTTCAACCCAAAACCCATTTGGCAGCTGTGCATCAGACAACATACTTCTGAACTTCTCTTGTATGGTCCTATTCATCCTCTCAACAACACCATTTTGAGGAGGATTGTAAGGACCAGTAAGTTCACGTTTTATACCTTTTGACTCACAAAAGTCTTGAAAGGCCTTTGAAACATACTCTCCACCATTGTCAGTGCTTAAGCATTTAAGCTTCTTGCCACTCTGATTCTCCACAAGTGTCACAAACGTTTTGAAAACACTAAACGCTTCGTCCTTGTGCTTGAGAAAGTAAACCCATACTTTCCTCGAGTAATCATCTATAAATGTCATACAGTAAGAAGCTCCCCCTAGAGATAGCTTAGGCATAGGTCCACACAAATCACTATGAACAAGTGCCAACTGTGTATCTCTTCTACTACTTCTATGCTTATCTGGCTACTGTATTTGCTTACCATACAGACAATGTTCACAAAATTCAAAATCATTAAATGAAAAGCCAGGCAAATAACCAGAATAAGACAAGATTTCCATTCCCTTCTTGGACATATGTCCTAACCGGCTATGCCACAAAGAAACATTCGGCTGCTCGGTTACATTGATTACATTTTTAGAGACATTTGATACATAAATCATGTAAAGTCCTCCGGACTTTACTCCATGTGCTACTGTCATAGAACCCTTGGATATCTTCCACATGTTTTGTCCAAAAGTGGTTATGTAGCCAACATTATCAAGTAAACCTGTGATGATCAAGCTCTTTGTAATTGCGGGAACATGCCTAACATTTTTCAGCGTGAAAGAAGAGCCATTCTGAAACTTCAATTCAACATCTCCAACACCTAAGATCTCACGTGTCTGCCCATTGCCTAGCCGAACATGATCTTTAGTGGTCACATAAGAGGTAAACTACTCCTTGTTTGGAGATACATGAAGTGATGCCCCTGAGTCTATAATCCAGTCACTAAGTGCATTTCCATCAGATGCTCTAAGAAGAGCTGAGTCCATTGTATTCTTCAAGAAGTAGATGTCTCCTGACACTAGACTGTCATCCTCTGCAACAGTGTTTGTCACATTTATTTCTTGAATCTTCACTGAGGGCTTGTTCTTCTCACCATGGTCTTCAGCTTTCTCTTTTCCTTTTTCTGCTTTCCATTCTCTGCAGTCTCTTTTCATGTGACCCTTCTTGCCACAATGGTAGCATTCTATGTCACTCTTGCCTTTAGCACTGCGGGACTTGCTACGAGACTGATTCCTCTTTCCACCTTTGTACTTTTCTTTGGTCCTTCCCCTGACAACTAAGGCTATTCCTTTGCCTTTGTCCATTGTCTTTCTGTTGGTTTATTCAGTAAGCAGACTGCCTTCTACACCTGCTATGGTCAAACCATCTGGAGGTGCAGAATAACTCAAAGCTGTGCGAAAAGTGTCCCAACTTTTCGGCAATGTGATCAACAGGAACATAGCTCTAACAGGTTCATGAAACTTGACACCTTGAGCTGACAACTGGCTGTAGATGGTGTTGAATTCATTCAGATGATTGGACATAGGTGTCCCTTCTTTCATCTTCAAGTCAACAAGCTTCTTAAGCCAGTACACTTGTGAAGCTGCACTCTGCTTCTCATAAAGATCAGTCAACTTTGTCCATGCTTCATAAGCCGACATCTCGTCTGCTACATTGAAGTAAACGCTTTCTGCCAAAGTCAGCATAATGGTAGAAAGTGTCAATTCATCCATTTCGCTCCATTAATCTTCGTCCATATCTTCTGGTTTTATCCCCTTGAGCTTTATAGGTTTTATCTGCTTCTTTTGTACCAACACGTGCCAAATCTGATTCTTCCACAATGGGAAATTGGTTCCATCCAACTTCTTGATATTGTAAAGAGCAGTGTCCTATGATCCAGCCATAGCTACGCTTCACAGTAGTTTACTTTCCTGGGAAAAATTCGGCAGAGTTTCCCTGTAAACTGAACTCAGAACCAATATCAACCTATCAAATGAACCAAGAAAGCTTCAGATTCTGCAGAAATTTCGGAAGAGTCTCCTTTGTAAAATGGCTCTGGTGTACTAAAAAACAGACCAAAAACAGCTCAAAAAAAACCACTGTCTCTCTAACACTGTAAGCTGTGGGTAAACCAATCCTGCACCTGTACTGTCTCTCACTGTCCTGTCACTGTCCTGTAAGCATAGACTGTGACAATGCCTCAACGGCAGTAAAGCAAAGATGCAATCCCAACTGTCTAACTCACAGTCAATACATCCTAGCTGCCTATCTAAGGGTGCTCGAGGGATCGCTCCAAGACCTGTATCACTAAAAGGATCTCAACATTCAAGAATCCCCCAGCTCAATAAAACCTCACTCGACCCTCAACAAAGGCTGCAGTAAATCTGACAATACATAGACTTCCCACAAAGTCATACATCCACAAATTTTCCACTATATGCTGTAACCGCTGCAGCGGTTGTTTGCTGCGTGACTCACAGCCAGCAAACCCTCAACAGACATACATCATCTCTAACAATACATCCCATGTGGAAGTACCTGCAATGTCAGGATGAAATCTGGAATATCAAGCAGCAAACACAAGCTACCTGATGAACTAGTGGATGTGGCCTACAGTCTGTGTGTAGATGCACCCGTGTCGTATGTGACACGCCTCCAAGAACTATGAGCCGTCCTTCGATGTGTAGATAGCCACAAATCAGCACTCAGGGAGTGCCGATATCCTCAGCACCTGCAGTCGTAGGTCGAAACCCCAAATTTGCAGAGTCGGACTTGCACACACCAAGACCACGTAGTTGAAAATGGCTGCGCAAAGCTTTGTTGAAGCCGAATGGTGGCCGAGATGACCTCAGAATGAAATTTTGAGAACACCAAGTCCTTCGGGCTTACCCATGGCCGTGTCTTCGCCCGTCGAATCTCACTCCAATCTGAGCAGGTGACTCTCGCTTACCTGCAAATGCTGCCCCGAGCCTCGATCTGAGCTCTGATACCAGTTGAAGGAGTACGAGCGGAAGTGCGACGCGAGAGAGAGTGCGAGAAGAAGAGCACGACGATATGGTGAACTCGCTCTACTGTAATGTGTAGAGCATAGTGAGTTCTTATTAGGTTTTTACAAAAGAATATGTGTACATACCTGGCGGCCCGCTCACTTACCTGGGCGACCACATTGGGCTTTATACCCCAACAATATATGTGTATATATATATATGTATATATATGGCACTCAGTTGAAGAGTAGCGACAAGACCAAGCCGGCTCTTGTTGAAGTTTCTTTCCGTCTTTGCCTTTTGGCTTCATCTGAATATAGGTGTTATGAAGTCATCCACGTGGTGTTTGAAAGGTTAGCTTTGGTACTCCGAACTGGCAGAGAGGCCTAGCTATAGAAGTTTTGTGTCTTGGCTTTCTACTGTCAATGCTATTGATCCGGATTTTAGAGATCTGATTTCAGCCCTTGCACTAGGGAAGAAAGAGGAACCATTTACTTTACAAGATTATTATCTTCTCTATGGCAATAGACTATACGTTACTAACTCACTACGTGAGAAAGTAATGTATGAATCTCATGCTCCTCCTTATGTGGGACATAGAGGGATTCAGTCTACCCTAAAAGGGATTGAAACATATTTCTATTGGCCTACCATGAAAGCAAACATACAAGAGTATGTTTCTAAATGTGTGGTATGCCAAATGACAAAGTTTGATAGAGGGAAGCAACCTGGATTGCCCAACCAAAGACTTGGGCAATCCAAAGATGAGGATATAAACCCTTTTCATATCACAAATCTTCAAGTACCATGGCTTGCCGATGTCCATAGTGTTGGATAGAGATCCTAGAATGAACAGTAATATATTGGAAGGGTCTCTTTGAGAATTTAGGATAAGGCTAAACTTCTCTTCGGCCTATCACCTGCAAATGGATGGCCAAAGTGAAATAGCTAACCTAACAATTCTTGATCTACTAAAAGCCTACGTAACGGAAGTAGATCAAAGGTCCCAATGGGAGAAGTACTTATCCTTGGTGGAGTATGCCTACAATAATACTGAAAATACCTCCACAAGAAAAGAACCATTTGAGGTAATTGAGGGAAGATCAGAAAGTCCCCTGCTACTTAAGGTACACAGGAAAATCTTCGTTGTAGATGAGTATAGCCGAGACCTACAAGAATGTTTTCAAAAGATTAAGGATGCTATCTTTATCTCACAGCAAAGGCAAAAGGTTGCTGCTGATAAGCACAGAAGGACCCAAGACTTTAAAGAAAATGATTGGGTCTTGCTTAAATTTCCCTAGGCTCGATTAAGGCACACGACGGGCAAGAATCCTACGGGACACCAAAAGTACTATGCTAAGCTAGCAAAAAGGTACTATGGTCCCTTCCAAATTCTTAGAACAATCAATGAGATGGCCTATCAACTTAAGTTGCCCAGTCATTGGCTCATACACAATGCTTTCCATGTGAGCCTACTAAAGCCTTACAAAGGAGATCCACCTCAAGAACCAACTATTGAAGACCCATCGGAGATAGAGGACCAAGATGCGGTGCTGCAGTCCGAGTCCATTCTCCGACATGAAGACAAGGTTCTAAGAGGTGGTAAGATTATCCGATGGTATCTTATTAAGTTTAAGAACTATCCTTTTGAAGATGCTAGATGGATGCAAGGCATACAATTAAAGGATAACCTAAACCTTGTCAATGCTTACAATTCTTCCCTAGAGTAAGAAAATGTACAAATGTTCAAAATGAACAAAGTTTTTATCTTATGAGACTCTCTTTTTCTTTATTGTGCACAAATGTTAAGAAGTATGCATGCTTAGGATCAAGTTTACGGAGACGACATCTCCCAAACACCAAGTAGAGCTTGTCACTCTACTATGGAAGATTGATGGGACTAATGTGCAAACATGCTTGCGACAGCTTCGACTCTCAAGCGCCAAATGGACTAGTCATCCATTCTGGAACGGTATCGTAGGGTAAAATAGGGATCCTCTACCCGCTAGAAAAAGGACTAATTATATGCTTTATCATCTCTACCTCATAATCGAGGACAACTATGATTTCAAGAGAGAGGTAATATCATAATAACTAACATCTAATTCTCCTTAACGATTTTCTCATGTTAAATTGATCATTTAATATGGGGAAGTACCAGAGGAGAAAAAGCTAGATTATTGGTAATGCTAGTAGACTGGTCACAGTAGGGATCCAAAGGAGGGAAAACAGGGATCCAAACGGGGATCATCTGCAGAAGAGCAATGTGCAAGCAATGGGCTTCAAAGACCTAAGGCTCAGTCCATTAAGACTCCAAAATGCTAAGGTTCCAAATTTCAAAGGGTAAGTCCAAATGGTCAAGCTTAAGGAAATTGGATGCTTTGTAATTGTACACAAAGTCTTCCTAGATCCCTACATGGGAGGGGGCAAGCCCTAATGGTAGGGGAAGAGAGAGAAAGAGGTGAGATAATACACACACACACACACACACACACACACACACACTCAAAGGCTCCCCTTTACACAAAGGGCATAGTGGACACATGTCAGGTTCCTAGCTGAGTTGCCCTCAAAGTGTATTTAAATCCTATTGGATGACCATAGAGGTGGACCAATAAGAATTAGGCTAGAGTAAATTTAGTTTAGTTAATTGAAAAACACTTTATAAAAAGAACCAATGGAAATTAAGTCTCCTGGATGATTATTGGATAGCCTGCCAAGGGGTCCAATAGGAATTAAGCAACCCAATGGCTTGCTTAATTCCTATTGGCCAGAAGGGGAAAAAAGTCCAATGGGGATTTAAATGAATTAAGTTATTTACCTAAGCTCTCTCTAAAGGGGAAAGAGGGACACTTGTTAGAAGGATCTTCATTTGACCACTTAATTCCTATTGGCTAATCTTGGAAAGGTCCAATGGGAAGCCAGCAAGAGGAATTAGCAAGAGGGGTCGACCAAGATGAGAGAGGGGACTGATCTGTGAAGGCATTTAGTTCACACACACTCACACTAGCTCATGTGTGAGGTCTTGGGTCTAAGACCGTGAGGGAATTAATGTTGTGTTTTATAAGTTTGTGCATTGTGCTTGAAGCTTCCATCTTCATTGTGACGGGAGCAAAGCGAACCCCGAACCCCAACGGCCTCTAAAACACCGGGGACCGAATGGAGCGCCTCGAGCCTGTCATGGTAAAGCAAACAGGGGCACCACCTAGCTTCAGCGGCTAGGACGCAAACAACACACCACCATAACAAAGTTTTCATCCAAGAGAGATGGATGCTTGGGAGTAATGATGAAGAGGAGAGAGAGAGAGAGAGAGAGAGAGAGAGAGAGAGAGAGAGAGAGAGTGAGGGAGGGGGTATAGCGGCTTAGTACTTAGGCACCACAAAAGGATGGCGAATCCGCACACCCTTCACACATACACAAGCTCACTCCAAACACAATATTAGGTGGCAATTCCGCACACCTCACATGGGCAAAACATTGCAAGAAAACATACTCACAAAACCTCAAGCTTTATTTAGAGAATAAGGCAATGAAATGGGGAGCATAGGGTAGGGGAATGAGAAGGGAGAGAGTGGTAGAGCACATGGCGGATAGGTGGGAGTTGATGGCGAAGACTCGCACGAGGGTTATGGGCATCATCCTTCATTTAGTTGCCCTTCATCTTCCATAGCCAAGGGTGTAGAGGTCATGCTCAAGACAAGCATGGTGATTGCGGTGATGGTGATGGTGTGGGTGTGTGTGTGTGTGTGCACTAGGCACACACAGTGCATAGTGTGTTCTTTGGTGACGTTGTGTGTGTATTTAGTGTGATGGTGACCCCTCTTTATATAGGGGAGGAGGGGGAAGGAATTCTAGAATTTAGAAATGAAGAAATCATTATCTACATAGGCCATGTGACTGTGGGCCCCACTTGTCTGGCTGTGTGTATATGTGCCAGAACAGCAGTCTCATGAGAGAGAGAGACTAAGAGAGAGAGATGGGTTGATGAAAAAAAGTGAGAGGTGACATGGAGAATAAAGTAATTACAAGAGGGGAGAGAGGGGAGTGTGTTCAGAGGTGAATCTATGTGCAGATGTGTGTGAACACAAGAAAAATCAGGTAACCACCGGGTGGGGATGGGTCTGTGGGCACCTTTTTCAGTGAAACTGAGTGTGTGTGAGTATGGGGGAGGTTATTTAGCTACAAGACAAGAGACATGGCGCCCTTTAGAGAGAGAGGGGGGTATTTGGGTCATGGGATATGATAGGAGAGAGAAAGAGGGGGTGGAGTATACTATTTTGGAAGATAGGGTAAGTTGCATGTGAGTTAGGGTGCATTATTGGTGAGAGGTGGGGTAGCTTGAGGGGAGAGAGAAAGGAGAAAGGACAAGGGGAAGAGAGAGGGGGTTGACCTTTTGAGTGGAGGAAAGGAAAAGGGACACACGGCGGGGCAACAGTGAAGAAAAAAGGAGGCAAGGTGGGGATGGGCTACCCCGCAGGCATGAGGTGGCCTATTTTACCTTTCTTATATATTTACATAATCATACTTTATTTTTTTCTTACTTTTTCCAATGCCTTTTATCACTCCCTCCCTAAGAGGGGGTTTTCATGGGGTGGGGACGAGAGAAGAGGGGTATGGGAGCTTGGCTTGTGAAAAGCCCCCATCAATTGCACCAGCAAGTTATTGAAGGAACATAAAGTATTGTATTGTAAAATGTCTCCCTTGATGGGGGAAACTTAAAATACAAAGCCTTTTGGAGGGGGGACCGGCTCCATGTAAATCCGGTCCTCAATTGTTGTCAATAGCTTAATTTATCTCTCTTTTGAAGTATTGTTCATGCCTATCTAACTAGGTGTTATGCTTTTTGTTGCTCTCTTCATCCAAGCACTCTTGCTATGCTCATTAGGAATATATTCTAATAATGAAATGCTCACTATGTTTATGCTATTTTTCGCTACACACAAGGTACTAGGCCATTAAATGTTATAATAAATGCATCATGTGCATAAATCAGCGTGCTAAACATGATGAAATAATCACGGGGCACGTCATACATACTCAATTAATCCATACATGCACTCGTATATGAAAAAACAATCATCGAGAGGGTGAGTACTCCATAAAAACGATATATAGAGAGAGATGATGATGGCTATGGAGTTTAGAGCTTCTCACCGTGCCTTAGAATCGATCAGGGGTTGTCAAAAGGCTCCTTGCTTTGCTAGAAGAGAGCGGTGATGAGAGTTACGTAGAGGTATCCGCCACGAAAGCTTTCAGAGAGCGTGTACATCGTGATTAAACAAGAGAGAAGATAGTAAGCAAGTAGAGAGAGAGAGAGTATCCTTCTTCTTCTTCTTCTTCTTCTTCTCGAGAAAAGAGCTTATGGAGATGGTGATGAAGAGCTTGCACCACTCCGTATAATAGATATGTATAGCCTTGCGGTAGTAGACGCAACACACGGCACTGCAAATTGAGCAATTTATGCCAATTTATAGGTTCTCCAACTGCCTGGAGTGTGCCCTAAGCTACACGTAGCGCTACTTCTTAGCCTGGATTAGCCTCCTGCTTTTGGGAAAAGACTCTAGTCTTTTCTAAAAACATGGCATAGCTTTTGGTGGTCAACTCTCCCACTTACCATTCAATTTTTACAACAAAATTGGCCAACTGAATAGTATCTGGCCAACTATAGGAAACAGTAGCTAGACTATGCCGCACAGTAATGTCCTGACATAATTATGGTTTTCCTATTCTGCCCCGACGTATTTACAGTATCGCTTTTTATAAAAAGAATTCCCGTAAGAATCCCGTTTGGTCTCGTTTTTGCTCCAGGTGATCATTTTCAAATCCGACCGAGACTAAAATTAATATTTTTATGTTTAGGCCATCATAAAAAGCACATTGCTTTTAAAAAATGCTGAAAGCATGAAAAGCTAAAAATAGCGTAAAAAGCAAAAAAACAAAATTGAACCACGGGTTCCCCTTGTCCACTGGAATAAGAAACTGAACTCGCTTTTCACTAAAAAACACTAAAAATCATGAAAAGCTAAAAATAGTGTGAAAAGCACTCAAAAAGTAGATTTTTATAAAATTGAACCATAGCTTCCTTGGAACACGTAGATCAAGGATCCAACCCCGCTTTTTGCAAAAAAGCACCAAAGAGCATAAAAAACATGAAAAAGCTAAAAATAATAGATTTTTCCAAAACTGAACCAAACGTCCATCTAACCTATTGGAACGTGGAAATGACCTTGCTTTTTTTTTACTTTAGAACCTTCCAATACTGTCAATCAAGCATCATAAGGCAAAATTTGGCAAAATAGATATTGAAAGCTATTTTTGTTATTTTTAAAAGAGACCCAAAAATTGGGAATCTTACATCCTCCCACACTTGAAAAATTTGAGGTGGCCTCACCTCAACATGAAATCTGGATAACTTAGTCTCATTACATCATCATGTTCCCAAGTGGCATCTTCTTGAGAATACATTGACCATTTAACAAGATGTTCAATAATGGTCCTATTACGTAGAGGCTTGGTTCTGCTTTGAAGCATTACTTCGGGATATACTTCAGAAGTTCCATCACTAGAGGTAGATAATAGAGAATCATCAAGAATATGTTGTGGATCAGATACATACTTCTTGAGTAAACTGATGTGAAAAACATCATGTACCTTTATGTGTGGTGGTAACAAGAGTCTATAAGCTTGATCTTTAATTTGCTCTGTGATTACAAACGGTCCACAATATGTGGCACTTAGCTTCTCACACTTACCCATTGATAAAGAACTATGTTTGGGTTTTACTCTCAGAAATACCATATCCCCATCTTCAAAAAGTATGGTAGATCATCTTGGGGATACATAACTCTTCTGTCTATCTTTAGTAGTCTTAATATCCTATCGTATAAGATCGCTTTGTCGTTGCATTTCATCCAACATCTCTTTGGATGCTTGAACTCGTATGAGAGGGTTTGTCCATTTGAGTGGAGTAAGACACTCTTGTCCGTATAATGCTTGAAAAGGAGACATCCCAATTGAGCGTTGGAATAATGAATTATATGCAAATTCAACCAATTACAAATATCTAGTCCATTTACTCTGTTCATGCATACAATAAGCTCTTAACATGTCTTCAATGATTTGATTTGTTCTTTCTATGTGCCCTGTTCATGCATACAATAAGCTCTTAACATGATTTGAATTGTTCTTTCTATGTGCCCATCGGTTTGAGTATGATAAGGCAGTACTTGTCATAAAATCTAATATCTAATATATAACCAACCCAAATGATTTTCTCATATTAAACTGATCACTTACTGTGGGATCATTACTATGCTTTCCATCTCCTTCTTCTTCATTACTATGCTATTATGTATGCTAGCAAGAAGAGTTATGATAAGTGAGGAACTAATTCTTTCTCGTATGAAATGTTTCTTCTTCCTCTTCCCTGCCCTCATTCCTTGCTAGCTCTCTCCACCTTCGAAGGTGTTTGAGGTCTTGGGATAGTTAAAGCTTTCCTCAAGGTTATGTTATGCTTGTGATGCATAAAGCTTTCCATCTTCATTGCATCACCTAGGTTACAAGGAACACAAAGATTGTATTGTAACAAGTCTCTCTTAATGGGAGAAATCATAATACAAATGCATATTGGAGGGGGGATCGGCTCCACATAAATCCGGTCCTCAACTATTGTCATGTTCTCTAAATTCTCTCTCTTGCAAAAGTATTGTTCATGCCAAGTTAAATAATTGCTATGATTATGTTGCTATCTTCAATTATGTTCACCCGCTATGCTCACAAAGTCATTTCTCAAAAGTACTCTCATTAATTTCCGCTATTCTCAAGTTAAATAGGCCAATTTCATTACATTGGTATCAGAGCATTTGGTTTCTCTTTTCTTCCTTAAGAAGAGAGGTCCTTAGGTAGCCTATAAATGGTTGATGTTATTAATTATATTAGGGTAAGTGGAACTGGGATCTATTATTGGTTTTGTTGAGCCCACTATGTGGGGGATGGTGTACACCTTGGGAGCTTTGGACTTAATAATTGAGTCTTTTTATATTGAGCCATAATAAGTCCGAAAGGAGATAGTCCTCGGCAACTCTGCTATGTTAGACCTACTCCTCTACTCTCTATAATTAACCACTTCGAGCCGTGTGTGTAGATACTTAAGAGCTGATTTTCAAAGGCTAAGAGGAGTGGTAACTAAGGATTTGAATTGCCAAAGCATACACTAAGTACATACATAATTTTGTTAACATGGATGACAATAATCAAGAGAGTAGAATGAACATTGATAGCTTTGATTTTTCACATGAAGGTGCTAATGATGATGCTCCCATGTTTGTGAATTATCTCGTTACTAGGTTGCAGCAAGCCATGGGCAACCCTGCTTTGCAAGCCGAAGTTACTCAACAACTTCGTGCTTATGGAATTTCCCTTTCTCTCCAAGAGGAGAGAGAGCTTAGGAGGCCTCTTGAAGAGACCCCCAAAAGAAGACTCTCTCCCATTCAAGAGGAGGAATCCAAAGAGCAAGAAAGCAATGAAAGTTTAAGTTCCTCTGAAGATGTGGCTCCACGAAGACGGTGGTCTAGACGATCGCCCACTCCTCCCAAGAGGAAAAGATCAACACATAGTCCTTCTCCTCATCACTCTGAAAGGCAAGAGAGGAAACAAAGGAAGAAAAGGGCTAGGAAGAGGTCACCCTCTTCTCCTTCTTCTTCACCTTCCTCCTCTTTCGATGAAAGTTATGGCTATTCTCGTAGAGAATACAATAGGAGAGGACATCGCAAATCATTTCCTGCATGGCAAAGGTCACAAAAGCTAAAGAAGTTCAAGGAGGGAGGAAAACTATCTCTTTTTTCACCTATGATGGCACCTTTGGTGCCATCGACAAAGTGTTGGCCTTCATCCAGCAATTTGATGCGGCCTTTGGAGACGAGGGATTTACAGAGTCCTCCAAGCTACACCTTGTAGCTATGCATTTCCAAAAATCAGCTCATCAATGGTGGGCTAGCCTTCATGGCAATGGTGAAGCCCCAAAGACATGGAAAACTCTACGAGTTTCCATCATGAAGCAATTCCTTGCAAGCGATGCAAAGGACAAAGTGCTTACCGAATGGCGCAGCTTGAAGCTTCTCTCCCATGAGTCTATCCACAAATATGTAGACAAGTTTTGGGATTTACATCTCAAGGCTATTGTCTTTCAAGAGATAGACTTTGTCGAGCAAAGTAGAAAATTCTGTGCGGGATTACCTGAAGTGATGGCCGAATACATTAACTCTCAATGGCCTGGTACTATTAGTGAAGTAGTCCATCATACCATGGTTGCTTCACGCATAAATTTCCATCAAGGGACTAGACGTAATGTCAAGCCCATGGAGAACAAAGACAAAACCGATGCAAAGGGGAAAACCAATGTTCAAAATTCTTCCCAAAGCACTTCCAACAACAACAACAACAATCAGTCAAAGGAGAAGGGAGTTTACAAAGGTTAAAAAAAATTCTGTCTTGAAGAGCTTGAAGCTTTTCGCAAGGACCATAAGTGTTTCGAGTGTCGGGAGCAAGGACATGGCTATTGTTCTTGCCCCAAGAAGAATACATGAGACTCCTAGGGCTTCCACCATCGAAGCTCCAAAAGAGCATGCTCATTGCAAAGTCTCATCACTCTCCTATGCTTGAGGAAAGGTAAGAGAGCATGATGCATTCATCTTGTTTGACCCTGGCTCTACTCACAATTTGATATCAATGGAGTTGGCCACCAAGTTGGGAATTCAAGCTTTCGAGATGGGAGATATGGTAACCACTGACGCAGCTTTCAAGGGACAAAAAGCCTTTTTTACTCACTTGATTGGGAAGTTGAGGTTTCATGTCCAAAGCTATGTCAACAAAGAAGACTTTTCCATCTCTCCTCTCCAACATGAGGATGTTATCTTAGGGGCACCATGGTTTGATCTCATGGTTGCCAATATGAAGTTCCCTGAAAGGAGAATTTACTTCACTTACAGGGGAAAGAATATGTATATAGATGCTAGTGAGCGTGGTCACTCTATTCCACTTGTAAATTCTCCTGGTTTTGATAAATCAATGAAGAGCTCAGTTTCTGCGTATATGATTTTTGTCAAAGAGTCTCCAAAAGATCCTAATGTTTCATCAAAAGTAACTGGTAGGAATCAAGAAGAGTTAGACTTCTCTAATTTTCTAAAAGGATTCCAAGATGTGTTCATCGATGATATCCCTATGGACTTACCTCCAAAATGAGGGGATGATGACCATCGCATTGAGCTCCTTCATGGAAGCTCACCATCGAACAAGCCTCCTTATCGAGTCTCACAAGCTCAACAAGAGGAGATCATGAGGCAAGTACAAGAGTTGGTAGACAAAGGGATGGTGAGGCCTAGTTCCTCTCCCTTTGTTCTCTAGTCCTTTTAGTGAAAAAGAAAGATGGTACATACCGCATGTGTGTGGACTATCGAGAATTTAACCATATCACTATCAAAAATAGATTTTCCGTGCCTCGGGTGGAAGATCTGTTTGATAAGCTACAAGGCTCTACCTACTTCAGTAGGATTGACCTTAAGAGTGGCTATCATCAAATGAGGATAGTGGATGAAGATATCTTAAAGACCGTGGTTCGCACGACGTTTGGTCTTTATGAATATCTAGTCATGCCTTTTGGTTTGACTAATGCACCAGCTACATTCAATCGTCTAATGGAGAAAATTTTTAGACCATACTGAAAATTCACTGGAGTGTTCTTTGATGATATCATCATCTACTCCAAGTCTTTGGAGGAACATAAGCAACATATCCAAGTGATTTTTCAAGCATGAGGGAGAATAAGTTTTTTCTCAACCAAAAGAAAAGTGATTTTTTCCTTCAAGAGATTCAATACTTAGGTCATACTATCTCTCAAGATGGTATCCGTATGGATCCATCGAAGTTAGGGATAATAAAAGCATGGCCTAACCCAAGGAATCTACATGAGCTAAGAAGCTTTATTGGTATGTGTGCATATTATAGACGCTTCATAACAAAATTCTCTCAAGTAGCAGGACCACTACACGACTTAACTAAGAAGAACGTTAAGTATGTGTGGACTGCTAAGGAGCAAAATGATTTTGATAAGCTCAAAGAGAAGCTTACTTCCCAACCAGTCCTCGTACTTTCGGATCTCTCAAAACCATTTGAGGTCCAATGTGATGCTTGTGGTGATTGCCTTGGAGCACTTTTGCTTCAAGAAGGGAATGCCATAGCATATGAGAGCCGAAGGCTCAATACTGATGAGCGAGAGTCTTGGGCATTTATGAGAAAGAGATTTTAGATGTTCTACATGCCCTAGACACATGGAAGCACTACTTATTGGGGACTCCATTCATTCAACGAACCGATCACCAAAGTCTCAAGTATTTCATGACGCAAACCAAGCTTTTTGACAAGCAAATGAGGTGGGAAAATTTTCTTTCACAATTTAATTTTCATATTGCTCACATTGCTAGTAAGCACAATCAAGTGGCCGATGCACTTTCACGATGACCAAAAGTGAATGCGGTATCTATAGCTACTCATAATGATCTATCTTCTATGATAGATGAGTATGCTACTGACCCTGACTATAGAGACATAATGTCAGCCCTTGCTTTGGGGAAGAAAGAGGAACCATTCACCTTGCAGGATGGTTATCTTCTCCACGGCAATAGGCTATGTGTTACACATTCCCTTTGTGATAAAGTTATGTATTAATCCCATGCTCCTCCATATGCGGGGCATAGAGGTATTCAACCTACTCTCCAGGGAGTAGAGACATACTTCTATTGGCCTACCATAAAAGTGGACATACAAGAGTATGTTTCAAAATGTGTAGTATGCCAAAAGACCAAGTATGATAGAGAGAAGCAACCTGGATTACTCCAGCCATTGCTTATTCCAAATTCACCATGGGAGAGTATATCCATGGATTTCATCTTTGGATTACCCAAGTCTATCCATGGGAATACGGGAATATGGACAATAGTAGACAGGTTTAGCAAACAAGCACATTTTATTCCTATCAAAAAGACTATTAAGGCACATAAAATGGCAACTCTCTTCATATCTTAGATTTTCAAGCACCATGGATTACCCACATCCATCGTGTCGGATAGAGATCCTAGAATGACCAGTAATTTTTGGAAAGGTCTCTTTGAAAATCTAGGAACAAGATTGAATTTCTCTTCGGCCTATCACCCACAAACCGATGGCCAAAGTGAAATAGCCAATCTTACGATACTCGATCAACTCAAGACTTATGTTACCGAAGTAGATCAACGATCACAATGGGAAAAGTACTTACCTCTTGTAGAGTATGCCTACAATAATACTGTACATACTTCTACGGGAAAAGCACCTGTTGAGATCATTGAGGGAAGACCTAAAAGTCCCTTGCTACTCAAAGTACATGGGAAGATCTTCGTCACCGTTGAGTATAGCTGTGACCTACAAGAATCTTTTCAAAAGATTAAGGAGGCTATATCCATCTCTCAACAAAGGCAAAAAGCTACTGCGGATAAGCACAGAAGGGCCTTAATGTTCAAAGAAAATGATTGGGTCTTACTCAAGTTTCCTAAGGCTCGATTAAGGCAAACGACGGGCAAAAATCCTACGAGCCATCAAAATTATTATGCTAAACTAGCAAAAAGATACTATGGTCCTTTCCAAATCTTGAAGCCTATCAATGAGACGGCTTATCAACTCAAGTTGCCCAACCATTGGCTCATACACAATGCCTTTCATGTAAACCTACTTAAGCCCTACAAAGGCGAGCCACCAAGTGAACCAATTATTGAAGACCCTCCCGAAGTTGAAGACCAAGAAGAGGTGCTACAACCTGAAGCTGTCCTTTGGCATGAAGACAAGGTACTAGAACATGGTAAGATTATCTGACGCTATCTTAATAAGTACAAAAATTAACCTTTTTTGAAGATGCTAGATGGATGCAAGGATTACAGCTTAAGGATAGTATGATCTTTGTCAATGCTTACAATGCTACATTACAGTAAGCAAATGTACAAATTTCTTTTAAATGACTCATATTTTTGTCTTATAAGACTAGTCCTCTTTTCAATTGTGCACAAATTTAACTAATATGCATGCTTAGAATCATGTTTGTGATGACGACGTCTCTCAAGCACCAAGTAGAATTTGTCACTCTACTTTGGGAGAATGAAATGGACTAAAGAGCAGACATGTGTGCGGCAGCTATGTCTCCCAAGCACCAAATGGATTAGTCATCCATCTTGGAAAGATGTCGTAGGGTAAAAAGGGATCCTCTACCCGCTAAGTAAAATTGACTAATGACTAAGGCTTTATCTCTTCTACCTCATAGTCGAGGACGCCTATGATTTCAAGAGAGAGGTAATGTCATCAAATCTAATATCTAATATCTAACCAACCCAAATGATTTTCTCATATTAAACTGATCACTTAATGTGGGAGAATAAACGGGAACAAGTGTTAAGATATAGACATGTGCTTATAGATCTATCTCAACATGGGGCCAATGGTAAAGGGGCCCAAATGAGAGATGGTCTATCAAAAAGAAAGGCTAACCAATGGAGCATCATACCTTAGGGTTAGCTTCATTGAAGACCTCCAATAATGTGTGTAAAAGTCCTTGACCTTAGGTAAGCTAGGGTTGAGCTTGAGGCGGGAACCCGACCCAGCTCGAGGTGCTAGTCCTGCTTGTCATGCTTGATGACTGAGGTGCTTGAGGTGTTGATGATTGAGGTGCTTGAGATGCTTGAGGTGCTTGACATGTTGAGATGCTAGGGTTGCACTTGAGGTGAGAACCCAGCCCAAGATTAAAGTGCTTAAGGGCCAAGCTTGTGGTGGGAACTGGGCCTATGCATGAGGGGCTTGAGTTGTCAAAAAGTCAAATATTCAATCCCTACAAGGAGGGGCCGAGCCCTAGATAAGGGGGGATGAGAGAGAACAGCCACACAGTCACACAAGGCATGCATGGTACCAAGAAAGCAGAAGGGACACTTGTCAAGTTCCTCTTCATGTTGCCCTCATGGTGTGCCTGAAGCCTATTGGTCTGCCACCCAAGGGGTCCAATGATAATTTAGGATATTTAATTAATTGATTTTGCATTTATAAGGTCCTCTCTCTCAAAGGGGAAAGGGGGACACTTGTCTCAAGGCTACCCTTGCTACTTGTAATGCCTCCTGCTTGTGATTGGCTAGGCCTGGAGGGGTCCAATGAGCTTAAAGCATGAGCTACAAGGGGGGTTGGCCCAAGCAAGCTAGGGGGTTGCTTAGAATATATACTCACCCACACAAACTTACAAACACTCTCATTGTGTGCTATGCAAAGTGCAAGAGCTCCCTCTCCTTCTCCAAGCAAGTAGAGGTTGAGAGCCTACACCAACACTCTTGGCTATGGAGTGCAAATCCAACCAAGAGCCATGATTCAATGCTTAAGCTTGCCATCTCCTTCTTCTTCATTACTATGCTATTATGTATGCTAGCAAGAAGAGTTATGATAAGTGAGGAACTAATTCTTTCTCCTATGAAATGTTTCTTCTTCCTCTTCCCTGCCCTCATTCCTTGCTAGCTCTCTCCACATTCGAAGGTGTTTGAGGTCTTGGGACTGAGGCCTTGGATAGTTAAAGCTTTCCTCAAGGTTATGTTATGCTTGTGATGCATAAAGCTTTCCATCTTCATTGCATCACCTAGGTTACAAGGAACACAAAGATTGTATTGTAACAAGTCTCTCTTAATGGGAGAAATCATAATACAAATGCATATTGGAGGGGGGATCGGCTCCACATAAATCCGGTCCTCAACTATTGTCATGTTCTCTAAATTCTCTCTCTTGCAAAAGTATCGTTCATGCCAAGTTAAATAATTGCTATGATTATGTTGCTATCTTCAATTATGTTCACCCGCTATGCTCACAAAGTCATTTCTCAAAAGTACTCTCATTAATTTCCGCTACTCTCAAGTTAAATAGGCCAATTTCAGTACAGTACTAAAGGCTAACTAGGTCCTGTAGCTGAGAATAAATCTTTCCAAAAATTAGAGGTGAACTTCGCAATCACGATAAAAAATTATCCGTCAAGGTAAACCGTGATACATGAGAACACCTTTCATGAAGACTTGAGCTATATCCTTAGCCGCAAACGTTGTCTTGATTGGAAATAAATGGGTCATTTTTGTAAGCATATCAGCAACCACAAAAATAGAGTCATATCCCAGAGATGTAGGAAGTCCTGTGATAAAATCCATGGATATGCATTCCCATTTCATTTGTGGAGCATCAATAGGTTGAAGCTTACCGGGGTATCAAATTCGTTTAGCTTTTATACGTGGACATGTTAAACATCTCGTAACATAGTTCAACACATCACTCTTTAGTCTTGGCCAAAAGAAACTCTTTCTTACACTAGAGTAAGTTTTAATGTATCCTGGATGTCCTGTTACGTATATCACGAGCTTCCTGTAATATCTGAATTTTGATTCCACCTTGATTTGGAATACAAAGACGGTTACAGAAGTAAAGGTCATCTCCTTTAACATGAAAGCCTTTGATTTGCCTTTTTTGCTTCTTCGTGTGATTATTTAAGTTCATCAATTACTGGATGCTTAAGTAATACGGGTCCTGAGTCATACCTTCTCAAATAAGGTCAATTGAAGTAGTAGAGGTTGTGATAGCCGCTACTGTACTCTTTTGGCTCAAGGCATCGGCCACAAGATTTTCCTTCCCAGGTTTATATTAAATTCCGAAATCATACTCACATAACAACTCCATGCATCTTCGTTGCCACATATTAAGGCCAGGTTGGGTGTAGATCAACTTCAGGCTTTTATGGTTGGTATGTAGTTCAAATCTCCTCCCAAGAAGATAATGTCACTATACTTTAAGAGCATGCACAACGGCCAATAATTCAAAGTAGTGGGTAGGGTAATTTAACTCACGTATACGTAACTTACGAGATTAGGTACTATTTTATAGATGCACAGCTCCATGAGGAGTATGACCTTAGTGTCGAAGGGGTCCTTCCAAAGGACATTAGTGACAAAGTTGCATCATGTGTTTATTATATATTGGCATCAATATGTCAGTATAATTTGTGTCATTAGGGCATCAATCCTGGACATGAGAGCATCAATCTTCAAGGCAAGAAATTCCTTTTGCAGTCAAACTCACAAAGAGATCATTGCCTCGCATTGAAGATGCGATAAACATGGTTACTTAGCTACATAATTATACCTAAATGCACAAAGCCATACAGTCAAGAAGGAAAAGGATTTCTCTCTATCCAAGGATAACAGATGGCCTCTCAAATAGAAAGCTCATCAAGCACTTTAGTGCTTTCTAAATCACCACAACTTGGCATACAACATGCCCAAAGCACTTCCTTGCAAATCTTGACATACATAATTATGCTCAAAACATGACAAAAAAGAAAAGGCCTCTATCGCTTAAGCGACATATAAAAATTATGCATTATTAGAGCAATATAAGTCTATGTAAAATATTGATGTTGCTTAAGAGATTTTTGTCCCTCTATTATGCCACAGCTATGCATCATTTTGGTTTTGTTTCTAACTTAATTACTTATGCAATCTCGATGAATGCACCTGAAATTTTTGTAATGTATAGCGCATGCTCAAAGGATGGGTATTTTAATTCATAAATTTAATTTAATTTTAAATTATTTTACTCACAAAAGAGGTTTTTGAATTGAAATTTAGAAAAAACCCATTATTTTAAGCTAATAGGGGTCATCTCATTGTCTCACATGTGTAAGCACAGGGGCTTTCTTGATACCATTTGAACGTATATGATATAGATGGTTTCTTATGGGTGGATGCATGAATAGGTGGACCAAAAACCTTGTCCCGGATAGAGGTTTTATAACTGGTACATAAAACCATCTATATTAGTTCAATTCGATATATTCTTTTGAACAGATTTTTAATTAAATATAGAATTTCCATAGCTTT
Organism: Adiantum capillus-veneris; assembly: GCF_014529385.1. Classification (NCBI taxonomy): domain Eukaryota; kingdom Viridiplantae; phylum Streptophyta; class Polypodiopsida; order Polypodiales; family Pteridaceae; genus Adiantum; species Adiantum capillus-veneris. The sequence goes on along the minus strand of NC_140942.1, from coordinate 90,144,952 downwards.
TTGTTAAATATAGAAGACGTCTCTGTACCTCTTAACTATGCACGTTAGCTAGCTCTTTACACCATTACTATTTCCACACCTCTTTTTCAAATATAGAAGACGGCTCTGTAGCTCTTAACTATGCACGTCAGCCAGCTCTTTGTCTTCCTGCTCTCTCGTTTTTCTGTCTCTCTCTAACTCTCTGTGTAGGAGCACAGATTGCTATTTTACTTTGTAGGCCTATCACACATCTATTGCTGTCCTATCACCTCACTCAATCTCTCCCTCTCTAGCATGGAGCAAGAATCTCACACTGTATGTGACTGCTCTCAGCCTCACTGTGAACTATGTGCTAGGTATGCTGTTGATGCGGTCAAGGAATATCATGCTAGGAGAAAGAGGGAGCAACGTGCTATGAACAAGCTTGAGCAGGTACCACGTGAGGAAGATAATGATCAAAATGGTGCTGATGATGCAAAGCATCAAAGACTTTGCAATGACCTTGTTATTCTCTTCAATCGGCGTACAAAGGCCCTCGATGTTGCATCATGCTCAGATATTTTGTGCAAGTTTGTCAATCATCCTTCTCTTGGAGACCGTGACATGCCCAGGGCACAAACAACCTTCGTTGAAGCCATACGTAGCACAATAGATGCAATCAAATTACCCAAGAGCGGACAGGAGCTCTTTCTTAAAAGTTTCATCACCACAATGCTTATGAATGTTGAGTGTACATCTACCTCAAAAGTGAATGTTTCAGCTGCATCTAAATTGCTAAATTTGCACAAGAAGAACTTCATAGCTGCAAAGAATCGGTTGAGGGCATCATGTGATGGCAATTTGCCAATCCCCTTGTGTGCTCGATAGCCCATGGATCGTGGTTTCATAACACATGACGAGAAAGAGTTGATCTTATCTTTTTGGATGTCTAACACTCGTGTTTCACCCAATAAGAAGGATGTGTGCAGAAAGCGTATTGGAAGAAATTCATATGTCAAACATCCTGTGCATCTTCTTGAACAATCTCAGGTAATAACTTGCTTCACTATATCCATTTTTGTTTTCTAATATTTGCATTCATGACCTATATTCACTATAATTGGGTTGATAAGAGTAGATATGAAATTGGATATGAAGGAAGTTATAAATGGAAATAAGGGGAATCTGTATTTGGTCCTAGATTAAGAGTAGATAAATATTGGATGTGAAGGAGAATATAAATGGAAACATAGTTTTTATCATACGCGTATGTTTGCTGAAACATACGTTTGCAGACACATACTTTCACACGCGTATGATATGTATAAACAAACGGGACTAAAATTAAAAACCCCAAATTTCCTAGCGATTGTACTCTGTGAGTTTGCTCCTGCCTGCATAGCGTTCATAGTATGCCCTTCCTTGCTTCGCAGCCTTGCCTCATCTCTTCCACATGGTAGTTGCTCCCCAATTGACAGCTCCGAGTCAGTACTAGTAGCGAACTCAGTATGCAGGTTTGTGCTAGGTTCTCTGTGCTAGGTTAACCTAACCAGTTATGTAATAAATACCGATTTTAAATGAAAAAACTGGTCTACATAGCCAGTAGATTAATTTTAGCTGGTTAACACTTTTTTCCCACTAGTATAGAACTTGGTCAAGTGTATATATGTGGTATGCGAAAGATGTAGTAGTTAACCCGACCAATTATGCACTTACTAATACCGGTTTGAAATGAAAAGACCGGTTATATAATGAGTAAATCAATTTCAACTGGTTAACACATTTTCACAGTAGTTTACAGCTCGGTCAAGTGTATATGTGGTATGTAGTAGACATAATACATAACCAGTTATATAAAAACTAATAGCGGTTTGATATTAAAATACCGGTTTACATAACCAGTAAATAGATTTAAAACCGTTTACACATTTTATGCCAGTAAACATCTTGGTTGAGTGCTCACATGTACTGTTTGTCATACCAGTTAGGTAAAAAACTGGTTTACATAACCAGTGAAAAACATTTAACACTTATTTCTCACTGGTGTACATCGTGGTTAAGTGTTCACATGTACTGGTTGAGTGTTCACATGTACTGTTTGTCATGTTAGATAGGTAAAAAACATATCGGTTTGAAAGTAAAATACTGGTTTACATATCCAGTAATTTTTTTTTAACACTTATTTCTCACTGGTATACATCGTGGTTAAGTGATCACCAGTGTACTGGTTAGGTGAATAACATACCGGTTTTAAATGAAAAGACTGGTTTACATCAGCAGTAAGAACATTTGAACTGGTTGACACTTATATACCACTGGTATGTACCAAGGACATGTGTTCATTTTTTTTAACACTTATTTCTCACTGGTATACATCGTTGTTAAGTGCTCACATGTACTGGTTAGGTAAATAACATACCGGTTTTAAATGAAAAGACTGATTTACATTAGCAGTAGAACATTTGAACTGGTTGACACTTATATACCACTGGTATGTACCAAGGACATGTGTTCATTTTTTTAACACTTATTTCTCAATGGTATACATCGTGGTTAAGTGCTCACATGTACTGGTTAGGTAAATAGCATACCGGTTTTAAATGAAAAGACTAGTTTACATCAGCAGTAAGAACATTTGAACTGGTTAACACTTATATACCACTGGTACGTAACAAGGACATATGTTCATATGTACTGGTTTGCCTAACCAATTAAGTGAAAAAACATACTGGTTTGAAATAAAAACACTGGTTTATAGTAATGTAACAGTTTTCTCCAAAGATAATAAAAGCCTGCAATTTTCTTCAATGTTCTTTAACCATATATGTTTTTCATTGTTAGTGGAGCTCTTTCTCAACTTCAAAGAACAATACCCTGAAATTGTAATAAGGCAGCGTGCGTTTGAGTACATGAAGCCATATTTTGTGTGGAAATTGAGAGACCGATATACTTGCTGCTGCATTTCACATGTTCAAATGTCCTTCCTAAAGGATGCCATAAATCACATGCGAAGTTCTGTATTCGGTCTGCATGGAAAAGCTTTCCAATGTCAATGCAACATATGCAAAGACAATGGTGGATGCAAGGCACCAAAAAACCCTATCAAGAGTGTAACGGCCTTATTGGACTCTATACAGTGTCCAAAATCAGATACGTCTACCTTCCATGCCCTTGCCTGCTTGAGTGGTCAATGTAAAAGGTGTGGCCCATATAAGTTAGATTTTTGTGATGCAGAGGCTGCATTTATTGCTAAAAAGATTGTGGTGAAGATTTTTGAGGACCTAGAAGTAGGAACTGCGCGTGACGGTCAGAAGAAGAAAAGGAAAGTCTTGTTGCATAAGGAAACATCATGCCAGGATCTCTCAGTCATGTTCAAAGACCATCTTAAGAAATACATAATGCATAATTTTGTGTATAGATGGCAAGCAGAACAATATAAGGAATGTATACAAAGCTTTCCAGAAGATGTTGTTGTGTCAGTTGTTGACTTTGCTGAAAATTATAGTTTCAAAAAACAAAATGAGATTCAGTCCATGCACTGGTATTCAAATCAAGTAACTATTTTTGTGCACATAACATATTTCCGAATTGCAGGTAACGACATCACCCTAGATCAATATTATTTCTTTTGTATTAAGCCTTTAATAATTTATGATTTTTATATTATGCAGGTGACATCCACAAGACAATTCACTTCTTCATTTCAGATGACAAGCAACATGACACACATTTTGTTCAACACTGTTTTCTGAAACATGCAGAATGGCTAAAGCAATTTGGTCTAAACATAAGGCGTCATTGGGTATGGTCTAATGGAGCAGCTTCACAATTCAAAGCAAGAAGACCATTCTATTTCCTTGTCAGGTATACCATGTTCTAACAAACATTATCTGAAGGTGGTTTTAATATAGAGACCTATAATATTGGCATTAAAGTTGTAACAAAATGCTTGTCTAACATCAGTAATATTATAATACGTGTTTTTTTTGGTAATTTTATCGTGCCAAGAGTATATTAATCTTCTTCTATCCATTGAATAAAATGCAGAAACAGTGTTTTTACGGGATGGAAAATGTCTTGGAACTTTTTTGGATCCGGCCATGGTAAGGGAGAACACGACGGTGCGGGAGCAGTGATAAAAAGGTCTTTAACTCAATACCAATTGCAGCCAAACTTCCCAAAGATAGATTGTGCTGCAGATGTTGTGGCATTATTGAGACGGACCTTGTCAGATGGTGCTACAACCACCTATGCATCCTAGGCCCGTTATGTAAGCAGGATTTTTTGGGTGATTGAATTGGGGGATGTCGAAAGGGGAAAAAATTGGGATGTGAAGGCTATAAAAAATGTGAAGGCCGCTCAATGCACTTTGTTTTTGCATATTCAGAGCATGATACAACTGCTTTGAGAACACGTTCATTGTCTTGTTTCTGTAGTGCATGTATACAAGAAAAGTGGAGGAGATGTGTGAGCAAGTCACACGTTCTTTTCTGGACATACCTTATTTTGGAGCCTACAGAAGAAGGGGAGACGATGACGATGAAATAAATGAGGATGCACCGTATGAAGGGCACTATGACACCCTCAGTCAAGCTCTTATTGTTGGTGATAATTTTGCTGTTCCTACACCAAATGACAATGAAGAAAAAGTGGATTTCTATATAGTGAAATGCACTGCACCTATTCAGGAGTTTCGTTCAGACGCTGAAGATGATTGGGGCAATATCATTGGGCGAGGATCCTATGCTATCAAAGGGTTTTACTATCGTATGATAAATGAGCAGACCTACGAGCTTTTTGACAAAAAGCCAGAGGTGTTCATATATTCACATCTTGTTTGGGCAATCAAAATCCCCATGATACCCCATCCCAGCAACTCAAAACTATATACAATATCATTTGATGTCAGTGAGTCTATCTACAATAGTATGCCTTTTGAGCTGTAACCATCTTAAGAAATACATATAATGCATAATTTTGTGTATATCTGCCTTTAACTGTAAACTGAACTGTGTTTGAAACCAGCCACTTCTCAGTATCATACCGGTATCATACAAGTCCCTCTCCTTCTCCCTCTCTCTCTCTCTCTCTCTCTCTCTCTCTCTCTCTCTCTCTCTCTCTCTCTCTCTCTCTCTCTCTCTCTCTCTCTCTCTCTCTCTCTCTCTCTCTCTCTCTCTGTGTCACTTCTCAATCACTTCTCAGTATCATACCGGTCACTTCTCAGTATGATACCGGTATCATACCAGTCACTTCTCAGTATCATAACGGTATGATACCGGTATCATACCAGTCATTTCTCAGTATCATACCGGTATCATACATTCCCTCTCTCTCTCGCTCTCTCTCTCTCTCTCTCTCTCTCTCTCTCTCTCTCTCTTTGTCACTTCTCAGTATCATACCAGTCACTTCTCAGTATCATACCGGTATCATACCAATCACTTGTCAGTATCATACCGGTATCATACAAGTCCCTCTCTCTCTCTCTCTCTCTCTCTCTCTCTCTCTCTCTCTCTCTCTCTCTCTCTCTCTCTCTCTCTCTCTCTCTCTGTATTTTTCACTTCTCAGTATCATACCGGTATCATACCAGTCACTCCTCAGTATCATACCGGTATCCTACAAGTCCCTCTCTCTCTCTCTCTCTCTCTCTCTCTCTCTGTCACTTCTCAGTCACTTCTCAGTATCATATCGGTCACTTCTGAGTATCATACCGGTATCATACTAGTCACTTCTCAATATCAGACTCTCTCTCTCTCTCTCTCTCTCTCTCTCTCTCTCTCTCTCTCTCTCTCTCTATCTTTATCACTTCTCAATATCATACCGGTATCATACCAGTCACTCCTCAGTATCATACCGGTATCATACCAGCCACTTCTCAGTCTCTCTCTCTCTCTCTCTCTCTCTCTCTCTCTCTCTCTCTCTTTGTCTCTCTCCCTCTCTCCTTTTATTTGCAAGATACTTCAAATATAGAATACAACGTATTTCCGTGCAACTTGCTTGTAAATGTATTATACATGAATTCTGTTACATTGATTAACAAGAAGGCTGAGTAATTCTCCATTTACATCCATCGACAAAAAAATACATCGACAAAAGTCGCCCACTTCACAGACTTTATGAAGCTTTTTTTTAATTAAAAAAATATGTTCTTTTCTTCTGGAAAAAGTCAATCCGCCATTTCCAATAAAAAACGACGCACATAGGTGTCGTCAGGTTGTCCGTCTTCACAAATTACAGTCCTCTTTGTATACTCAATTATGTCCTTAGAGATCAACTAGTGTGCCAGCCAGTTTATGACAGTGGTTGACAGAAAACAGGCGCGCACTTCTTTAGACTGCTTTTCTAGCTTGGGAAAAACAAGAAATGATTCCAATGGATTATACATTAGCTTATATCCAGAATCATCAAAGATAAGTGTGTCAGGTGGTAGGTAAGGAAAATTCTTGAGATTCTTGTGGAACACCGGTTTATCTGTCGCCCTTGTGCACTGCGCCTGACTTACCACTCTATTGAATCTTTTGTGGTGGTCAAGGAACACTGTCGCTAGCGTGCGTTTGAGCTTCTCAAACTCACAGCAGCTCCATATCCACACTTCGAACCATCTGAAACAAAAGTTCAGAAACACTTCTGCATCGGGCCTTACCCAAAACTGTGTATCCCCTTCAACAACATACCGCATTTCTGGCCAGTAGGACAATTCTTCACCATATTTTTCATCAAATTTCTTGAGCAGTAATCCATTAAGGTCCAAAATGAGAACCCTACGCTAGACGCTCAACGGAGGTGGTGGCCTTAGCCATATCAGTGGGATTCTTTTAATTAGTCTATACCATAGAGGAAACACGAGCACTGCAGGAGACAAAATTACGCAATTCCATATTGCACGAATGTCAGCCCTACCATTCTGCTTGTCAGCCCTGAACCTATCTGCAAGCGCCATTCTTCAACTGAAAACATATCTGCAGATGCAAAATTACACAAGATTCAAATTTAAATATGCAAATAGGACATATCTACAGATTGAAATCATACAATAAAAATACACAATGTTCAAAAATTAGGCACAAGATGAAAGAGACGTTGAATGGGAAAGAAAGTTATACTAATTTCAGAAGTGGTTACATAAAAAGAAACATAGGGGGGGCAAACTATAATCTTTTGCAGGCTCTGGGTTTAGGATCAGATTTGGTGCCGGTATTCTGCATCTCCTTAGTGTCTTCTATGTCCATATCCTCTTCTGGCTGCCCCTGGGTCTCTTCCTCTTCCTTGCTTTTTTGCTCCATTTCAGGCTTCTCATCTGCAGTCTTCTCGATTTTTTTTTTCCCTTTCTTATATGCTGAGCAAGGGTCTCCTCGGGACTTCCCTCCAGCCTGACATCTACACGACCATCAGCTTTAGAAAGTTGTGCAGCAAAAGATCACTTATTAGAGCCTTAATCAATGAAAAAACTTACTGTTGCCACGTTGGCCTCGTTTTCTCGGGGTCTTTGATCTTGTCACCCGCACGCCAGTGTCTAGCAACACATTGTCTTCCTCATTCTGGGTTTTCCCTTCAGCACCAATCGTACTCTGCTCCTTTACCTCAAAGTTTTGTTCTTCTTCTGTTGTTTCCAAAACAGGTTTCTCAGCATTCCCAGGGACACTTTCATGAAGCAAAACCTCCACAGGTGTCTTGTATGCAGGCGTCACTGCATCGTTCCCTGTGTCTTTACCGGCAGTAGTTCTGAAGCAGCTTGACTCTGAAAAAACATCAGAAAAGACAAAAATCAACCACCTGATTAAAACAATGGTGTGTTTCTTACCCATTGAAACAATTTTCTCACCTGTTTTTGGGCATGGTTCAACTGGCTTCTTCTTTAGAAGGGATTGGTCTTCTGCAGAAATAACTCCAGGGAAATCCTTAAGCAGACACTTTCCTTTCTCAGCCAAGTGAGCATAGCAGAATGCATGGTATGCATGTGAACAAGGCAATAGAACAACATGGCTTGGGTGATTGTGATCATGAATTTTTACACCACAAGCATTGCACACATCAATGAGAACAACACTATGTCCAGGAGCTAAAACTCGTGCAGGCAAGACTATGGTTTCAGGTAGCATTGGTTGACTAATCATGTCTGTCACAAACGTGACACAGAGACCAAAGGTTTCCTCACGCTCCAAGCATTTGGATAATTCTTCCTGTAGGCAAGAGACCTCTATTATCAGGCAATGTCAAACAGGTATAAAATGGGTATGAATGCTTGAAGATCGGTATAATGATGTTATCATACCGGTATGATTACATCTTGCCGGCATGATGTTATCCCATTGGTATGATGTTATTATACTGGATAGTATAACATCATACCGGTAGGATAACATCCGGTAACATCATACCGGCAGGATAACATTATACCGGAAGTATAACATCAAACCGGTTGGATTTTATCATACCGGTCGGATGTAACCATACCAGTAGGATATAATCATACCAGTAGGATATAACCATACCGGTAAGATATAATCATACCGGTAGGATGTTATCATACCGGTAGGATTATATTCTACCGGTATGATTACATCTTATCGGTATTGTCATCTACCCTTACCGAATTGATGTTATTGTCATACTATTATGTTTTTTTATTATTCGGTTTTGTGGTACCACATTCTACCTATCCCGGTATGATAGAGCCATAATACCGGTATTGTAACACTTATAATACCATTTTCACTGTTAGAGTTTCAGTACAGTATGGTTATTATAATCATACCGTATGGTACTTTGTAGGTATTATACTACAATCAGATGGAGTTAAAAGCATACGTGTGCTTGCTGTAGGGTGGCTTTTGCTTGGTCAAATTTTTCTTGGAGGTTGTCAAGCAAGCCTATTGGTACATTGGCATCGTCAGGGAAGTGCATTCGGATGGTGTCAAGGGCACCCTCGCAACGGTGCACATCAGCAACAGATTTGACCACAGAATCCTTAGCCTTCTGACACTCGGCTGATAGATTGTCATGAGATTTTCTAACCTCAACAAGTAGTTCTTGCAAGGAAGTGGATACTTCAACATTAAACGCAGACAAAGTAGTCGCAAAAAGCCCACTTCCGACTGATGTACTTCCAGATGGGGTATTTACTAAGAAGATGGTAGAACCACTTGGGGTTCCTGTGGATACTTGGGAAGTCTCTAACTTCCATTGTTCTCTTTTTCTATCTAAGTGACCTTCATTGGTCACATTCTTCACCACCTCAAATACAAACTCAACCCACTTTACCGGACCTGTGCATACGAAATAAACATATCCGCGTGCAAACTTGACTCCCAACAGATAGTTTTGTGGTTTGGATTGGTACACCTGCTTGTAGAGCTGGTAGAGTGCCTTGTAGTGATCCGGCCTTGCTGTTTTTATCGGCACTTTTTTCTCCTTCACTGGAAGATACGTGAAAACTTTCATCCAGTCGGATATGGGCACATCTGCATCTGTCAACTTCTTAACATCTTTCCCCTCAAGAATTAACCCATATTCCCTGTGAAAATCCTCCTTTGTCGTGCAAAATGCCTTTAATGGCACCTCCACATCCTTGGGGTGAACAAAGCCGCTGATTTTGGGAGGAGGCTGTAACTTCTATCTTTGAAAGGAATAAATCCATATTCATTACTTAATGTATCCACACCTCAATACTCTACTACACATACAGGTCCGCTGTACACAACACAGAGAGAGACAGAGAGAGGTGACAACCTTCGTGGGAGAATGTCGGGTCTTTGTGGGGGAGACCTATGGGGCTGCATTCCTTGGGCTCTTTCTTAGGTTGCTATCCATAGCGAAGGATAAGAAGCGTGCACAGGGGGCTATAGAGTGAGTTGAGAAAGGCGCAGAAGGAGAAAGGCACATAGATATGGAGAAGTATAGTCATGAAAACATTCGATTGAACATTCGTCTGACGTGGGCTCCACACGTGTTTTTGAATCCTTCACACAATTTTTAAGATTTTGTATCCTCCACACGATTATTTAATTCAAACAATTCTTGCCCATAACACCAGTTTCATACCCCCTAAATTTTAAGCCTCCAAAAGCAACTTTCAACCAGTTAAAACCGGGCCACCTATTCATGCATCCACCCTTATAAGTAAACCCCTCGAGAATGCTATGCGACGGTAGAAATGTTGGTAGTTACATGGTAACATCGCTTATTTTGGAAAATGGAGTAGGAGTGAATATAACGACTAAAACCACATGGAAAATATGGTCTCAATCATGCTCAACCTGCGACTAGCATAGTGAATAGGTCAGTATCATCTTTCAATCTTTGCTGCATTAAAATGTTTTTGTTTATTTTTTCCTTTAAGTTATTAATGAATATATTTTAAATAATATTAAATTGTCATAAGCGTCCAATGGACAAACATACTTGAAACAACTAGAAAAATTTGGAGTATGTCGACATAAAGCCTAGTTAGCTACTCAAAAAACACTGGCAAAGCAAAGGTAAATAAGATTACACAGGTCCAAATTAGTTAATTTCTAATGGGAGTATATAGCATAACCTAACACTACTAGTTCATTTTGATGCCGCTAGTTTGAGTGTAGTGCTGCCGATTGGACTTTAGAGCTTTCCAAAGTTCGCATTGCTAGTTGCAAGAAATTTCTTGCATTATATTTAACAATATGTGCAACTTATTTAAAAGAAAAATATGGTGCTAGTTTTATGATGTGCCGAGTGCATGTTGATATTAACGTTTTATGCAATGTTGCCTAATAAAGTGAATAAAGGCGGCTTGCAGGCTTGAAGTTAATGATCTAGTTGCCTTTAATTCATAAAATCATTGTTTCTTTTTGAACGACCTGTTTCTTGCTTATGAGACATGGACAATGCTTTACAATCTATTTTTCTTGTATACATACATAGAGAGTTATGAACTCTCAAGGTTCAAAAGACCATAGATTGGCATGTATTGCTCTATTAAAAAAATCCAGCTTCAACAACCTCTTTTTTCTCAATTTGGACTTGACCATGACCGTTGTCTTCATGCCCTCCATAGTACGAAGCCACCGTCGACTTTGACACCACTTGAATGAGTGGAAGTATGTGTAACATTTAATGGCCTAATAACTTATGTGTAGCGGAAATTAGCATGAACATAGTGGGCATTTCATTAGAGTAGATTCCTAATGAGAATTACAAGAGTGCTTGGGTGGAGAGAGCAACAAAAAGCATAACACCTAGTTAGATAGCATCGACAATACTTTCAAAAGAGAGAGCAATTAAGCTATTGACAACAGTTGAGGACCGGATTTTCATGGAGCCGGTCCCCCCTCCAAAAGGCTTTGTATTATGGTTTCTCCCATCAAGAGAGACATTGTACAATACAATTCTTTGTGTTCCTTCAAGACTAGCTAGTGCAATGAAGATGAAAGCTTCATGCACTAAACAAAACACTTAGCAAACACAACATAAATTATCCCCGATCTCAGACCCAAGACCTCACACACCTTCGAAGATGGTGAGAGCTAGCAGGGTATGAGAGTAGATTGAGAGGAAGAAGGAGTATCTTACGAGAAAGATGTATATCTCCTCACATAATCATTTGGACACAACCTTTGAATTTTGGAACCTTAGCATTTTGGAAGTCTTAATGGGCTGAACCTTAGGGTCTTTTTAGCCCATTGTTGCACATGGATCTTTTGCAGACGGCCCCCCCTTTGGATCCCTATTTTCCCTCCTTTGGATCCCTACTGTGGCCGGTCTGCTAGCTTAACCAATATTCTAGCTTTTTCTCCCCTGGCCTTTCCCACATTAAATGATCAGTTTAATATGAGAAAATCATTTAGGAGAATTAGATATTGATTATTATGACAGTATGTGTGTGTTTACACGAAGAGTGAGAGCTAGAGAGGACACTATGAGTGGAGTGGGACTCTTACAACAAGCCTGTGATACGCAACTCCCTATTACCATCTGCGATAAGAATAATGATGGTTAGTAAAGGTTTGTGTTGATCAATTGGACATGGCCGGGCACATTGGTCCTTTTACCCAGACTGTAAGTGTTAATGTGTCCTTCATAATTCAAAAACTTTTCCTTTGCTACCATCCATTAGGCTTTTATGGTTGTGATTAATGTACAATATCAAGGTTGATGGTTATCGATGCTTGAATTGAGACAAATATTGATGGTGTGATGGTGACATCGATATAAAGGCCGGTAACACAGATGATGGGGTAGCTTCCACACGATTGTCTCTATACATCTACGGATCTCTAAGGACCTATTTCTTGTATTGAAGACCTAGTAAGGGAATGAAAATAATCGTAGTATGGGTGATTGGAATGATCGAAATCATAAGTGGGTATTAGGTTTTAGGTATAGTTGAAGTATGTACGTACTTTTCTCTAGCCACATATGTAACTGAATGCAATTGAAAATGGGATAATTTTGAAGGAGGCCAAAAAGGGGTAATTTTGGAAGTTATAACGGTTAGGAGAAAACCCTAAAAAGTTATAACGCTTATGGCTATAAACACGGACACGAGGGCACCATTTCAATTTCACATTCGTGGGTCTTGAAGCATCCTTTTCCTGCCTGCACCCTCGCTCCCTCATCACTCATAGCCTTTCTCCAACCACATCCTGGCTGCCTCACGCTCGCTGCTCCCTCCCTCTCTCCCTCATTGGCTGCCTGCTCCCTCCCTCCCTCCCTCCCTCCCTCCCTCATCACTCATAGCCTGCCTGCGTGCCTCCTCGGCCAAGCTTGTGCTGTCGAGGGTGTGAAAATAATTAGAGGCGCGACGTATTAGCAAGCTTGACGTGCTGTCGACAGTGTTAAAATAAATAGCTTGGCGTAATGAGGAGAGAACCTACAATGATATGCGAGCGCAGACAAGATCAACACCCGCTCATGCATGTGGCGGAGCAGCGGGAGAAGGGATCAGCAAGTACCAGATTTTTGCGTTTGCATGCGCAATGGTTCTTCCCTCACCCGGCACATACGCACAATTAAAGCCACACACACACATCTTGCGTACCCTAGCTCTCTCTCTCACACACACATCTTGCGTACCCTAGCTCTCTGAGATAATTGTAGCCGGAGCAATCCGGTGGAGAATCGTGAAGAAAGTGGATTAAAGGATTTCGAAGACGGATAAGTTGCTCATCCTGTTGTAGAAGAATCCGAGCATACCATGACATAAATTTCTTATCTCTGTCGCATAGCAACACCAGCCTCATCATCCAAATTACAAATGGACACAATCACATTTGACAACACTGGTCGCGGCACGGACTCTACGATCCCACCTCCTACATCCAACGTTTTTCCTTTTGTCTTCTTAGACTTTTTCTTAGTAGATACTCTCGTTGGCGATGTTCATAGTGCTGTCAGCTTTCCCCTCATCGCCATTGACATCACGTTCGGTGGCCAATATATTGTCGGTTGCTGTTGTCCCTTTCCTCTCAATTTCTCCCTCTTTCTTTCTTTTCCCCCAATCATTGTCGTCGCTATGACCTTCGTTATCGTCGACCACTTAGCCGGTGATGCGAAGCTCGCCATCGAAGGTGACAACGAATATTCTCTTTCCTTTCTCTTTGTGGACTTTAATCTCGGCACATGAGCATGAGCTGCTTCTTCAATGGTCTCTAATTCTTCAGGCAAGGCCGTAGCTGGTCTGGGTGGAGGCAAAAGGTGGAGGACATTCTCCTCTACAAATTTCTCATGCTCAACATTAATACCTCCAGGACTAATTTGGTGATGACATCGCTATAGAGAGTCGATGAGCTTGTTTGTGCCACCGTTGCATGGTGGATTAAAGAACATGGGCTCTTGCAAAGTGGCAAGGGTAGAGCCAAATTTTGCACCATTTGATGTTGACGTTGCACAAGATCCGCATTTTTGTTGAAGGAGTGCCTCCAGACCCTGCACATATACTGGATAATTAGAGAGTTAGCCTAGCTACTAGCTAAAGTTTTTCAATCATGGAGCAAAGTTTTTCAATTGCTCCATGATTGAAAAACTTTAGCTAGTAGCTAGGCTAACTCTCTAATTATCCAGTATATGTGCAGGGTCTGGAGGCACTCCTTCAACAAAAATGCGGATCTTGTGCAACGTCAACATCAAATGGTGCAAAATTTGGCTCTACCCTTGCCACTTTGCAAGAGCCCATGTTCTTTAATCCACCATGCAACGGTGGCACAAACAAGCTCATCGGCTCTCTACAGCGATGTCATCACCAAATCAGTCCGGGAGGTATTAATGTTGAGCATGAGGAAATTGTAGAGGAGGATGCCCTCCACCTTTAGCCTCCACCCAGACCAGCTACGGCCCTGCCTGAAGAATTAGAGACCATTGAAGAAGCAGCTCATGCTCATGTGCCAAGATTAAAGTCCACAAAGAGAAAGAAAAGAGTATATTGGCTATCACCTTTGACGGCGACTAGCTCCGCATCACCGACTGAGTGATCGACGACAACAAAGGTTACAACGACGATAATGAATTGGGGGAAAGAAAGAAGAGGACGAAATTGAGAGGAAAGGGACAACAACAGCAGACAATATATTCGCCATCGAACATGATATCAATGGCGATGAGGGGAAAGCTGGCAACACAATTAACATCGCCAACGAGAGTATCTACTAAGAAAAAGTCTAGGAAGACAAAAGAAAAAATGCTGGATGTAGGAGGTGGGATCGTAGGAGTCCGTTCCATGACTAGCGTTGTCAAATGTGGTTGTGTCCATTTGTAATTTGGATGATGAGGCTGGTGTTGCTATGCGGCATAAGCTAAGAAATCATGGTATCCTCAAATTCTTCTACAGTGGGATGAGCAAGTTATCCGTCTTCGAAATCCTTTCATGTACACTATTCCTACTATGTTAATGACAATATTTCAGCCATATTGTATATATACCACATCTCTCTCTCTCTCTCTCTCTCACACACACACACACACACACACACACACACACACACACACACACACACACACACACACACACACACACACACACACACACACACACACACACACACACACACACACACACACACACACACACACACACACACACACACTAGCCATTATCTTATTGGTTCACTCTCGCCAATGTAAGCAAAGATGACGTTGCAATGCAGTCTCTCTCTCTCTCTCTCTCTCTCTCTCTGCCTCTCTCTCTTTTTCTTTTTGGGAAAAGCTATTTTTATATTACATTGTTATATAAATTTCTATAATGCTTCAATACATCTCTCTCTCTCTCTCTCTCTCTCTCTGAACGTTGTTCCCATATTACATTGTTATATACATGTCTATAGAGATTCAATATAGAATTGCATCTTATTTTGCAATGCTTTAAGAATAGCTAGGTAATCTTCCTTAATCCTAATCTTCAAGATACCCCATGGAAGCGGGGATCCTTGAGAGTGTTGATCAAATAGAGTAGCATTCCTAGCTTCTTAGATGAAGGTAAGCATCCTCTCTCTCTCTCTCTCTCTCTCTCTCTCTCTCTCTCTCTCTCTCTCTCTCTATCTCTCTATGTGAGAGACACACACACTTCCACCCCTCAACTCAACATCGCTTCGCATCTCGATTCTCAAACGATCATTTCATTAAATGCATAGGGATGACACCAAAATCAATTCTCTCTCTCTCTCTCTCTCTCTCTCTCTCACACACACACACACACACACACACACACACACACACACACACTTTTATCTAGCTGACAAGTCCTTGGCTAATCCTTGGCTAACAGCTTCCCTTTTTGGTGCTTTAGTCTTGGACATGAACCAGAATGGCCTCTGTTATACACATAACCTTCAAGGTTTAGAGAATGGGTCTGGTTTTGGAGACACACACACACACACACACACACACACACACACACACACACACACTTTTTCTAACTTAGTAAATATTATATGGTTTACTACTCGATGACATTTGGATCTGATCTGTGCACATACATAATTTCCTACTCATGATAAGGTTTAAATGGTTTTACAAAGCCATGTAATGACATACAATTAATACATGAAGATCTAGTATCTGGGCGGGCTTACCTCATAATTACTTCCGTCTAGGTACATAACATCTTCACTGAATAGTTTACCTCAAGGTTGTTCTTTTCTTGATCCACATCCGCATCATACACATCGAATGCTTACTACCTTCAATGTACCTAGTCGGGAAGCTAATTTGAGTATAGAGCAGTCACAGACTCACCTTGCATATCCCCGTGGAACCTATTTTATGAACATAGTTGTGTAGTAGACAACATGCCTCATAATTTTCAACATCTAGCTATGTCCTTCTGGGATTTGAAGTGCCCTTGGATTCTTTATACTTTCCTAATTCATGCACCTGCTTACCAAACCCCCTTGGATTTATACCTACCTACTTGTCTGCTAACTTTAGATGGCATAAGTTAGTGATACCAGCGTTTTTTCTAAAGATAGAGCATAGCTTTAAAAAGCGATATCCATTCTTTAAATATCGGGATGCGAATCTTTTGATTACACGCTCTTCTTAATCGCTTTCCCCTTCTCCCCCTCTGTTTGCGGATCGCCGCGACGGACGTCCATAGCATAGCTCTCAAGCATCAACATAATATTATCGATACAGGGGAAGCGACTCGGATGAGGCATGGAAACTCACTAGGGTGTCAATCCTAATGAAGTGAACTCGAAGAGATGAAACTACTAACTCAACAAGCAAATCGAACGCACTAAAGCCAAGTAATCTGCCTATGTCCTTCTACATAGCTCTACAGTCATCACACTCGTTCGCCATGCAAATCATATCAGAATCGCACGAAACTTGAAGGGAAGCTACAGGGGACTATCAAGAACATATCTTATCACTGTCACAGCATTCTGAGAAGGTACAACGATCGCGATTGTTCGTCCCAAAGTACGCAAAAACAGTAAACGATTGATCCTAAATGGTCGTTCTAAGGTCCCTAAAGCCCCTCCTAGGGTCGAAACGACATAAAACACGCATATAGACACTCAAAACAGCGATTTAAGGCCTCAAACTCGTAGTTGAAAACCTACACTGAATCTTGAATGATTACACTTAACTGAAAGAGCAAGAGGAGAGGAACACAATGCAATAATCAAATCTGAATTTGGATTACCATAGCCGTAATGGCGAAGATTACAAGTTTGAACAAGAAGTAGCTCTCAAACGTACGCTGTCTTCTCAGTTCTCCATTCAAAAGATTATCCAAAACTTACAGAAATTGACCTTTATAGATTAGGTCTTTGCAAAAAATGGCTTGTCCGGCCATAAGCTCCTACTCTTAAAACTGGCTCTCTAATATACAATTGCTCCAAGAAGAATAATCATACATCCTTGACAATTTCTCGGCTTAGAGATGCTTCTTTACAAAAGAATTTTACAATGGTTTTGCCAGGAAATTATGGTTCTTCTGGCCACGGCTGCCTGTTGCTTCTTCCGCCAAACACTCCCCCCTTCCTTATCCTTGCACGCTCTCGTGCATGTTCAGTGTTTTGGCCGTTGATGTGGCTCTAATGAAGCGAGTGTCGCTGAAAAGCTTCTTGTGCGCAATACAGCTTCGAGGGCTTCTTGGTGTTGTCTGAATGGGTTTTCTGATAATGTGTGTTGGTATGCCACGTACCTTGCCTTGAGGTCCTTTGCCATGGGATGGAGAATCCTTGAATCCATTTCGAAGAATCCTGTGACGAAGGCGTCTTCGAATGTTTGCAAGTAGTGTGATGGCAGGTACATTAGCCGGGAGTACATGGCCATCAAGATATGTCGTGGCGGTGAATTCTGTAGATTTCAGTAGATGCCTCTGTGTCCTTCCAAGAATAGATTCCACGGATGATCATCGCTGTCAGTGTCTTTAAACACCTGGATGCAGGTTACGATCATCCGGGCTATCTTTACTAACATCTGGCAGGCCAAATCGGGGACATCCCGTAGCAAAGTGACTGTAGAGTTCAATGTGCTGAAGATGTACGCCACTGTAGGGGGATGCTGTGCTGTCAGAATCGGGTAATTTAGCTTGTGCTGCCTTGACCCCTTTCATGTTGTGAAATCTTTCCAAGTGCATCTTCAAGGGACAGGGCAGAATGTAGGATCTATCTGTATATGTTGAGGCGCGTTGTGGTAGTTTGTTAGATCCTGTGGTCTCTTGTCCAACCACTTCTGCCTCCACTTGGGATGGTCATCGATGAGCACCTGAGCTTCTTCCACCGTGAGTGCAATGCTCTCTTAACCCCCTTCTTTGTTTCGTGGCAAGGTTGGCCGCATATTTTCTTTCCATAGATTTTCTTCATGGCCTATCAGAGGAAACGGAAGGTATTCGTGGCCAAACCCTTCCACTTGCTCTTCTGGTTGTAAATACGCCAGGGCTGCTGACTCCAGTATCTTCTTTTTATATAACATATATTCCTTGGCCGGCCCTTCTGGCATGTTCTGTATGCTTTCACTGAGTTCATCTCTTATGTCTAGATTAGGTCCTTCAAATTCTTGCTCCTGTTGCCCTTGTTGTGACGTTCCAGGCATATCTGTTGCATGTTGTCCAGGCAGCAGTTGCGGTTGAGTCTGTTCCTTGCCTGCTTTGATCTGCTGTTGGGCAAGCAACTCTTCCTTTTCCTTTAGCAATGTGTCAGCGATCTGTCTCTGAATCTAGAGTTCAGCGCTTGCTTGAGCGAGTTGTTGCTCCACTTCTTTTAATCTTAACTCGTTGGCTGCTATCTGGGCCACCATTCCCGATACAAGCAGCTGTCTTTGGAGCCTTTCTTGCTCGAGCTCTGCTTTCAGTGCTGCTGTGGCATTGTCAGATGTGGAGACCAATGCTCCAGCAGGTTCCTGATTTGCCATCAAAGCCGTCAAAGTACCCTTGATAGTGCTGTAGGAGTTGCTAAGCCTTTGAAATCTTGCACTTTCGTAGGCGAGCTGCTCCGTCACTTTCTGGACTTTGGTCGTCAATTCTTGGCGTTCTTTCTCTTTGGCAGTCAGGTCTGTCCTGACATCCACCAAATCTTTGATCAGAGACTGAGCCTGTTGCCGCTCAAGGTCTCTTTCCTCCGTTGTGCGTTCTAGTCGCGTTCTTAGGTTGTCTAACTCCTCTTGCCCTGATTCTTGCTTTTGTCGGGCTTCCTGTACCTGCCTTTCTTTTTCAGTCAGCACTACATATTGACACTGGAGCTGCCGCTCTAACTCTCGTAGTGCATGTTTGCTTGTAATCAAATCCCGCCATTGCTTGACATGCTTCTTGGTATTTAACGGATTCTGTAGATGGTAAAGCCTCCTTTTGAGAGGTTGAAGGGGGAGGAGTTGGCTGTTTTTTGTCCAATGGAGAAGGGAGAGGAGGTGGAGATTTGGGTGATGGCGGAGGTGAGTTTCTAGGCGAGGGAGGAGGTGATTTGGGTGATGGAGGAGGCGGACTTGATTTTTCTCGCACATGTCTCCTTTTGGAAGATTCCTCGCCTTGTTGCGAAGCAGATGCTTCCGCTTTCCTTTTCTTTAGGATCCTGATTATTCTTTGGCGGGTGAGATCCGTCGCGCGTCGCGCATCCAGATTCCTATCTCTCTGGATTTGCTTAAGCTGTTCAGTCTGATTCTGCTCTTCAGCCGCGTCCTGTTCCTTCGTTTGTTCTGTGGACTGCGAGGATAATTCCACTTCAGCATCCTTTTGTTCTGCTTCCAGTCTTTGCTTCTCAGCCCGTAGGCGAGTTGCATTTTCTATCCTTTGTTGTCTTTCCCTTTCTAATCTGAGTTTTTGTGCCTGTTGCGTCTCCGCTGCTCGAGCATGTCTGTCAGCCCTCAATTTGGTGTGTCTTTCTTCGACTCTCTTCTGGGCTTCAGCATACGCTTTTTGCAAATCCGATTGCGGTATTGCACTCCTCTCTCCGCGTTTTCTCTCAAGCGGCTTTGTTGAATCTTCTTCTTCACTTTTTCAAATTCTGAAGGCACTTTATCTCTTGACTCTTGAGACTTTCCATCGTCGTCTATCTCTGTTTTGTCTTCATCACTAGAACTTTTATTTGTGGCCTTCGCTGAGTGCGATGATGTAGCGCCAGGTGTTGTCCTTACAGAGTGGGCAACCAGCTTAGCTTTCTGGATCAAGGCCGTTCGTGAGCTGGCAGCGGGCAAATCCTCGATCATTCCCAAAGCCTGGTATGATATTCTGGTTAGCATCGGCCCTGCACTCATGTAGGTTTTGTTTTTTGCCGAGCTTTTCAAATTTGCTTCAATCAGATTATCCAGAATATAAGATCCGTAGTCGCAGCGAATGGATCTATTTTCTGCTGTCGCTAGAGCCATGACTACGACAATGTGTAGGATTGGCTCTGTGTAGCGAGGAGGCTTTTGAACTCTGAAATGTTGAGATATCAATCTCATTGGCAATTCCAGCTCTCCGTAGATCATGTCGGTGTATTTGTACTTGTTCCCCTTTGCTTTGACGAATGCCTTCTCATTGTCTAGTGACCTTGTCTTTGCCAACAAATCATGTTGCCCTGGGAGGAAATGCAAGGCCTCATTGATGATCTCCTTCGTGATCTTTACTTTAACTTTTGACCCATCTTTGTCTATGAGCATTGCCTGCCCATCATATTGTATTGAGCTCATGAGTTCATGGGCCCTCATATAATCTGTCCCCCATGGCTGTAATCTGAAGAATTGTTCCAAGTGTATAGCCCACACAACCTCTATTACTTCCGGCCTTTGGTGGAGAGTCCATATCTCCCGTGGCATGATAGTCGTCTTCACCAAGTCGCCATCAGCATCCTTAAACTTTGAGATGAAGATGTGGGTAGGGATTTGAGCCAGTATTTCCTCCGAGATGTGAGCCTTCTAATTTGTGGCAAGCTCTTCCACTTCATATGGTGCTGCTGTCCACTGCCTGTCTTTCTTTGGGCGAGGCATTCTGTGTCAGGAGAATCACAAACTGTCAGGATTTTCCTTTCGCAAATCAATTGCATTTAGACTTTTAGTAAAAAAACAATTCAAAAGTTAAAACTGATCATAATTTGAACAAATTTCATCCATTCTTGTCCATATTTCACCAGTGGGACTAGGAAGGCTAGAGCTATGACTGATAAAAATTTGAGCCAGTTCTGGGTGTGAGGTACACCGATTGCGATCGTAGTACAGAGGCCAAATTTGGGTTTGATCATATGATTGGGTTCCTGATAGTTGGAGGGTCATTTTGGTCCACTCTGTGTGTCTTTTGGACCACTTTTGAGTTTACAGGTTCCATTTCTGTGTTACAAGGGAGTTTTGGACTAGACTCTGATTTTTTATGAGTTTTTGATGTCCAAATGGCTTGAAACTTGGATGGTGACTTGCACAAGATGTGTACAATGGATCTGAAAGGTTTTGGTCAAATTCTGGGTTTGAGGTACACCGATCGCGATCGTAGTACAGAGGCCAAATTTGGGGGAAACTAGATGGTCATGAACTCCTATGCTTGCCCAGCCCACTGATGATTTATTTTCAAGTTTGGACTAAAAATGAACAATTTAGAGCAAATTTTCACTATTTGACCATATTTTACTAAGTCTAACCATATTTGGTTTCCCTGATGAACTTTGGTTGAATCCTGGAGTTAGTTGGAGTTAGTTCTAGAGCTCCCACTGCTCCCATGATGTTCTGCTATAATCAGCCTACTCCATTGTCCAATTCTGACCTTATCGGGCACTTTAGACCCTGTCTTAGGAGGTTTTCCAGATCTGTGCATTTTCCAGGCATTTCTTGGATATCCATGTGATGTTTGAGTATCCTTAAGTGATTTTTTTTGGTTTTGGCATTGCCTCGGCTGCCTGTTTAGCTTTGTGTGATCATTCGAAACTGAAATTACCATTTCTGCACTTGTAGGAGGTTTCTGAGATCCATCTGAGGTTTCCTGCAACTATCCTGACTTTTAGTCGGACAAGTGTTCCTTCCAAACCATCCAACATCATTTCTAAATAGACTTGGGTAGTATTAGGTCAAATTTTCACTTTTTGGTTGTGTTTGACAAATTGGGCCCAATCTATGAGCAAAATTTGTGCATTTTCCTTGAAAATTCAAGAGAGTGTGCTTTTATCTGAGTTCCAAGCATGGGCCAACTCAAAAGTTGCAAAGCTTGCATATCGGGGCACCGATCACGATCGTACCATAGAGGCCAAATTTGGTTTTGACACCAGCAGTATGCAGGCGAGGTTGAGGGGATGTGTTGGGCAAATTCTGTCCCAGTTTTTGTCAGGTAGGTACACCGATCGCGATCGGTGTACCACCACCAAATATGGTTTTGACCTCATAGTTTTGTTCCTGGCCTTGTGGGGAGCACACTGATGTGTTCTGTGGCTGAAAGAAGGATTGCATGGATCCCTCTAAGGGCCCTCAACCTCTTTGACCCAATCCGACTTTGATTCGATCCTTTCGCCCGTTTGTGCAAAGATTCGCGCTTGCATGCATAATAGACTTGATCTTTACTTACTAGGGAACATACCTATGAAATCTGGTGTGAAATGGTGGCTCCAACCGTCTGTACAGGGCAGAAACGTGGCAGCTCGCTCTAGGTCAAAAAAGCTCTCTCCTTCTCTCTCAAAAGGTGAAAATGAACAATGAGCTAGACTTTGGCCTACCTGACCTATATCTTCCCGAGATTTTCATAACACAGGGTTGATTTTTCTCAACATTGCTTCCGATTTAATCTGTATACCACGTGTGGGTCGATCTGTTCATCATTCCGGCGTCGCATGACCGTTTGATGCGATTTTGGCGAAATGTAGTCATGATCATTGAGAGATTAGCTTCATATCTTCCATGCTTGATAAGTTTATCGTGATACTTCGGCGTTTGCTTCCAGAACATGATTCCGACACTTGTGAGCGAGATTTTTCTGAATTTTTGAAGTTTTATTAACGAAAATCAAACACGATAAAATGAAAATACTTATTAACTTGCGAAAATTTAGCCAAAATTATTATACTCACCCCTAAGCATATATTTTCTCTTGAAGCATCCCAATGCTCCGAATTTGTCATTACAACTCATTATTATGCTAGTCGGATGATACAAGCCAGGTTTTGATCGAATTTGTTCAAAACTGAACTCTAAATGATGAAAAAACACACACATTATGTAAATATATACACCTTGGACATCTTAATGGTCTTAATGGCCTTGACTGTTACTCCCCCCTTCCTTGTCCGAGTCGCCCCGGACGAAGGGTGGTGCATGTGCATGGGTTTTGAACTATGTGTCTATGCATGGCCGTGTCATGTGGCCCTAATCTGATGTGTGAGACTATGCGTTGGGTAACAATATGTTGTGCATGATGTGGGAACTGAATGTAGTGTTCAGTGGCTTTTGATGGAGAGGGTAGCTGTTTATGGAACATGAGAGCCTGCAGTTGAATTGCTCTTTCCTGTATTGTGGGTTTTGTGCTTGCAACTAGTTTTTGAACCCATTTATAGGTAGTTTGTTGCATCTGCACCGATTCTGCTTTGGTTTTTACCGGTTTCCAGTGCCATTTGGAAGATTCATGCTTCGTGTTTTGAGTTTTGTTGTTCCTTTCGAGCTCTGGCATTTTAGCGTTATCCTTTTTTGGTTGCCATTTCCACTTGGAAGTAGCTTTGGAAGGTTTTATAGATGATGCTGGTTCCGTCTGGAGTTTGCTCTTAGGTAGCCATATCTTGCTCGGTTTGTTGGTCATCAATGATTTTTTGATCCAGACCTTCTGAATAACCTTCTGGGTTGTTTTTGGTTGAATAGCCGATTGCTTATTGTCGATGGGGATACTTGGCCACGAGTGATCTGTTTTGGCGAATGGAGTCATGTACACGTTAGAGTCGTGTGTGTACCTTAACGCATGTTCTGACCATTTAGTGACTGCATTATACGTTCTCATTCATGGAACTCCTAAACATATTGATTCTCTGATTTCTCCGTCTTTCATTACAAAAAATTGATGATGGCAACTATTTGCATTAAGATTGATTGGCAAGTTTAGTATCCCCATCGTTGGCATTGTTGCATCGTTTGCCGCTCATAGATCAATTGTGGATTGCACAAGGGGTTCATTTGTTAGCATCCTGTAAGTGGAGAAGTTGACCGCATTCACTCTTGCACCTGTGTCAATTAATGCTCGTTGATACCTGCCATGCGGGAGTTTGACATTGATTCGAACATCAATTCCTGTTTGCCATTGCTCATCAGTTTGAATGATAGATATAGGAATTCGAGCCGTGTCCGCTGGTGTAGCCAGTCCTTGTTGTTGTAATGCTTGTTTTATTTTTAAAATCCTGACTTTGGCCTCCTCCTGCGCTTGAGCTTTTGTTTCTTTTGCTTTGATCTTGCGTTCCTTCGCAGCGTGTATTTTGGTAAGCATCTCTGTGGTTAGTGTCAAGTTGTATTTTTTTAGTCTGCAACCACTAATCCAGTTAGGCATTTCCTCTCCCTCTAATGTCGCAAGTTTGATGGCACCGCTAGATGATATATCATGAATCACGTAGGGTCCATTCCCTCGCTTTTTGAGTTTTCGGGAATGTTGTTTTCGGGTATATATTAAAACGTAATCCCCCGTCGCAAATTCCTTGCTGATTACATGTTGATCAAAGAATGATTTCATGTTTCATTTTTGCGCGTAGATTTGCATACCCATTGTGAATCCCTGTTGTTTGTACATGAGCCTGGTTTAGGTACAATTCTCGTTCGTTGGGTTCAACACAAAGTCTAAGGATTTGATTCGTTCCTTGCTTATATAACCTGCCCGCTAACATTACAATGATCTGGATGCTGCAATGGTAGATGGTTGGCTTGTCATATTCAAAGACCCGATAGTTAGCAAAGGAATTAAATCCTCGCTCCATCTTGGAACCATTTCTATGTTGAAAAGATATGCATCTGGCAGATCATCGTCAACTCCTACAGGGTTTTCTCCATGCATCATTCTGGATAAATGGTCAGCTCTTTGGTGTGTAGTACCTTTTTTGACCACTACTGTGAAATCAAACTCAAGTAGTATTATGAATCATCGAACAATCCTTCCCATACTGCAAGGTTTATTCACTAAGTACAACAGTGCTTGGTGATCAACGAAGAATACAAATTTATTGGAAAGTAAGTAGTGTCTAAACTTTTTCACCGCATAGACCATACCTAATCCCTCTCTCTCAGTTTTCGTGTAATTTCTCTCTGCATTATTCAATTGTCTACTGGAGTAACTTATTGGAAAATCCATGTTGTTCTCTCCAGGTTGTGCAAGTATGCATCCTATTGCATACGCTGATGCATCCACATGAATGTGAAAAATCTTTTCCCAATCCGGATCTTTCAATATTGGAGCGGAAATTAATCTCTGCTTCAACGTTTGAAAAGCTTCTTCGCATTCTTCTGTCCACTCAAATTTAGTTATCAACGCGTAAAGTGGTTTTGCAATTATAGCGTATGAGTGGATAAATCTTCGATAATATCCACAATGACCCATAAACGCCTGTACCTCCTTCACCCTCACTAGTCGTGGTAGATCAACAACGACACTGATCTTCTCCATGTCTGTCGAAATCCCGTTTTTGGACACTATATGGCCCAGTATTTTGCCCTGTCTTACCATGAAGACGCATTTTTCCGGATTCAGGCAAATCCGATACAGCCTGCATTTTTTGAACACCTTGGCCAAATGTTCTATGTGCTCCAGTCTTACAAGGGAGTGAACGCACAAGTCATCCATGTAAATTTCTAAGAATTGTCTTAGATATTCTTTAAAAGCATGACCCATTAGCCTCTGAAATGTAGCTGGTGCATTTGTTAGGCCAAAAGCCATTACCCGGAATGCAAAAATATCCCATTCTGTTGTGAAGGCTGTTTTGTGCTGATCCTCTGGCTTTATTGCGAGCTGGTTGTAACCCGAAAAGCCATCTAAGAAGCTATACGCCTCTTTGCCTGCTACTCTTTCTATTACATGATCAGTAATGGGTAGGGGATAGTTGTCTCGAATTGTAGCAGCATTTACTTTCTTAAGATTGACACACACTCTCAACTTTCCATTTTTCTTTGGGACCACCACAATCGGTGATACCCAATCGGCGTGCTCAATTTCGTAAATAAATTCCGCCTCCTTAAGTTTATCTATCTCCTCCTTGATCTTTTTAGCAAATGTTTCATTGTAAGTATAGGGACGTTGTCTGCTGGGTTTCGCGTCATTCTTAAGGGGTATCGTGTGTTGACAGATACTAGGATCCACCCCCTTAAGATCTTTGAACGACCACGCAAACACATCTCTATATTGTTTAAGAGTAGCTACCAAAAGCTTTTCCTCTTCGTCAGTAAAATCTGTGGCAATATATGCAGGTTTTGGATCTTCTCCTGGCTCCGCTAGATCTATTCGTTTGTCTTTTTCAGGACCGTCGTACGATATACACGGTTCTTTCAATTCCCTCATAGGTTGTTGCACTATGATTTTCCTATCTTGTATGGTATATTTCTTATAATGGGATGGTGCATCTATCTTGTCAGAACCCGTATCGTCATTTGTTTCAAAGTCGGTCGTCCATATGTCTCTTAGGGTTTGCTTGAGCTTATCATACTCTGCTTTCCTCTCCGTTTTGGTCATTTCGGACCCTGTTTTCCTCTCCTTTCGCGACTTAGCCATCCGCTTTTCGTGTCTGTTCTTCTTGTTGTTTTTCCTTGGTTTAGTTTTGGTGAATCTGCCGGTGACCACGTCTTTGACACAATCCTAAGCTTTGACAAGTTTTAGATATCCTGTTCTGTCATTGACAAGAGGCATAGGATTATGCATATTCGCCCTCGATTTTCTGGCTCTCTTGGATTTATACCGCTCCTGTCGACTAGGTTTTTGGTTATGAAACTCGTAAAACCTGTCCTGTCTCCTTCTGTATTTTTCGTTTGTCTCTGATGTGCTTGATCTTTCATCATCAGCCTCTATCAGTTGGTTTTCGTCGTCCGATGATTGAAGGTCGCAGCATAGTGAATCCGTGAATTCCTCTTCTGTTTTAATCCTATCACCCACTGCAGATACCTCATCAGTTATTCGTTTACACCCAGTCTCACGTGGAGGTTCTTCCTGTTCCTCGTTTTCTGATCCCGACTCAAGGATAACGCTAGCCATTTGTAACGTTACTAGGTCGTATCCTTCTTCGTCACAAAATTTCGTAGGTGTGCATTCGTTAACACATACGGCCAAGGTTGACAATATTTGAGTCCACCCGAATGGCTCAAATAGATGTTCCGGGAAAGGTTCTGGGAAATAAGCCTCGTCTTCGACAGATCTTTCCAGAACGCACTCCTCTTGGATTAGCTCACCACAATCGGATGCTCCACACATCCAGATATGCGCTTTTGTTTGCATCCACGCTGGTATTTCTTTTTCATTTGCAGTAGTAGAATTAAATTCTTGCGCTGGTGTTTTCGAAACGTCTCTATAGCTGTGATCCGTCATGTTGATTTTCGTTATTAGTTCCTCGTGCCTTAGGTAGATTTGATCGTAACCCCAATCCTGTATCATTTTGAGTTGACGCATGAATGGTCGTCCCAAAATAATGTCAAAGTTGTCGTTTTCCCGAAATCCACCACCGCAAAGGTGTGCTCGTAGTTAATTCCACATGTAGTTACAATTATTTGTTCCAAGATCCCCATCGGCCTCTCAACATATCCATCCGCGAGTTGCAGTTTCATCCTAGTTTTTTGGAGAGATGGACGGCCCCACTTTTCCCAGATTTGCTTTGTAGCAATAGCCACTCCAGCTCCACTGTCTAGGATAGCTATTGTTGTTATATCATGATACTCAACAGGTAATGTTGTGTTACCCTCCTCTCCTTCGCAGTAATCTCCGACCTTGTTTATGGGCACTGGTTGGGCTTTGGGTTGGCTTTCTCGTTCGTTTTCTTCTCCCGGAGGGTTTGTCGGCAGAAGAATCTTTACTCCCTTTTGCTCCATATGTTTTGCCATGTCTTCCCACAAATGTGGTTTGACTCTCAAGAGTTCAGACAGCGTGATGGTGCATGTTATAGGTGTTGACAACATCTCTTGAAGACTCTTGGAGTCGACCATACGTGGGATAGTTCTTATCTGGGATGGAACTAACCTTATCTCCGATCGTGCCTCATGCTCACCTATAAATGAAGGCAGAGTTTTCAAGGATTGGGCTTTGCTTTCTACCGAAATTTCCGTTCTCGCATCCCCATACAAGGAGTGTATATCGGCTGGAAAAAATCCGTTATTCATGTTAATTTCAGGAATTGGAGTAGATTGTAACGTCGCGCTTCCATTCTTTCTGTTTCTAATGGTTTCCCATAAGTGTTGCGGCCATTGTTCTTCCACCTCTGGAATTGGCATCATCGTCATTGATTTAGCGTCATCAATCGTGTTTGGTACAACTCGATGATCCAGTGGCAATACTGTTTCTGGCTTGGGATCGTTTAATCGTTTTGGTTCATCAATTTTTAGCTTTTCTCGCTCTTTGTGAATCAATACTTCTTGTTCTGGGGTTCTAGCGATTTTAGGTTCCATCAATGCCTGGGCTGTCTCAATGAGGTGTTTACACATTTCCAAACGCTTCGTTTCCACTTCTGGTTGAGGATAAGTCAACCATCTTTGCTCTAAGGTTTGGTTTGTTTTTAGCCTTGCTTCGTATGCTTGTAATAGAGCATCTAACGGCTCTAGCACTTTGTCAACCAATACTGATCCGCCTGAGGACGCTTTCCTCGGTTTGTTGTGACCTCAGTTGTCTTACTCTCTCTCTCTCTCTCTCTCTTTTGGTTTGAGTTGTTCCTTCGTTTCATGCAACTCGTTTTGCATGGCAATTTGCGTTTTTAACCTTCTTGCTTTTATCCTATCTCGTTTTGCCTTCCAGTATTTTCGCTGAGTTCTAACGAATAAACTCTCATTTTCTGTTGGTATGGGCAACTCGACCTTTTCCTCCAAAGTTTCGTTTTTTCCTAAGTCCTTAGTTTGGGCTCTCGTTATCGCATTGATTCGGATCCTGGGATCGGTTTCTGATCCGCTGCTAGCGCTTGGTATCACCCCCACAATATTCATAGTCGCTTTTTCCTTGTTGTCCGGATTCTTCGGACAATCTGGTAATATGTGATTCACGCCACACCCGTCGCAAAACCCAAAAATTTTCACTCTTTCGTTCTTGAAAGGATAGTTACGCTCCCAATGATCCGTACTTCCACAGCTATAGCACTGTCCAATTGTTGGTTGATTTGGAGCAGGTGGTCCCATAGGTTGTCCTGCTCTATTGGGATATCCTCTTGGTTTGTAATTCTGGTTTGCAATGAACATTAACGTTCTCTCGTCTACCAAATATTGATCTCTCTAAGGTTGGGGTATATAAGTTGGTGGTGCCATAGCCTCGCTATTTCCCCACGGTTGATATGCTTCGCCCGCGTATATTCGTGATTCGGGTTCAGTTGCGTAAGGCTCATTTGGTTCCTCGTAATAAGACACTTGAAGTGTACTATTCGTTCCTGGTGATGCTTCACAAGGTTGAGCGTATCTAATCATGGCTCTATTTTCCTGTGGTAACGGAGGTTGTTGACCCAACACAGGTTGAGGTCTGTCTGCTCCCGCTACCAAATTCATATTTGGTCCAACTTGATACCTTTGAGGAGGTGGTTGGGATGGTCCAGCTGGAGGTCCATACGGTCTTTCCCTCACAAAATTTTTGTTATAAAAACACTCTTCAGTGCTATGATTAGTCCATTTCTGCTCTATGGCACACCATTTCAGTACTTGTCCACTTGCAACTGGAGCTTTCGGTTGTTGTGTGCACCATGGCGTTAGATGATCCCCCCCGCATGCGTCACACTTCCTCATCTGAGACTGTCTCATCACCGGATTTGATCTCACATGTTGTTGCATTCTCTTTGTTACCTCCTCTATCAATTGGTCAGCTGTCGGCATCAAGGGCGCTTGAGCATCCTTTTTGGTAGAGGGTTCGCTCTTAATCGATGAGGAGCCACTGGCTATTGAATCAGTGTCCTCGGACACTTCCCCATATGCTTTGCAGTTGTCGACAAGATATAATGCTTCCCTCGTAACCTGCTGAAATGTGCTATAGACCTTCAAGTGAAGGTCCTTTTTCAAGGTCTCATTCCTCAGTCCTTCAACGAAGAGCACAGACAATCTCTCGTCCTGCGGTAATTCTCTTCTCGGACATCTCTCAATGTATTGCTTAAATCTCAAGGTCACTTCCTTCACTTTTTCATTCTCCCTTTGTTTAAAAGCATATATCTGCGATACAGTATTATGCTTTATACCCCGTTTTGAGAATTCTTTTGCGAACTCGTGCAATACATGTTCAATATTTGGAAAACTTTCAGGGTTTAAAGGTTGAAACCATGTTAAGGCCGTCCCTTCCAAGGTCAGCCCGAATCCCTCATATTGAGTATGGAAATCAGTGATCTGTTCTGCTCTTAAGACTTTCTTGAAAAGCGATAATGGGCATACGGATCCCCCGAGCCGCTATACTTCTTTGGCATGCACTTCGCTACTTGGGAAGGTTTGATCCACCTATGGTCTGTGGTCACTCTCATTGCTCCCATGTCCTGACTTAATCGTTCTCGTACATCAGGGAGGTCGTAGGTTGCTCTCGTTGGATCACCCGCCCCAAGTCTACTACTAGGTGGCAAATGTGATGGGATGGATGCGAATGTCGGACCGACAGCCGTATGTGTAGAGATAGGAACCGTACTATCTCGATTTGTAGCCATCGATTCTCTGGAATGTAACGTTCCCATGGGGCTTGGCATCGAATAATGAGGTTGATTGAAAGAATCAGCTACATGAGTCCTCCCTCCACCTGTGGTTACCGGTTCTGGCACAACAGTTGTAGGTGCTGTTCTAAGAGGGCTTGGAGTGACATAATAATGGTGAAGTGGTCCCCCAAAGTACGTATAACCCTCCAATTCTTTTTTGTCGATTGTTGCATATCGTCTTCCATACTTGTCATATGCGGCAATTTTCATTTCCGCTCCCTCTGTGTAGGTGAAGACATAAAGTTTTTCCGCTCAGTCATTTCCCCAACGTAGGGTTCCTCACATCTATAATAGAGATCTTGCTCTCCATTATTATACTTGTATAGCCCCAAGTAGACGTTATCAGTGTTGATTCGCATCGTTTTGTTTTTTCGCCTTAATTTCACATTCGGTAAGCTCATTGTTGGAGCCCTTTCCTCATGTTCCTCGTCTATTTTGGCTTTCGTGCCCATCAATCCCCACTTGTCCACAATGTTAGGGTTTAGGACTACCAAATACATGATACCCTCGTCATCTATGTACCTATCTCCGCTATAGCTTACAGGCACCAAGTCCCTGAACTCGCTTGGTCTATCTTCTATTTTCACACAGTAGCGGTCCATACCGTCCTTGTATATCTTGGCACCCTGCTTGTTGTCATATTGATACTTGATGAACAATAGCTTTAGTGTGGCCGAGGGGTCTGATGGTCTTGCGGCCATGTTTTCTCTTCCGTTTAGTTTTATTTGCCCCAAGTGTTCTGCGAAACTCTCTGAAGATCTCTCTGAAAAAGTATCGGAAATGACTTCTTCAAGGATCGGTTCCAATTGGCGTACTATCCCTTGGTTTACACTCTCCTCCGTTGACGCGACACTCGTTTGATCTGCTAAATCTAGGTGTCTGGTGTTGATCTGTTTTCCCG
Organism: Adiantum capillus-veneris; assembly: GCF_014529385.1. Classification (NCBI taxonomy): domain Eukaryota; kingdom Viridiplantae; phylum Streptophyta; class Polypodiopsida; order Polypodiales; family Pteridaceae; genus Adiantum; species Adiantum capillus-veneris. The sequence goes on along the minus strand of NC_140942.1, from coordinate 90,113,374 downwards.
ATCTCAAAAACATGAAGAAAGTGGGATTTACCGACCGAATCCAAACCTCTTACCTGGAGATGGAAAAATCTTCCAGTTCAGGTGACTGCATGGGCTGTTACTCGACCGGTCTCTGCAAATGAATACACTGGATGGCTATGAGATCACTGCATCATTCCAACTGCTAGCAGATTCAACACTTCAAAATGTTCTTAACACAATTTTGCTTGCAGATTATTGACAATATGTCCAATTTGAGTTCTGAAAACTCCTGGTATCTTGTGTAACCTAGGTTTATGATCAGGTAAAAAATGAGCTAGATCTGGGCCAGAGGTACACCGATCGCGATCGTAATTCTAAGCCCAAATCAGCTGAAACTTCACCAGCTTGTTCACTAGGCTATTTTAGGACTACCTGCCAAATCTTTTTGAATTTGGACTAAAAAAGTCAAGAATTCACAGTTTCTTGGTCTGAAGTGCCTGATTTCCTGAATCTGTCAATTTTACTAGATTTTGGTGTTTGTTTTGGCATTTGAAACCTATCTGGGGTTGTCCTGTGTACAAGCTATCCCTCTGTATAGTTTCTTCCCAGTTTTGATGTGTCTTGGTCTACTGAAAGTCAATTTCTATGCCAGTTTAGCAGTTTTTGACTTGGATCTGTATTCAGTGGTTTTAACCAGTTTTTTGTGGTTTTTTGACCTTAGGTCCTTTAGACTTTTATGTTTGTATACACTTGGGGAGTCCACACATGAAATTTGGTCAAAATCTGGGACTTAGGTACACCGATCGCGATCGTACTTCTGAGCCCAAATCAGACCAAATTTGGCATGCTTGTAGACACTGATGTTTTAAAGCTATCCCCCAAGTCTTTTTGCATTTGGATCACCAAAAGTCAAGATTTTGCAGTTTTTGGGTATGTCAGGCTAGTTTTACACAAGTGGCCTGATTCCCTTGTTTTTTGATGTTTTTGGGTGTGGTTGCTTTAGAAAAACTTGTTTGGAATCTTATAAGGAAGGCACATGTCAAATCTGGTTCAAATCTGACACTACGGTACACCGATCGCGATCGTAGTACCTGGGCCAAATCTGATGAAATTTTGTCTGCTCGCTCTGACAAGTGTTTCCTAGTGTTTTGTGCTACCACTCTGTGATTTGAATCAATATCAATCCTGTTTGGTCAGATTTTCAGAATTTCAGAGTCCTAAGCCTTTTTTTTTGGCCAAAGTTATGGTTTTCTGGTTTCTCGACTCTAACTTTTGCCCCAAATCTGATCGGAATGTGATTTGCTTATCCTACTCCTAAGTACAGAACTGAAAAACATAAGAAAATGAATCAAACAAAACAAACACGACGGATTTCGGGTGAGATTTCAGTACTCAATCGAATTAGAGAAATTGAAGAGCAAAAATGCTTAAACACGTTCACTCACAACTCCCCAAATCTCCTAAGAGAGGGTCTAGCCCGTTCACTGGCTCTAGATTCCCCTAGGCCCTAAACCCTTGTCTAGCAGCCTAACCGAGGTATAAAATGGATTTGTGGATTGATCTTTTTTAAGGAGTCTAAGTGCGCACTCGGTCACTCATCACCTAAGGTGCATTCCCCGGCAGCGGCGCCAATGTTTGCGGATCGCCGCGACGGACGTCCATAGCATAGCTCTCAAGCATCAACATAATATTATCGATACAGGGGAAGCGACTCGGATGAGGCATGGAAACTCACTAGGGTGTCAATCCTAATGATTTATGACATCTTGTTTTAAAATATTGTTATTTAATATATTATCTAACTCAATTGTCTAAGTATGGTTCAATTATGAGGGGATTTTTCATACTTAAACACACACACACACACACACACACACACACACACACACACACACACACACACACACACACACACACACACACACACACACATCTAGCTGACAATTCTTTGGCTAACCCTTGGCTGACGGCTTCGCTCTTTGGTGATCTCACTCTCGCTATTTGGATGGGAGTAACTTTGTTAAACCTTGGCTTGATATAGATAAAGCTTGAATGCATTGGTATACTTTAGCCAAAATCTGTTCAGTTTGGAAAATAATGACCCATGACACACACACACACACACACACACACACACACACACACACACACACACACACACACACACACACACACACACACACACACACACACACACACATTATCGGGTTAACAGACAGTGGCCGGATTCTGAATGATGGGATCTAGAAAAAAACTAATGCCCATTCTCTTAGACAAAATAACATGCTTCACTCTCCCTTGCAACTTCATACCCTTATCTCACGCAGATATGGCTTTAGGCCGATGTCAGTCTTGGACATGGGTTCATGCCTACATCTTTTAGAGGGGCCTCTGCTATACACATAACCTTCAAGGTTTAGACAATGGATCTGGTTTTGGACAAAGAGCCTCACCTTTCAAACTCATACCTTCATGCACATTTACGCAGAAGCTAACCTTAGATGTCATCTATGAGAGCTAATATATAGCCACTCATAATTACTCAACTACACATCTGCTTCAACACACCTAGTTGTGTTTGATAAAAGGCAACTCAATTACACATGGCCTCAACGTCTTTGGACAACTATCTTCTCAAGTAGTTTTCTCTCTCTTTGTCCATGCATGTTCTCGTCTCCAACCCTTCTTAGCCCTCATGTTTTTCGGTGTTGTCTCACATTCCCCTCTTATCTCGCTGAAATCCATAGAAACACACAAACATCGTAGAAAATTTGGAAGTGCAACCTGATTACCTCGTAAAGAATACTTGCTTAAAATGATTAAGTAAGAATAACTACCTAATCCTCATCTTGCCAAATCTGTTGAAGGTTAGAGTAACAATCTCTATGGTTATGATATCTCGGGTCCCCACTGGTTGACTCTAATCTATAGTATTGACCATCTTCATTATTCATCTACTATTGGTCCACCCACTAACTCGAGGGAAGTTGGGAGCCTTTAATGTTATTGATCTTTCTAGTTGTTGAAGACCTTAAAAGGTAATGACCGACCCCATGTGGGTATGTTAACCCTCACGGCTCACGGACACCCTATCACCTACGACGGACGTTCTAACCTGCGGCGGAAATTGTATTATTTATTTGGTAGAGTCAGGTACCGGGCTTGTCGGTCCAATAGGAAAAGGGTAAGAGTGATCACCGATGAGAGACGCACTCTAACTGGAACATTCAAGGGATTAGTTGGCTAAGCATGGGCGCCCAAGTGTGAATAGGGTGAGCTCATATAAAAGTCAACTAAATCTAAAATTCACTCATTCTCTCATTTGTGCAATAGAAGAGTGCTCTTGCTCCATCTCCATCTCCATCTTCTTCGTCTTCACCTCCTTGTGTGTGTGTGTGTATGTGTGTGTGTGTGTGTGTGTGAGAGAGAGAGAGAGAGAGAGAGAGAGAGAGAGAGAGAGAGAGGGAGTGGGCGATCAAGCATTGCGACGAAGGCACGGCGGTGGCGAAGCGGTTGAGCGCAGCGAAGTGGCGGCTCCTTCTTCTTCGCGGCGAGGAATCCTCCACGAAGCAAGCGTAGAGCGGTGAGTGACACACTATCGCCTTCTTTGAGCTTACTAGTTTAGGCTTGTTGTGTGCTTGGAGCCATTTGTGGCTCGCACACGGTGTATCGGCAAGTTCCTTGCATTGACACGTGCGACATACATGCACATTTTTGGCACCGCTGTCGGGGAATGCCGTGCATTAAGATCGAGTAGCACTCTGTGCGTCTCTGTGGTGCAATTTCTATTGTAGGAAAGGTAAGGAAGGAGTGTGTGTGTGTGTTGAGAAAAGGGATTTGGTGTTATACTGTGTGTTTTTTTTGTTAATGGAGTTTTCAAAGGTATTGTGTTTATTCTCTGTGTATTAAGGTAGTTAGTTTTCTTTGTTAATGGAGATTTCAAAGGTTCTGTGTTTATTCTCTGTGTATTAAGGTAGTTAGTTTTCTGTGTACAATAAGTAGGAAGTAGATTAGTGAGAGTTAATAGAGTGTGTTAGCGTGTAAGAGTAGGTGTATTAGTTAGAAGTAGGTAGATAGAGTGTGTGTGTGTGCTCTCGCGCAAGCCGTGGCGACCTTATCCTTTAAAAAAATAAAAAATAAAATTAAATTCTTTTAAAAAAATAAAAATAAAAATAAAAAAATTTAAAGGTAGGACCGGGATCAGGAATATCTCCCAGACCCAAGCCCAAGCTCACGCTCACTAGGCCTCAGTCGCCTTTTAAAAAAATGAATTTTAGCTTCACATGTAGCTAAAAATTGATTTTTTGAGGACCAACGGAACGTCAGATGCCCGAAAATTGTGCTGTAAAGCACACAGCGACCCTTTAAGTGATACGCTTGTTTCGAGGTATCACACACTTCAATAAAAAAAATCAAACATTAAAAAACATTAAAAAAACATCAAAAACAAGAAAAAATCAAGTAGAAAACGGGGTGCAAAACACCCACAAAACAAAGCAAGTAACCTTTGAGGGTACTTGCCGACACTTGTAGGGCACCCAAAGCACATGTATCTACGCTCTGGTCATGTGCTAGAGTCCGAACAACTAGCTAGTGCTTCGATTTACGGGGTACTCACTATCCTTTCACGCTAGGGTCTACGCCCTCGGCGGGGACCCAAGGTAGTGCAACCCAAGACCCAAATATAGCGGCTAGCGACTCTTCCTCTGACTACGATATTATGGAAGAGCATCTTACACAAAGCACCGGGGGGACAAATGAAACCGTGCCTAGCTGGGCCTAACAACCTGGAACTAGTGTTTTTAGCCGTTTGATGGAAACTTTTAGTAGAGCTACACGCTATGAACCTACGGCTAGTGAAGTAAACGAAGGGGGTGTGGAAGTAGAATCACCATTCAAATCTCCTTTAAAGCCCACACTCCCTCAGAGTGTCCACGTGGACATTCTACCTACCTTATTTAATGAGGGCCCTACCGGGCTACCACCTTCCAAAGTCGCCTCTAAGGTAGCGGTGACTAAAAGTCAAAACACGGGAAGCAACATTGCATCCACCTCATGGCAACCCTCTAGTACACCAAGTTTGGACGAGGTATTTCTCAATGAAAATTGGGAATATGACCTACACACGAAGACTTTGATCGACCTATACATGGGCTACACATACCATGTGGGTTGGTTAGAAGTTGTACAATCCACATCTAGTGCCACTAGTTTAGAGGAACAACAACGCATGATCTGCAATGTCATCCATAGGATTATCCAGTCCGAGAGGAAAAATCGAGGAATAAACATACCTTCGATGGGTCCTATGCGATTTTTAGACACGGGCAAAGGGAAACAACCCACTCTATCACAAATGGAGACTCCCCCAGTGAGTCCCATCGATCCCCCATATGTTGTTTCGCCAGGGGTCTCAATGCAATCTGAGCCCACAAGTGATAGCTTTACTTTTCCAAGTCTAGCTCATCTTTCCCTGGATGACACCATGGATACCATGCCTACCCCAATGATGGGCATGCCAAGAAACACACGATGGACCTCGTTTGTTAGTAAAGCACCGCTACATGGTAGCTCAATGCTTGCAATAGTACCTACAAGTGCGTACCAATCGTATGCACCTATGGGTCCACGTACTCATGTAGTCCCTACCCCTCCCATTGTTTCAACTACCTATGCTCTAGAACCACAATACACAAGTTCTTATTTCCATGGGACTATACCGGCTAGCATTAGCATGTCACATCCGACGTCTGCTATGCCTACGGCCACTCATATGAACTATGGACCACCACATGGCACAACATCGTACCCAACGTGGAACCCAAGGGCTTCCTATGCGCCAAGGCCAATGCCAATACCTACTCCACATGTAGTCTCTGAAGCGCCTTCACCCACGGTGCCTGCTCACTTAGGTGACTTGGCAACATTTGCTCAAGCTATTGGTCGATCTATTGCTGAGAATATGCGTAACACGCATGATAGAGAGCCTAGAAGTAAGGTAGTACAAATATCCAAGCTCACACAAAAATTTAGTGGAGACGGGTATGTGAGAAAGCATATCGAAATGTTTGAACAAATATGCGATTCTCTAGGAGAACAAAATGACCTACATAAGAGCAATGCTTTAAGCCTAACCTTAAGTGGAAAGGCTGGGGATTGGTATAGAACCCTAAGGGTGGAAGAAAAAATGATTTACCCTACTCTTAGGAGACGTTTATTGAAAGAATACAAAGGAGAGGGAGTGCTTTGGGGTGTAGCCTCTGAGCTCCAGAAAGCCCAACGAGAGGAAGGAGAGTCGGTGAGAGACTTTATAAGTCGCTTGAAGCATTTGAATTCTCGTTGTTATCCAAATGAGCGCTTCAACAATAACCAATTGCTTGATATATTCATTAGGGGATTACGACATGAGAATATCTACAATGGCCTAGTCATTAGAGGTATCACCACTTGGGAAGCAATCACCACCAATGCGATCCAATTGGAGGATAATTTAATGATTCAAGGATAAAGGGTTATCTGTTGAGTCTAAATCTATTAGCTCACAAGCATCGGGGCATCAGCCAATGACCCTAAAGCCTATTGCTAAGGAGCCAAAGCTATATGAGATGACTTTAGCAGATCTCACCAAGGCTATTCAAGAGAGTCTTAGAGACAATCGTGCTCCACAAAACAGTCATATGTATCCAAGAAGGGAGCAGTAATGGTGCTCAGTATGCTATGGACCGCATAGTACCAGTGAATGTCCTACTTTTATAGTAAAATTCAATGGGAACTGCAATGCATGTGAAAGGTATGGTCATCAAGCTAAGGATTACATATTATTTAAGCGCGCGATGGCCAATAGACCAACCTTAGCATGGACAGACCCTCGAGTGCCTGCATTGATGCCGGCCCCACCTCTTGAACAAACAGCACAACACATGGTCCCTAGCGCCCAAAATGTTGTTCAAACAACACCCTTACCACCTCCAGTGCTAGGACTGCAACCACCACATCCAAGAATCACTTCTGTGAATCAAGTGGGTTGTGAGTCATCTATTTCTTGTTTGGAAGGCTGTGAGGAAGATATAGATCCTAATATCGCCTATGGGATGGATGTGCTTGAAGAAAGTCCACAATACTACATGGAGGACTATTGGGGACAAGTCAAACCTGTATATCAAGTAGATGCTCTTGCAGCAAGAGGCCAAAATATCAATTACACTGCTAAGAGACCACCTCTTCAATGATATGAGTGTGGAGGCCCACATCGTGTAGCCGAGTGTCCTATTAGGCTAAAAGAACGCTACACTAATGCAGACCAATCAAGCGAGCACGTCTACAATGCCGATACTCATGTGTAATCGATGTGGCATAGATCATTTGATTGCCCAATGTCCAAATAATCCAAATGCACCAAAGATCACGCCATTAAACTTGATTGAAGTTACCAAGGAGCCATCACCAAGTACACCCGTGGTACCAGTAAACGTACTCACTCTCTCGATGCTCCAAAAACAAAATTATATTCTTGAGGAAAGAGACACGGCATCAATTGCCCAATCTCAGAAAAAGAAGAAAACACAAAGAAAGAGAACGCAAAAAGCAGCCAAGTCAGACCCCAGTTCAAAGACCAACATAGGGACTGGTGATGACCCTGTATATATGAACGATGTTGAAGAAGATTTTGATTCAGCTGAAACCATGGAGACCAAAACGACCACTAACATAGAAACCAACAAGGAAGATCTTCATGAGCCACAATGGCCAGGATCCAAAAAGAAGATAGGAACTTACCCAAACCCTACAGACGAGATTGAGCGAGTCAAGCAATTAAGGATTTTGGTAGAAGATACCCAAAGGGATCTAGAACCAGCACCTAGGAAGATCCAGATTACAGCCACCGTGTTCCCTACGCAACAACAACCTCACCAAGTCCATAGACCCTTGGACATACCTAGTGTCATCCAAGAAGAAAGTGACTTAAAGTCATGGGAAAGTGGGCGTACTCACTTCTTGATGGAAAGAATGTTTACGGAGAGACTACCTGATCCTATTGAAGAATGGAGATCCCATCTTCCCCACGTCAAGGGACTCAAGGTCAAAAGGTGCCGTTAAACATTGACAAATTGATGGATTTTATGTCTTCAGAAGTTAGAACCACCATCATGTCCAAACTATATAAAGACCCCGAGCTAGTCTCACCTCTTCGAGCTTTCCTCAATGGAGAACTGAAGTTTGGGCTACCACAATTTGCACAGATGGATAGATCTGGGGAGATGACAATAGAGGAGGAACACTTAGATCCACAACCTAACCTAGATGAGAACCTTGTTATAGATATACCTATTAACAAGCTGGGGTAATACTTTGAGGGTGATGAATCCAATGCGACTATACCAATCACTACTAAGGTATTAACTGTGAAGGGAATCCTTGGTGGTGGCGCTGGGGTTAGCATTATGACTAAAAATTGCTGGGAAACTATGGGAAGACCTCACCTTGCGACCACAACTATAGTAGTGAAGATGGCCAATGGGTCTATCGTTAAACCTATTGGGATGCTAGAAGATCTCAAGATCAAGGTCTTTGGACATAAAATAAGGATTACCTTCATTGTTATGGATTTCTCCAAACACACTATGGCATCAGAGATGATCTTAGGATGTCCTTTCATGAGGGAAGAAAAAATGGTGCATGACTAGTCTAAAAACCATGTTTACTTGCAGTTCCAAGATTTTGTCATTTGAGTGGATCTTGTGATGGGTCGAGCACATCCTCTAGGAAACAAGTTTATAATTGATCATAGATCTGACACCACAGTTCACTCGGCCCCATTGCAGTATTGTTACACGTGTAAAGCGGACACTGATGTTGGGGAAGATTCTCCTTATATGGATGTACTACCTGGGATGACTGAGTCGGACAATGTGGATTGGGTCCACCTAGCAGCAACCATTGACACTTGGGGAAATAGAGGGACAACCTGGGTAACACTTGAGGGGGATGAAATGCCTGTACCCTTAAATATGCTACAAGCAATGCATATAGCTTCTGACAAGACTCATCCTAATATAACGAAGAAAACATACAAGTGGGTCCCTAAAGCTTCTTTAGCGACCATAGCTAGTGCTAAAAAAAAGAAGCCTTGTAAGAAACGTCCCACTCGCTCCAAAAAATGTAAGGAAAAGTGGCGTTGGATTCCTAAAAAACTATTGGAAGCCCAAGGCTACTATTAAGGAAATGATCAAATCTGGGTGCCAAAACGTAGATTGTATTCTTACCTGTCACCTGACCCATGTAAGCCCAATCCCGTAGCTCCAAAACAAATCAACAATCACGGAAATAAAAAAATCACAGAATGCTACACACCCGCTCCCGAGCTAGTTTGGGTTCCGAAGGAAGAACGATTTGTTCCACCTAGCTTAGGAAGGGGGGAGTCCCATGAAGCTTCCAGCTCCTCATGTAATGCATTCATAAAGGTAAATGCTTCTCCACAACCTCCACCTACAATAGTGGACCTCCATGAAGCTACAAAGGAATCCACACCTCCCAGTGTTCAAGAATCACCTGATGAACCACTTCAAGTTCGATCCTGCGAGAGTACCTTACCACCCTTGCAACTCGATGAGGCACCTAAGGTAATAGAAAACTACTGGCAAAAATCATCACCTGTTATCGACTGGAGCAATTGGTTTCAAAGGGTGACGAGCACATTTCAAATGATATGATCTACCCAAGGAAGGGGGGAGTGTTTGCTGACAGTCATCATTCACTCACTCCCCTCTCAACCGTCCTCCCCGACCTCTTAATCTCCAATCTTAGGGAATGTATATATAAAGCCTTATACTCACAAAAAAAATAAATAATAAAGAGCAAGAGCAATTAGCAAACGAGTATGCACAATAAAAGTCAAAACATTGACCCAGACCTACACATTTGTTGGGTTCAAGCCCATGTTTGTTAGCCCATGAGAACATGGCTGAAAGCATACAGCTATAGGCCATCAAATAAGTTCAGTTTGCATGAAGAGAAAGGAGTGGTTGCTATCATCTTTCAAAAGCTATGTAAAGACCCTTTCATTAATAGAAAAGAGAGTAGTGTGTTTTTCCTTCTTCAAGGTGTGTCGAGATCTCTCTCTCTCGCTCTCTCTCTCTCTCTCTCTCTCTCTCTCTCTCTCTCTCTCTCTCTCTCTCTCTCTCTCTCTCTCTCTCTCTCTCTCTCTCTCTCTCTCTCATATCTCTGCACACTCCTTCTAGCCATGGTGATTCTTAGTCTCCACCCCCCATAGCAGCCCTCGTTCCAACAACTGGTATCAGAGCCAGTGCTCTCGGCTTGAGTCGGCGCATGGGAACTACCGCTTGCAAAGGGACAGCCTGAAGCTCGACCTGCGTCAAATTGCTTAGAACCGGCATCAGTCATTTCGCCTTGGCCCTGTGGTGAACCTTCGACACTGTGGCCTCTCCCAACTCGCCCTCTGCAGCCCGCTACGAGCAGCTTTTGCTTACTCGCCATCTCTTGCCTGTGCTATACACAGAGAAGGTTTGAATTTTATTTATCTTATGTTCACACAGACTATTCAAGATGGTGGACAATACTAATTTGGTCTTCCAGCAAACCGGGATTCCCACCCTGCCAAACCCGCGCAAAATCTTTTATGCGACAATTGCAATATGTGCTCGTGTTCCGGTGTGCTAGGATTACAACATTTTACTAGCGTACAAAATTTCCAGAAATTCAATTGTTATCAAAGTTGCTTCCCACAAATTTGAATGCTGCAAATTGACTCTTGAATTAAAGCCAAAATTGTTGCCGACTCTTTGACGGACATTACTTATCTTCTCCAGTATACAGCTATCCTTTGCATATCGAATATGGCATCAAAAGTCGACAAATTTAATGGATCTGGTTTTCATACGTGGCAAATTAAAGTCAAAGGTTATCTGATGCGGAAAAATCTTTGGAATGTGGTCAAGCCTCTCGCAGCCGACGAATCCGGCACATCCGCTGCAGTTACAAGGGCACTATCTGCTGAGCTACAGAGGAAAGACGAACAAGCTTTTGGTATTATCCTAACCTCCTTAGAAGATGATTTTATTCATTATTTGGACGATGTCGATTCTTCAAGTGCTGCTTGGATAGAGTTAGAGAAGTTGTTCGGTGCCAAAGCAAAGTATTCAAAAATGGAATTATATTCCATCCGCATGCGTGAAGATGAAAATATTGCAGCTTTAGCAAGTGGACTGAAGAGTATTAGAACTCAGCTTGTTTATGTCGAAGCATGAGTACCAGAAGAAGATCTCATAGCCATTTTGTTAAAAAGTTTGACTGACAATTTCATCAGATTGTTACTGTTTTAAAAGAGAAAGATCCACTACCCTCCGTGGATGGTATCATCAATTCATTGCAGGAAGAAGAACGCAGGGTACCTAGTACCAATTCTACTATTATTCCAAGGGCATATACAGTCTCGAATGCCGTGTCACCCACCAGTTCTTCTGATACTTCCAGTGCATATACAATCACTAAATGTGCTGCTACAGCAGCTTCATCTTGACCATTCAATGGGACCAGAACTTGTGCCATTTGTGGGCGCAACAATCATCAGACGAAAGACTGTTTCAAGAAGAATCCTTGTGTTCACTGTGGTAAAACAAATCATCCGTCAAATAAGTGCTTTCAAAAGGGTAAAACTCAAATTCATGTGGTTGAGGGAGACACTGAATCTCCAATATATTCTGTTGATGAGGAAATTTATTAGATCAACTCTTTTCATGTTATTTAGTCAAAATAAATTGTACGGGCTATAGACATTGCCACCCATAAGTGGTAAGACCTCCCAATTTATCAGTTTTTTGTTCTCAAGTACCATTTTGTCCGCTCCTCATGAGGTTACTGGGTACACCTTAAAACCCAAGGTTTGGTAGTGAACCAAAAACTCCACTTTTGGTAGCTAATGTTTGACCTACACCCTATCTGTTCAAGGGGGGGTTACTGACCTAGCACCAGGTTATGGATAAACCAAAAATCCTTGGTTGTGAGAAAACCTAAAACTCACTGTTGACGAGTATACCAAAAACTCGAGGTATCATGAGTTGCTTGTCCAGTTCGGGCTTGAGGGGGGGATTGTTGGGTTCAAGCCCATGTTTGTTAGCCCATGAGAACATGGCTCAAAGCATACAGCTATAGGCCATCAAATAAGTTCAGTTTGCATGAAGAGAAAGGAGTGGTTGCTATCATCTTTCAAAAGCTATGTAAAGACCCTTTCATTAATAGAAAAGAGAGTAGCGTGTTTTTCCTTCTTCAAGCTGTGTCGAGATCTCTCTCTCTCTCTCTCTCTCTCTCTCTCTCTCTCTCTCTCTCTCATATCTCTGCACGCTCCTTCTAGCCATGGTGATTCTTAGTCTCCACCCCCCATAACAGCCCTCGTTCCAACAACATTCACATCTGGTACACTGAAACAGAAACCTATTTCATTAAACACCTTTGATTCTCATCACTCGAGTGATGGAGGGTAGGTAAGATTAGTACAATAGGAGTGTTTCTGTTTTAGAGTTTAGTGATGAGAAAAGTTCTTTTTCCCACTGATGTGCCTCTTGGAGGTATTCTTTGTGTTTCCTAGTGTGTACAGGAGCGTGTTGCTGTTTTGAGGATTTGGACCTTCATGGGATCTTTCTCTCGTCCACTTTTCAAATCAAGCGCGACCATCAACACAAACAGGTGTTTCTTGTCCATTAGCATTGCCCCTTATCTTTTTTGCATCTATTTTTGTCTGCTTTGATTGTGATTGGTAGCATAATATTTAGTGCCTTTGTTTAGCACCAAACAATATATTCAATGTAATTTTTTGTCATAATCACTTGTCTAGATTTAAAATCAAGCAGTCCGACCAAGCTAGTTTGACCAAGTTAGGTGTTAGAGATCTTCTCTTAATACCATGGGGAATGCCTTCCTAATAATCAATGGTTACTTAGGTTCTTAATCCGATTTAGGCAGCATTGTATCAAAGGTACTAGGGCTTTCTAGTGGGCTTGACCCTATTGACCTTTAGCTTAAGTATTATAAAGGGAGTTTACTTGTGTGATGAGCCTCGAGAGGTGTATCAGTGTTATATGACCCCCCAAAGTTACAAAATTAAAATGTTGAAAATGAACAAACAAAAAATCAAAGTGCCACATTGTAAAATCTTAAGCTGGAAGAGAAATCTCAGCTGGATTGGGTACTTCACTCACATGTATCGCCTATGGTACTAGAGCCCTAGAGGTTCCCAGTGTGGGCGCTTTTTCGTGAAAATCAAAAAACCCAAGGCATACAAAATAAGCACACACATCAAAATTGAATCACTGTGAAAAGACTTTGGGGGGTCAAAGAAAAGGTAATCAGTCAGGCGACGATTTCATGAGAAATTCCTTTTATCGTAGCTTAACTACAAGGTCTTCTAGGTATAGCCTCTAGTCAGCCCTCGAACATGAAACACTTGGCTCTCGCGATTAAAAAACTTAATTGACCAGAGAAAATTAAGAAGATTACCCATGGTATTAATAGTCGATCTCTAGTGCCTTTCGACCGTTAAATTAGCGACCCCAGACTTGTTTAATTTTTTACCTTTACATCTGTTTAAGCATTTGATTACATTGCAATTTAATATTTATTGCTGACAAATTGTTTAAAATTTTGTTACCAATCAATTTGTCTGCCTAAAACTGCATATGCTTTTTAATCGCTTATGAGAATGCAATTACTGTGCCAATGTTGTTTGATTTTGCAGTGCTGAAGGACATTCATCTCAAATGCTCTTCCACCTCGACGAACGAGCTTCAACTCAATAGCTTCCAAGGACGGAATCTACATCAGGAAGGGGGGCATGTTAACCCTCACGGATCACGGACACCCTATCACCTACGACAGACGTTCTAACCTATGGCGGACATTGTATTATTTATTTGGTAGAGTCAGGTACCGGGCTTGTCGGTCCAATAGGAAAAGGGTAAGGTTGATCGCCGATGAGAGGCGCACTCTAACTGGAACATTCAAGGAATTAGTTGGCTAAGCATGGGCGCCCAAGTGTGAATGGGGCGAGCTCATATAAAAGTCAACTAAACCTAAAATTCACTCATTCTCTCATTTGTGCAATGGAAGAGTGCTCTTGCTCCATCTCCATCTCCATCTTCTTCTTCTTCACCTCCTTGTGTGTGTGTATGTGTGTGTGTGTGTGTGTGTGTGTGTGTGTGAGAGAGAGAGAGAGAGAGAGAGAGAGAGAGAGAGAGAGAGAGAGGGGGGGGCGATCGAGCATTGCGACGATGGCACGGCGGCGGCAAAGCGGTTGAGCGCGGCGAAGCGGCGGCTCCTTCTTCTTCGCGGCGAGGAATCCTCCACGAAGCAAGTGTAGAGCGGTGAGTGACACACCATCGCCTTCTTTGAGCTTACTAGTTTAGGCTTGTTGTGTGCTTGGAGCCATTTGTGGCTCGCACACGGTGTATCGGCAAGTTACTTGCATTGACACGTGCGACATACGCGCACAGGGTATTAAATAGCACATACTTAATTTGGATAATCAACCTAATACTACCTAACTTTATTAAGAATGTATCTCATTAGGCAAGATGACAGCATGTGCCCTTTATGCATTCACTATGCTTGCATATCGGCAGTCCCGGTGTTGGTGCCCTTCATAAGTGCCTGCAATACACATGTTTTGCGTATACATGGAGCTATTCTCTCTCTTTCTCCATCTCACATACACACACATGCTTGCGTGCACCTGCTTTAGCCATGTCGAATTCTGTGATCCATTTCCTGCTCGTCTGACACACACACACATAGTCACACACACACACACACACACACACACACACACACACACACACACACACACACACACACACACACACACACACACACACACAGACTTGCTAAAAACTCACAACCCCTATGAGAGCATCCTACTGCTGCGTGCCCGGTTCTCAAGAAGCAACATCGGCCACATGCATACGTAGAGATGGCTTCACCTTTGCTTATTCTAGCCCATGTACATCCTGGGGAATGGCGTATATTGAAGACCTCCCACGCATACATCAGCATAGGAGTTTAAGGCTTTGGATGACACACACAATCAACGTGTTGGGCCTCTCAACATATTCATTACAGTGCAAGGGTATCACAATTTGGGACTGGACCACTTTCGGCTTCCTTCATTCAGGTAGGTGCTTTTGTACCTACTCAGTATAAAAGGCTTTTAAAAAGAACATGGTTTTTTTTGCTCAGATAAACTACTCTGCTTAAATCCTTTTTCTGTGTGTCAATATAGTAATTCTTGCTGTTCTGGTTCATATGAATTCCTAAGCTTAGAATTGTTTTCTAATGACTTTTTTCGGACATGACTACATATTAAGATACTGTAGGCTATGCTCTGAGTAATACACATAGCTGAAACTTAATGAGGAGTGTTGCTGGTACCTAAGTCTATTCTTTGATTTGCTGGACTTCTAGCCGCTACTGTTTTGGCCTTTTAACTTACTAGCATTTAGCGATGAAAATACTATGGGCTGTAGGTATTCCTTGTGGATTTTTACTTTATGCTGAGAATAAACATCGTCTGGGTTTTGGGATGAGAATAAGCATGGGTTTAGCTCAGGTATTCTCTTGAACTTTTTACCTGCTGACTGCAAAATGAGGTTCCATTGGGTTATCCCCATGGAATGCAGCTCGACACTCAGATCTGGTTTTACATGGATTGGGATAATTTTTATTTTTTCATTCACTAGCTTGAGATATTATTGATATGTTGAACTCAATTAAACATATTGGTAAACGTACGTCTCTGGTAATGATCTTGCAAGAAGTGGGATTGATGGAATTGTTTGGAAATACAATCTGTATAAAATAGTATGCTGCCCAAGTTTTGTTTTGTAGCAGTTGTACATGTGCACACATCACTTAAAACTTGGTTTCCATATTGTCCAATATATTTGGTATCTTTGGTTTGCTCACATTAAGACTTTCAGGGAAAAGTCTACATAAATTGACATGGTATAGTTGGGAAATGGTTTTTGGAAATTATTGTCCCTAACTCCGTTGCCTACAACTTCTTGTGAGAGTCTCAGTGGGATGGCATTGATGATTTTTGTAACGTAATGAGCAGATACTAAAGAATAACTTGTATTTCGAGAAAACGTGACCATCATGGGTGACGGGAAGATATTGTAGTGTCATGTCAGAGCTACCATACCCAACTTTATTAGCTGGGAACTACTTTAACTAGTGCTCAAAACCACTAGAAACGTATGCATATCAATTGATAACATAATGGATAAAGGCTGTAACATAGTACCATAAATTTACACGAACTTGGTCTTGAACACAAAGGTATTATACTTCTATCTTTTTATGCAAGAACTCAAACTTGATGAAGGTAAGTATATAATGGTGAATTTGCAATTGCAAATTGCTTATTGATGCTATAATTTACTTTAAAGTCTGTTCAAAGATTGTTCAAAGAGCCTTAATCCTCAAGTGAGGGTCTCGGAGGAGATGGCAGTAGACTTGACTTTTGAGAATTGATCTAATTTACAAAGGAGATGGTGTCCAATTTTTTTTGGAAATGAATGATGAAAACATTATCAGAAATAAATGGCTCATTCTCTAAACATAATATTTGATCTATGTTATGTTGTTAATTTTGGGGGTAATTTTTGACACTGATAACAAGGGAAGGGAGTTGTTAACACCTGTCTTCCCAAGTAATGCCAGTTTTGATGGGCTTGTGTTTCTTGGATGGTGACAGGTAAGAGATTCTTTCCTTGGGATTACAACAAAAACTGCAGCAGTAACATAAGATCGTCCAATGTACTAGTTGGATCCTTCTCCATGTAGATGTAGTGGAAGCTCATCCCAGAGGGTGGGCACATAGAGATACAACACTAAGATATTATATTGTAGTGATCAAAGATCAAATTTTTGATCTAAATGACTATATTATTTATTAGATACAGAATATTGTATTGGTGTATATAAAATGATAATTGAAGTTGATGACATCTTGTTTTGAAATATTATTTAATATATTATTTAATACAATTGTCTAAGTATGGTTCAATTATGAGGGGATTTTCATACTTAAACACACACACACACACATCTGTGTTCATACTAACGCCCGTCTCCCACACATGTACCTGGATAAAATCTCACAACACACACCTCTCTCTCTATCTCTCTTTCTCTCTCTCTCTCTCTCTCTCTCACACACACACACACACACACACACACACACACACACACACACACACACACACACACACACACACACACACACACACACACACACACACACACACACACACACACACACACACACACACACACACACACACATCTTTGTTCATACTAACGCCCGTGTCCCACACATGTACCTGAATAAAATCTCACAACACACACCTCTCACTCTCTCTCTCTCTCACACACACACAGACGGCCTAGGAGGCACACACCGCTCACACAATTGGCACCAGAAACTTTGAGCAAAGGAAAGATGAGAAGGGGGAAGAAATGACATGTAAACCAGTTTATATTTACTTCCATTTTGATAAAAAAATTTGGTTACAAACACCATACCACCGACTAGAATTTGGCTTTGTCAATAGCACAACCTTGACGAGCCCCAAGATAGCACTTTTGCGCGTCATTGAGCATCAACCTGCCTCCTTAACATATGTAGCTCTACAAGCACACAATCTGATCCAATAAACGTACCCTCCCTCCCAACCATGTAAAGTAGATCTCCTCTTGAGGGAATGTTGTATTTGACGGATAACACACTGCACAGTTGCACTTATAAGCATTCCTTTCAACAATAAATCATGTACCTCCTTTGAAATATTGGACATAACCTAGGAATATTCTTCATCTATCGTAGAGCACATATGTTGCATTGGTTGTACCATTGACTCCATGATCTCCTTCACCTCCTCTCAAAACTCAATGCTAACATCATCAAGCCCAATTTAAGGTCAATCGGCTTCTCCTGCTTGTCAACTTTATATGCTTTCCCTTCAATCATTTCCTCTTTTGCTTCATCCCTAGCTAAAGAAGATAGAGAATGTCATAAAATCTAATATCTAACCAACTCAAATGATTTTCTCATATTAAATTGATCATTTAATGTGGGAGAATAAACGGGAACAAGGGTTAGATACTCTTTATCTCATTTCAATGTTGTACCTCCCCTCCATAATTCCCTTTTCACATGTGGGGACCTTTGCTCCAAATCTCACTACATATTGCTTGCCATCTTCATCATATTGGTCAATCTCCCATCCAATTCCTATGGGGCTAGTATCCATTTTCACAATCACATGTCTTCCACATTCATAGTTTACTTTCCTCAAATTTGGCAACGTAAGCAAAAAATTCTTTAGTTTTCTCATGGACATATGTGTATGCATTTCTTCCCATTGGAATTTTTGGTTCTTTCTCAAGAGTTGATATGAAGGCTCTACTACATGTGCATAATGCAAAATCTAGATAACATAAAACACGCATGCACCCAAGGACCTTCAAAACTTAGTCACATTTATACATTTATCTTTCATTCTCTAAATTACATTACTCTTTCTAGAACAAGGCCTTATACCATATGGACCGCACATAGTCCCACATCGGCCGCCGGGCGGTCAAACCATGGTGCCCCTAGGATTACATCCTCATGCTTGAGAGGAGAGATAAAGAAGTCCTCTTTGTCCACATAGCCTTGGACACTAAGCCTCAATTTTCCGATTAAGGGAGTGATTGAAGCTTCTTGCCCCTTGAAGGCACTATTTGCGGATAGGACATCTCCCATCTCGTAGGATTGTATGCCTAGCTTGGTGGCCAACTCTATAGATATAAAATTGTGAGTAGAACCAGGGTCAAAGAGAATAAAAGCATCATGTTCTCTTACCTTTCCCCAAGCATGGCATAGAGGAGATCCTTTGTGATGAGTTTGGTGAGTCTCCTCCTCTTGGATTTCAATCAAGGAAGCTCTAGGAGGATCTTGGCGGTTGTTCTTTTGGGGACAAGCGTGGTACGCATGCCCTTGTTCGCCGCACTTGAAACACCGGTTATCCTTACGATAATGCTCAAGCTCTTCAGGAGAGAGTTTGTTCTTACCTTTGTAAACTCCCTTCTCTTTAGCTTTGTTGGAGTTGCCCTTAGGAGACTTTTGGACATTGTCCTTCCCCTTAGGCTCATTGGAACCCTTGTTTTCCGGGGGCTTATTATTTCTTTTAGCCCCCCTTTGGAAATTGATTCGAGAGGCCACCATAGTATGGTGTATTACCGCTGATATGGTACGTGGCCTTTGGGAGTTGACATACTCCGCCATTTCTTCGGTTAAGCCCGCACAAAATTGTTGCTTTTGCTCTCCAAAATCCAACTTTTTGAAGACAGTGGCTTTGAGTTGTAGGTCCCAAAACTTGTCTACATATTTATGGATGGATTCATTAGGAGAGAGCTTTAAGCTTCGCCATTCGGTGAGTACTTTGTCCTTGGCATTGGTGGCCAAAAAATGCTTCATAATGGAAGCTCTTAAAGCTTTCCATGTTCGTGGAGCTTCACCGTTGGCTTGTAGGCTAGACCACCATTGTCTGGCGGACTTTTGAAAGTGCATAGCTACATGGCGTAGCTTAGAGGACTCCGTGAAGCCCTCATCTCCAAACGCCGCATCGAATTGCTGGATAAAGGCCAAGACTTTGTCCGTAGCACCAAAGGTGCCATCATAGGTAAGGAAGGAGATGCTCTTCCCTCCCTCTTTGAATTTCTTCATCTTGGATGACCTCTTCCATGCGGCATAGGATTTCCTATGGCCTCTTCTTTTTGATGGTTCAAAGGTTGCACCATCACTTTCTTCAGAAGGTGAAGAATTTGAAGAAGGTGGAGAAGAGGGTGACCTCTTTCTCGCCTTTTTCTTGTCTTGATCTTCGTCGTCTCCACCATAGCTTTCATAAGAGGAAGAGGATGAAGAAGATGGAGAAGAGGGTGTCCTCTTTCTCGCCTTTTTCTTCTCTTGATTTTTATCATCCCTCTTTGAATTATGGCGTCGAGAAGAGTGTGATGGTCTTCTCCGCTTTGGTGGTGATGGAGAGCGTTTAGCCCGCCGTCTTCGTGGAGCCATCTCCGCCGAGGTGGCGGGAGACTCGCTTCTTTCTCGTTCCTTCGGTGGAGGGTCTTGAATTCTCCTTTGGGAAGGAGATGCATCATCAAGAAGTAAATTCTTGAGCCCTTCATATGGATTCTCTTCTTCTTCCCGAATCGGAGAGAGACCTCTTTTGGTAGTCTCACAAGGAGGCTTCCTAGGTGTTCTCTCGTCATGGTGATGAGCTTGGAGAATCCCGTGAGCACGAAGCTGCCGTTGCACTTCACTTTGGAGAGATGGATTGTCCATGGCTTTTGTTGAAGCCTAGAAACAAGATAGTTAACAAGCATTGAAGCATCATTAGTAGCTTGCTCATGAGCAAAATCAAAGTTATCCACATTAATTTCACTCCCTTTACTATTGTCAGCCATTCTAACAACTTTTAGGTGTAAACGTTTTAGGTGTACTTTGGCACTTCAAGCCCTAGTTGCTACTCCTCTTTACCCCTTTAGAAAAAGCACTCAAGCTACTGTATCCGTGGCTCGAATACCATTAATTGCAAGGAATAGAAAAGAGGGTCTTTCGACACCAAAACAACACCGGCTCCTGTCAAGCTTCTAATAGCTCAATAGTGGTTAAGCCGTAGGCAAGCCCCGTAGGACTCCACTATTAAGACCATAGCTCTCAACGGTGATGCCCCGTTTAACTGCACAAAGGCAGGCGCACTGCAAGGCTGAAAAATCCCTATTCTACTTACTCACAGGCAATTAATAATACCAACCATTTGTAGCTAGCTTGAGGACCTCCCTTCTTGAGCAAGAAAAGAGAAACCTTGAGCTCTGATACCAATGTAACATTTAATGGTCTAAAAACTTATGTGTAGCGGAAATTAGCATGAACATAGTGGGCATTTCATTAGCATAGATTCCTAATGAGAATTACAAGAGTGCTTGGGTGGAGAGAGCAACAAAAAGCATAACACCTAGTTAGATAGCATCAACAATACTTTCAAAAGAGAGAGAAATTAATCTATTGACAACAGTTGAGGACCGGATTTGCATGGAGCCGGTCCCCCCTCCAAAAGGCTTTTTATTATGGTTTCTCCCATCAAGAGAGACATTGTACAATACAATTCTTTGTGTTCCTTCAAGACTAGCTAGTGCAATGAAGATGAAAGCTTCATGCACTAAGCAAAACACTTAACAAACAAAACTTTAATTATCCCCGTTCTCAGACCCAAGACCTCACACACGTTCGAAGATGGTGAGAGCTAGCAGGGTATGAGAGTAGATTGAGAGGAAGAAGGAGTATCCTACGAGAAAGATGTACATCTCCTCACATAATCACTCATATTAGCATAGCTTAGCTTAGTAATTAGCTTGGTAGAGGAGATGAGCATGCATTGAATCTTGGCTCTTGGTTGGATTTGCATCCACATGCCAAGAGTATGTCGATGTAGGCTTCTATCTCACAAGCTTGGAGTAGGTGATGAGCTCTCCATTAAAGCTTGGGAAGAGATAGTCTTGTCTTTCTTCACACATGAGATTGTGTGAGTGTGTGTGTGATAATGCCTTGCAAAAATCAGCCCCCTCTCTCTCTCTTGGGCGAGCCCTCTTGCTATTTGCTCTTGGTGAGCCCTCATTGGCTCTCCCCAAGTCAAGCCAATGATTATTAAGCAGCATAAGTGATAGCCTTCTGACATGTGTCCCCCTTTCCCCTTTTGTGAGAGCTTTAGGTTATTAAAAAATTAAACTAAACTCTCATTGGACCCCTTTGCCTCCTGGCCAATAGGAATCAGGCAAGCCATTGGGCTCCTGAATGCTCATTGGACCCCTTGTGAGACTGCCCAATAGTCTCCTAGGAGACTTAATTCTCATTGGTTTCTTTTATTAAATTTTTTTAAATTAATTAAACTAGATTTAATCTAGCTTAATTCTCATTGGTCCACCTCCAAGGCCATCCAGTAGGAATTGGGCACACCTTGTGGGCATCTGGGCTAGGGAGCTGACATGTGTCCCTAATTCCCTTTGTGTAAAGGGAGCCTGTGTGTGTGTGTGTGTGTGTGTGTGAATTTCTCTCTCATCCCCTACCTTTAGGGCTCACCCCCTCATGTGTAGGGATGTGTGTTGACTTTGGAGAGCACACAAAGCATCCAATTCCCCCTAAGCTTTAACCCTTTGGACACAACCTTTGAATTTTGGAACCTTAGCATTTTGGAAGTCGTAATGGGCTGAACCTTAGGGTCTTTTTAGCCCATTTTTGCACATGGCTCTTTTGCAGATGGCCCCCCTTTGGATCCCTATTTTCCCTCCTTTGGATCCCTACTGTGGCCGGTTTGCTAGCTTAACCAATATTCTAGCTTTTTCTCCCCTGGCACTTCCCCACATTAAATGATCAGTTTAATATGAGAAAATCATTTAAGAGAATTAGATATTGATTATTATGACATTTAGGCAAAGCTAAGGCAAGATCCCAGATGCGTTAGTCGTGTAGGTCATTCAACCCCTGATGCACTAACCATGTAGATGAGCCTAACAAAAAAAGATGACATGGGCAACACCCTGGATCTAACAAGGCCATCGACCCTTTTGTCTAAAGCTAAACGATGTAGGTGATCCTAGAGACCCTGCTATGAGAAACATAACACATGATTCCAATCACAATAGCCCTTTCTATATGCATAAACAATCTTTTCCAAGTAGTCAGAATGCCCAGGGCGTCGATTAGGAAATATGTAAGATAGCACGTTCAAACAAAATAAGGGATTTATAATTAGGTACATTTACAAAAATTATACTTATATAAAGGGTTTTCATACATAAAGGCTAGTTTTTTTTACAAAAATGTATACATAAGGGGTACATGTAATACTTAAAAGTATATAGGAATTATTTAAATTCCTCTTGTTCGCACGTGCTATATGCAATTTTTACATAGTGGACTCACTGGGTCAGACTATACAGGGTCTCACGTCCATTATAAACAATCAGAACCACTTCACAATCCAATCTAGAGCCATAAACCATAATCCATTCACATCACTTGGGTGAGCACTCTATCCAACTCAAGGTGATGCACAACCAACCCTGCAAAACCACTTTAGAACATAACATGGCTGCAAAAATCTCGGCAGCACAACTACTTAAAAAAAAAAAGATCCAAGAGCCACACCGGCTTCCACAATCAAAATTCAAAACCATAATCAATGAGGGATTTCAGCCCATAAAGCATATTCCATAATGAACCGACTCACACACTTGAAGTTTTGACATATCCACTGTAATCAAACTGAGCCCACACACATGGCCCTTAAGACATGAACCTTTTATGCATAAGCAACTAAGCATGATATCAAAATCCAAATTTGAAAGTATCCAATCATGCATAACTGATGCAATATGACTATACCTCACCCCCCTAGCACATAGAGCTAGTTTTGACCTAAAATGGGTGAGAAGCAACATACACATGCACATGAGGCATCCATATCTATCCGCGAGGTTCCATACATCATGTGATACAATTCCATCGACATAAGCATGATGCAAAACAACTTTAACACTTTAATAGACCATAAACAATAACTTCACATATATGCAAAAAATAAATTTTTGCCATTTTGAGTGCATGTATAGCACCCAAATGAAAGTGTTTGAACTCAAACCAATGCATCAAGCTCAGATCCACAAAATAGACTAATACCTTATCATATCACATTGCCCATATGATACTTATGCAGCAACAAACAGTAACACAAAAAGAAATCCATTTTACTCATAAAACTGCGTATATGGTTTGGTGTGACTAGCCATATACCCTCATATAATGTTAGGAGCATCTAACACTTAAAATAAAATCACCAAAACAAACCATAAATCATATATAAATAGATGGACCAACTCACGACATCATATCCTACTCCCCCTAGGTACCCCTATATACGTAGGTAAACGCGATTATGGAACAGTTAATAACCCGCACTCATGAAGTGATATTGGAGACCTAAATACATTTATCATCAAGTTTAATAAATCTTTTTAGTTGGTTGAGTGGGTTTATTCATCCGATGGACCTATATAGTGGTTTTCCAAGGAGCCTGGGGTCCAAAATTTTGACTACAGCAAGATGTTTTTTGATCATAACTCTTAGCTTGTGCGGAATTTTCAGATGATACCCAAGAGATAAAATATTCCAAATGATGTGTTTTATCTCTAGTTTAAAGGGTTCAGCCTGATTTATAACGGTTTGTGAGATATGACCAATACAATGTTCCTATCGCCTACGTGCTGTGAAACAAAAAGCGCTTTTTATGTACACACCGACCTTAAAGACATTATGTGCATAAAAAAGCTTGATAAATAGTGTCCTAAGCATGGAACAACTTCATACACACCCGAAAACTTCATACATGTACTCGTATACGAAAAAGAAACCACCGAGAGGGTAGCTATTTAGAAAACGACATAGAGAGAGAAAGGGATGATGGCTATGGAGTTTAGAGCTTCTTACTGTGCTTTAGGATTGATTAGGGGATATCGAAAGGCTTCTTGATTTGCCGCAAGAGAGCAGTGATTAGAGCTATGTAGAGGTTTTCACCACGAAAGCCGTCAAAGAGCACATACATCATGAAAAGAGAGCAAATAGGAAGCAAGTAGAGAGAGAGTGTTCTTCTTCTTCTTGCAAACAAGAGGGAAGGGCTTATGGAGATGGTGATAGAGAGTTTGCATTACTCCGTATAATAAGTATGTATTGCCGTGCGGTAGTAGAGACAACTGTCGACACTGAAAACTGAGGTCGGCAAGTGGATTTATCGGCACACAAAAGGCTGGAGTGTGCCCCAAGAAAAAAACGAGAGCTACCTTCTCAGCTAGGAATAGCTGCACAGCTTTTGGGATTTTCTAAAATCATGGCTTGCATATTGGTGGTCAACTCTCCCACTTACTATTCAATTTTTACAATACAAATTGACTACTTGGCTAGTATCCCTGCAACTAATGAGACCGTGACTAGACTATGTAGCACCATGATTACCCGACATAATTACGGCTTTCTTGTACAACCCCTCCGTATTCATGGTGCTGCTTTTTATAAAAACTATTCTTGTAAAAAAAATTTTTAATCTCGATTTTTCTCCGAGTAGTTGTTTTTAAATCCAACAGTGACTAAAAATAATATTTTTATGTTTGGGTCATCCTAAAAGGCACGTTGCTTTTTAAAAATGTCACAAAGCACAAAAACCTAAACATATCATAATTTTAAAAAAGCAAAATTTCCTAAAATTGAACCATGGGTTTTCCTTGTCAAAAGCACTAAAAGCTAAAAATAGTGTGAAAAGCGTTCAAAAAGCAAATTTCTATAAAATTGAACCATAGCTCCCTCAGGACTCGTACATTCAGGATCTGGCATTGCAAACATGTAGAAAAAAGCATAAAAAAGCTAAAAAAGTGTATTTTTACAAAACTAAACCAAACGTTCGTTCAACCTATCAAAACATGAAAACGAGCTTGTTTTTCAATCTAGAACCTTACAACACTGCCAAATAAGCATTTTAATCCAAAAAAATTTATGAAACGCACATTAGAATCTATTTTCTTATTTTTAAAAGAGATGCAAAACTTGGGGATCTTACATCCTTCCACACTTCAAAAAATTCAAGCTGTCTTCACCTTGACATGAATTCTGGGTAATTCAGTCTCATTACATAATCCTGCTCCCATGTTCCTCATGATATGTTGACCATTTAACAAGGTGTTCAATAATGGTCCGATTATGAGGATGCTTAGTTCTACTTTGAATTACCCATTGATAAAGAAATACGTTTTGGTTTTACTCTCAGAAATACCATATCTCCTTCTTCAAAGAGTCGAGTAGATCATTTAAGGTCAACGTAAATTTTCAGTATGTCTTGAGAAATTGCTAAAAGACAGATCAAACAGGCATCCACTTGGCCGGACACATAGCCGGACACCACACTTGTAGTCAATTATTTGCCAAGCTAGTGTAGTGATACTCTATGTAAATCCCGATTCTACAGTAGCAGGTCAATTCGTTGCGTTGTAATTCTATCATGACATTTGTAAAAGTCCATGTGATTTGGCCACTAGCCATTAAGAAAGCCCTAGGTATAAAGGTCAATAACCTTAATGTGAAAAGAAGGCTTATTTTTGGAGAAGAAAGAGCTCTGCTGTACGTACGCTCAAGCTACAAAGCTGCTCCAACATGTAATCATCACAACTAATGATTGGATAATCCATTTTTAGTTTTGAAACTTGCATTGTGTTCCTCTCTCTTTGCTCTTTCATTCAAGTGTAAGCACCACTTTTGGTTGGGCAAAATTGATTCAGATTCAAAAAGATTTGTGAAGCAAGCTACAAACATCACAAGCTATCAGCACACCAAAGATTCAGATCCAAAAGTGGTGGAACATGGATCGTGATCCATGTACCCTTGAGAAATTTTTGGACATAAACCTTTTCAGCCTATAGCAGAGACCATTGTGAACAAAAGCTCCCAAAGAATTTTTGTCAAAAAAGTTCAAAAAATGGGTGGAAAGGACAAAAAACTGTTCAAAGAGGAAGACCCTAAAACAGAGGTAGGGATTGACTTTTGCCTGGCCTAAACAAGTCCAAATCACACAAAAATCACATAACTAGCATCAAGAGACCAAGGGGAAGTTGTGTGCCAAGCTTTAGTGCAATCTGACACATAGGTACATGGATCACGATCCATGTTCCTTTGTCACAGACTGATACCATACTTGCACCATATCTAGAGGACATCACAAGGAGTCTAGTGGTTTTCTCAAAACTGGATTTGGATATCAAAAACCAAACCAAAAGCCCTGAATTGCCAAGTACTCTGACACAGTGCCAGAACTGACATAATTTTCAATCTAGAGGTCCATTTTCAATAAAATTGATACCATAGGACCTACTAAGCATGTTGAATCTGATGGTACCAAGAGAAGTCAATTTGGGCTCCAAACATGGATTGCGATCCATGTACCCATAGTGACAGCTTGAATTGGAACTTTCCAATCAATAATACCTACACAAGAAAACATATCCCCAAGTCCAGTTTTGGAAAAAATTGAGCAAATTTGGGTCAAAAGGGAGCAAAACAGGTGCTAGATAAAAAACCGCTGTGCAGACCTAGTGTTGGCTATTTGACCTATCAAACCAAGTTCAAATCCAAAAAGATTTGAGATTTAGCTTGTGGACATAGTCAAGAGAAAACTCCTAAGAGATCAAGTCCAGATGTGGTCGAACATGGATCGCAATCCATGTATCTCAACCTCAAAATTTGATGAAAATTGGTATAGAGCTTGTATGACCGTCAATTTGTCTTACTTAGCTTATGTTTAAGAACTACCAACCATCGAGACCTTCAAAATGTATGAGAGTGGCCTTGTGCTAGCAAGGGCCAAATTGAATTGCTTATGTGTTGGATCTGCGGCATGCAAGCTTGCATGCATGTTTGTTTCCCTTTGCAAATGGATCCCCTTGTTCAAAGGCTATTTTCTTTGTGGGCTCAGATATGTTGGAGCACAACATTTGAAGAAATCCATATCTAGTCTAGACTTTTGTGAAGGGGAAAGAGAATAGGAGATATGATCTATTTGAGTTAATTCATTGTAGATATAGTTGTCAAGGCCTACCCCAGGTTTGCTTGTGTAGATGAGGTTTATTTGCTAATGGTGCTCACTTCAAAGGAGAAATCACATTGTTTCTCTAAATCTGTTTCATTGCATCAAGCTGCAAGTGCTCGAGCAGATTGTGCAGCAGCATAACCCAACTTACTCACTTTATTACTTTAAGGGCTATGTTGAGTCCTCTAATTTTTCCTTTTTGTGTAGCTGTACTACTAGGGATTTCACGTTTTTTTCCTCCAAATCTACTCTTATGTAACTTTATTCGTTGTCAATGAAGCTCTATGAATGAGGACCACTTGTAAAAATGTTGAAGCCTCAATGAATTGCTGATGTGGTTTGTTGTGCGAATTATCTTCTTTTCATTTTCATTTAACATTTAGCCAAGCTTCAAAAGATAATTTAAGGAGATTTTGTTGCCATACGACAAGAACTTCAAGGTGGTGCTCCTTACACAGAGATAAATTTCCCACGCCCTTGGTAGATTACTATCCTAACATGTTGATGTTTTGGCCTTGCCTCTAGAGTCTAGAGCTTGCAAAAAAGGTTGGTTTATTTTCCACCAAGCTTAAGCTTTTGCTAGGTCTTGATGTCGATTTGAATTTGGCAAAACTCTCAAGTGGGCTCTGGCCTACGCAGTTCGTGGTGCATTGTTTACACCTTGTTTTCACCTTCAAAGCTGCAAGTCAAGTATTGTGATTAGACTAGCATGGAAGATTGTCAGTGGTAGATTAGATGGTCTTCCGTACTAATAGAATTTATATAAGCAATTGGTGAGACAAGGGCGCACAATACTAAAGTGGGCTCTTCTATGCGGGGAGGAAGGCCATGCGCTCACGTAATCATGCACATCGCTACAATTCTAATATAAAATTTTACTCGCCTTACTATTTTAATACTTGCTTTGTAAGTTTATTGTTAGTGCATTCTTATGTCTAAGGCTTCGAGTTTCTGATGTAGAGTTCACTAGTGGTGGCAGAGGTCAAGGTTATGGCGAAAGCAATAACAACACATAGAATGGCTAACCTAGTTTCTAGTGTGCCTATGGAGTCACATGCACAAGTTAAGCTTGTTGCATATAGTACTAAGCTAAATTTGAAAAAAAATTCCCCACTTTTTTTTGTGCCATTTTTTGACTCCCTACTACTCACTTGAAAAGTGATTTGAATTTGGTTCTCTCTTAGTGGCAGTGAGAATGACCTTATGGATACAACAAATGCACCAAGTTCTCAATACACAAGAGCGATGCAAGTGACTAGGGCCAATGTGGCAGAAACAATGGATGACTTTGTAAATTCTATGTGGCTAGCCATGCCAACGTTGCTAGTGTCCCATTAAAAGTTGCATCTCAACAACCCGTATAATTGACGAGCGTGTTGTTTGTGGGCTGCCAAAGCTATTCCCAAATTCAAGGGTGCTTAACACTAGGTTGGTAATGGGACACTTTTATGTCCTGGGACACTTTTATGTCCTGTTAAGTGACCATTTTCCTTGAATTATGTCAAGAGTTTCAAAATGGATTTTGAGGTGCTATATATCTAGAAAGTTGTCTCGTGAGCTGAAAAAAACTCGACATTTTTTTGGAATATCAATTCCATCTTTAACCTTGTCCTTGCACAACATTTCACAATCTAAACTGTGTGAAAAAATGGGTCCTATTTTTGGCTTTTTTCAACTTTTTGCAACTATACCACTCTAGAATTCATTTTTGTGAGGTCTATAATGCTAGAGAACTATCTTTAGTAGTCCTCAACATGTCTTGATGCTTCTAGGGAGAAATAAATATTAAAGTTGTAAGTATGACCAAATTACAAAAATTGTCAAATCCTGTTTTTTAGCCAATTTTAGCTCTTCTATGATTTTTTGGTGGATTTTATGATATCCAAATGCATTTTGAATTTCTATGTCTTATATTGTAACATAAAGCTAATATTCCTTGAGTTTTGGGGCACCTAATACCCTATTTTTCATAGTACACAATGATGGTTGATTTTTCAATTATAGAAGAAAACGAAACATTCTAGTATATCAAGTATAGCTTTTTCAATATTGTTAGTTTCTTGTGACAACTACATGCATTTTGTAGGTAGTAACCATATCTAGTCATAAGGATCAAATTTGGCTAGATATTGAATAGTTTCTATAGGATTCTACAACTCATAATGTTGAACCCAGTTTTTTCATGTTTGCTGTATTTAGCACTTCATCTTTGTCCCCAACATTCCCCTTGGTAAGAGATGTATTATTCTTTTGACATGCTCCATGGCTCCTTATGAACATAAAGGACAATATGGAACTAAGAAAACATGCATATATTATTTGTATTGAACGTGGCTATAGAAAATTTGATGATAGGTTTGCAGAATGGTAGAAATGCAACTTTTTGTACCTATTTATTTTGGCAAAAAAAAAAGTAGTGAGTGAGAAGCAATCATATGTTCTGATCACCAACCCATTGAGGTTAACTAGGGAATTTATCTCAAGTCCTACAAAAATCCCTAATCTTATTTTTATGCAACAAAAGGTAAGAAATGACTGTTTTGATGAAAATGCAATGGTCCATCAACTTTGGAGGCTTGGTGTGACCAAAAGATGAGAAATTTTACAAGTTTCTTATTTTTTCCATGTGTAGTAGGCCTTGAACTATAACCTCATGAAAGGATTTTACAAAATGAGTGGATCTACTATGGTTTTCGAGGTTTTTTTCAAAACCCTGAAAGGACACTTTTATGTCCTGTTAGGTTACCAACCTAGTGTTAATTGGTTGCTTGCTCAAAACTAAGTTTGAACTTGAATTGGGATTATGGATTCCACAAGGATATTGTCATGATATTTCTTAGATTGAGCTTGTGATATCAAATCTGAACCTTGCTTACTATGCCTTTTGAGAAAGTAAACATATTGTTACCACCAAGCGACCACCTTTTATGTAGCCATGGGCCGGGCTTGTCGAACCCACTATTAGTGTATTATGTTATTGACTGGGCTTGTCGGTTAGGTAGGAATGGTTAAGAGTGATCGCCAATGAGAAGCGTACTCTAAAACTGGAACCTATAATGTTTGGATAAGATTGGCTAAGTGTGAACGTGCAAGCCTAAATGTGAACGGGCAAGCCCATATAAAAGTCAATCTAAACCTAAAATAGGTCATTCTCTCATTTGTGCAATGCAAGAAGAGTGCTCTTGATCCATCTCCTTATCCATCTCCTTTGTGTACTAGTGTGTGTGTGTGTGTGTGTGTGTGTGTGAGAGAGAGAGAGAGAGAGAGAGAGAGAGAGAGAGAGAGAGAGAGAGAGAGAGAGAGAGAGAGAGAGAGAGAGAGAGAGAGCATTGTGGCAGCACGACGACAACGAGGTGATTGAGGGCGGCGCAACAGCGGCTCCCTCTTCCTCGCGGCAAGGAATCCTTCACGACAACAAGCATAGAGCAGTGAGTGACACACCATTGTCATCTTTGAGCTTACTAGTTTAGGCTAGTTGCGTGCTTGGAGTCATCTGTGGCTCGCAGACACAGATGAGCTTACTAGTTTAGGCTAGTTGCGTGCTTGGAGTCATCTGTGGCTCGCAGACACTGTTAGGCAAGTCCCTTGCTTCAATACGTGCGGCAAAAGCTCACATTTTTGGCGCCATTGCCGGGAATCACCCTGCACTAAGCTCAAGAGGCACTCTGTGCTTCTTCTGTGAGTGTTTGTGTTAGGAAAGAAGAAGTTATTTGCTGCAAGTTTTTATTTCCTGCATAATCTTTGTTTTTTGCCAATGTCTGCTTGCACACAATCTTTTTCACAGTTAGTAGTTAGTGTGTTAGTAGTGAATGAGTAAGTAGATAAGACATTTAGCTTGTTTTCTGCCAATGTCTGCTTTTACACAATTTTTTTAAATTTTGCACAGTTAGTAGCTAGTGTGTTAGCTAGTGAATGAGTAACCACTTACCAGAGTAGGTAGCTTCACTATCAGTTAGTAGTCAGCAAAGTAGTTAGCGGAGTAGTTAAGCCTAGTTAGCAGAGCAGTTAGCTATAGAGGAGATAAGGTAGGTTAGTTAGGAGATTAGGTAAAGGTTTAGTGTGTGTGGCCCAAAAAGGCCACTGAAACTGCACCGACCGTCTACGGTATTGTTTTTTTTTTAAAAAAAAGACGCTCGGGATATTTGGGACCACAAAGAAATTCGAGAGTTCAAATAAAAATTTATTATCCTAAAAGGAAGGGATCGGGATTATTCCCCAAGCCCAAGCCCAGACCCAGGCCTCAGTCCTCAGTTTTATGATATACTACTTACACTACCTTATATAAAAAGGCTAGGATCTCAAGTGAAGGGAGGGTTGTGGAACAAGTTCCTCAAGTCCTCCATCATCCCCTTCACACTCACCCTTTGGACTTACTAATTCTAGTCCTCTCCCCGCCTAGGAAAAGACTAGTTTTAGGATTCCGAGGGCTGTACGTAAACGAATCAGGGGCTGTAAAGCATGGCACGTTCCTCTAGCCAAGACACTCATTTTTAGCTATCGCATGCCATATATTGTGGCTCGATTAAAAAAAAGGACCAAAAATACAAAAATTGGATTTTAAACACCTAAAAAACTACGTGAGCCGCCTTCACGGGCACTCATCAACACCTCTAGAGTGTCGAGGTCACATGCACCTACGCTCTGGTCATGTGCTAGAGGATGAGCACATCAAGAGTGTCTTGGTTTATGCGGGCACTCATTATTCCTCTACCTTAGGCTCTAGGCCCTCAGTGGGAACCCAAGGTAGCACCACTCAAGACCCACATATTGCGTCTAGTGATTCTTCCTCTAACTACGACGTGATGGAGGGTTACTTGCTGCCTAATCCTGATAGCTCAAGCCAAGTCATGTATGCCATGGGCCCACGGTCTTGACCGAGCATGCTTAGCCGCTTGAAGGAAACCTTTAGTAGAGCCACTCGCTCCGAACATGGGGCTAATGATGTAAAAGAGGCGGGTGGGGAAGTAAATTTGCAATTCATAACCAACGTAGACCCCATGCTCCTGGAGAGTGTGCACATGAATGCTCCATTCACTACACCCCCTGACTCTTCAGAGCTATTATCCTCCAAGGTTATATTACCTAATGGTAGAAGCCTTGCCAAAGTACAAAAAGTTGAGCCGTATATCATTGTGGCTAGGGAAAAGGAAATCAAGAGCTTATGCAAGGCGGAGAAACTAGTGGGATTATTTCCCAAGCCCAAGCCCAAGCCCAGACCCAGGCCTCAGTCCTCAGTTTTATGATATACTACTTACACTACCTTATATATAAAGATTAGGATCTCAAGTGAAGGGAGGGTTGTGGAACAAGTTCCTCAAGTCCTCCACCATCCCCTTCACACTCACCCTTTGGACTTACTAATCCTAGTCCTCTCCCTGCCTAGGAAAAGACTAGTTTTAGGATTCCGAGGAACCAGAGGCTGTAAAGCATGGCACGTCCCTCTAGCCAAGACACTTGTTTTTAGCTATCGCACGCCATATTCTGTGGCTCGATTAAAGAAAAAGGACAAAAAATACAAAAATAGGTTTTAAATACCTAAAAAACTAGGTGAGCGGCCTTCATGGGCACTCACCAACACCTCTAGAGTGTCGAGGTCACATGCACCTACGCTCTGGTCATGTGCTAGAGGACGAGCACATCGAGAGTGTCTCCATTTACGCGGGCACTCATTATTCCTCTACCTTAGGCTCTAGGCCATCAACGGAAACCCAAGATAGTACCACTCAGGACCCACATATTGCGTCTAGTGATTCTTCCTCTGACTACGACGTCATGGAGGGTTACCTGATGCCTAATCCTTATAGCTCAAGCCAAGTCATGCATGCCATGGGCCCATGATCTCGGCCGAGAGTGCTTAGCCACTTGAAGGAAACCTTTAGTAGAGCCACTCGCTCCGAACATGGGGCTAATGATGTAAAAGAGGGGGGTGGGGAAGAAAATTCGCTATTCATAACCAACATAGACCCCATGCTCCTAGAGAGTGTGCACATGAATTCTCTATTCACTACACCCCCTGACTCTTCAAAGCTATTATCCTCTGAGGTTATATTACCTGATGGTAGAAGCCTTGCCGAAGTACAAGAAGTTGAGTGGTATATCATTGCGGCTAGGGAAAAGGAAATCAAGAGCTTATGCAAGGTGGAGCAACGAAGAGAGTTAAAAGCAGAAGCCCCTAGGTCAAATCATTGCTAGGAGAGCAATTGAGTGCTCCTAAATTAGCGACCACTAAGGGTCAACCAGTAGAGAGCCACATTGCACCTCAATCCTAGATGGAGCGTTCCTAAATGAGAATTGGGAGGATGAACTACAAACAAAAACTCTAACCGATCTATATACAGGTCACACCTATCACGTGGGTTGGTTAGATGTCCTAAAATCCACAACGGGTACTACTAGTGTGGAGGATCAACAACAAAGAGTTTGTGAGGTCATCCATAGGGTTATTGAGCTAGAGAGACAGAACAAGGGGATCCACATGCCTTCAACGGGTCTCATGAGATTCTTGGATACAGGGAAGGTTAAACAACCAACCTTATTGCAAATGGAGACTCCCTCGGTAAGTCCAATGGATCCTCCATATGTTGTTTCGCAAGGGTCTCAATGCAATCTGAGCCCACAAGTGATAGCTTTACTTTTCCAAGTCTTGCTCATCATTCCCTTGATGAAACCACGGCTACCATGCCTACCTCAATGATGGGCATGCCAAGAAACATGCCATGGACCTCATTTGTTAGTAAAGCACCGCTACATGGTAGCTCAAATCCGACAACAACCCCTACAAGTGTGTATCAATTGTATGCACCTATGGGTCCTCATGCTCATGTACCTCCTACCCCTCCCATTGTTTCAACAACTTATGCTCCACAAACATAACATCCAAGCTCTTATTTCCATGGGACCATACCGGCCAGCATTAGCATGTCACATCCGATGCCTGCTATGCCTAGGGCCACACATATGAACTTTGGGCCGCCACATGGCACAACACTGTACCAAACGTGGAACCTAAGGGCTTCCTATGTGCCAAGCCCAATGCCAATACCTACTCCACATGTAGTTTCTGGAGCACCTTCACCCATGGTGCCTGCCCACTTAGGGGATCTAACAACATTTGCTCAAGCTATTGATCAATCTATTGCTGAGAATATGCATAACACACCTAATAGAGAACCTAGAAGTAAGGCAGTACAAATAGCCAAGCTCACATAAAAATTTAGTGGAGACGGGGATGTGAGAAAGCATATCGAAGTGTTTGAATAAATATGCAGTTCTCTAGGAGAACACAATGACCTGCATAAGAGTAATGCTTTAAGCCTAACCTTAAGTGGGAAGGCAGGGGATTGGTATAGAACCCTAAGGGTGGAAGAAAAAACAATTTCCCCTACTCTTAGGAGAGTGTTCTTCAAGAGGGAGTGCTTTGGGGTGTAGCCTCTCAGCTCCAGAAAGCCCAACGAGAGGAAGGAGAGTCAGTGAGAGGCTTTATTAGTCGCTTAAAGCATTTGAATTCTCGTTGTAATCCAAATGAGCGCTTCAATAATAATCAATTTCTTGATAGATTCATTAGGGGATTACGACATGAGGATATCTACAATGGCCTAGTCATTAGAGGTATCACCACTTGGGAAGCAGTCACCACCAATGCGATCCAATTGGAGGATAATTTAATGATTCAAGGAGAAAGAGTGTCTATTGAGCCTAAATCTACTGGCTCGCAAGCATCGGGGCATCAGCCAATGACCCTAAAGCCTATTGCTAAGGAGCCAAGATATCTGAGATGACTTTAGCAGACCTCACCAAGGCCAGTCAAGAGAGTCTTAGAGACAATCATGCTCCACAAAACAATCATATGTATCCAAGAAGGGAACAACAATGGTGCTCATTATGCTATGGTCCACATAGTACCAGTGAATGCCCTACTTTTAGAGTAAAATTCAATGGGAATGCAATGCTTGTGGGAGGTATGGTCATAGAGCTAAGGCTTACATAGTATTTAAGCGCGTGATGGCCAATAGACCAACCTTAGCATAGACAGACACACCTCGAGTGCCTGCATTGATGCCGGATCCACCTCTTGAACAAACATCACAAAAAACATGGTCCCTAGGGCCCAAAATGTTGTTCAAACAACACCCTTACCACCTCCATTGCTAGGACCGCAACCACCACATTCGAGAATTACTGCTGTGATTCAAGTGGGTTGTGAGTCATCTATTGCTTGTTTTGAAGGATGTGAGGAAGATATAGACCCTAATATTGCCTATGGGATGGATGCGCTTGAAGAAAGTTCACAATACTACATGGAGGACTATTGGGGACAAGTCAAACCTGTCTATCAAGTAGCCGCTCTTGCTGCAAGAGGCCAAAATATTAATTACACTACTAAGAGACCACCTCTTCAATGCTATGATTGTGGAGGTCCACATTGTATGGCCGAGTGTCCTATTAGGCTACAAAAGAACACCACACTAATGAAAACTAATCAAGCGAGCACGTCTACAATGCCGATACTCATGTGTAACCGATGTGGCATAGATCATTTGATTGCCCAATGCCCAAATAATCCAAATGCACCAAAGATCACGCCATTAAACTTGATTGAGGTTATCGAGGAGCCATCACAAAGTACGCCTGTGGTACCAGTAAACGTACTCACACGATAGATGCTCCAAAAACAAAATTATATTCTTGAGGAAAGAGACACGACATCAATTGCCCAATCTTAGAAGAAGAAGAAAACACGAAGGAAGAGATAGCAAAAAGCAGCGAAGTCAGACCCCAACTCAAAGACCAACATAGGGACTGGTGACGACCCCATATTTATGAATGATGATGAAGAGGATTCTAATTCAGGTGAAACCGCGGAGACCAAAACAACCACTAAGAAAGAGACCAGCAAGGAAGATCATCATGAGCCACAATAGCCAGGATCCAAGAAGTAGATAGGAACTTATCCAAACCCTAGAGAGGAGCTCAAGCAGGTTAAGCAATTAAGGAGTTTGGTAGAAGATACCCAAAGGGATCTAGAGCCATCACCTAAGCAGTTCCAAATTATAGATACAGTGTTCCCTACGCAACAACAACCTCAGAAAGTCCATAGATGCCTAGCCATACCTAGTGTCATCCAAGAAGAAAGTGACTTAAAGTCATGGGAAAGTGGGCGTACTCACTTCTTGTTGGAAAGAATGTTTATAGAGGGACTACTTGCCCCTATCAAAGAAATGGAGATCCCATCTTCCCCACGTCAAGGGACTCAAGCCCAAAAGGTGCCGTTAAATATTTCCAAATTAAAGGATTTCATGGCCTCAGAGGTTAGAACCACCATCATGTCCAAACTATATGGAGACCCTGAGCTATTCTTAGCTCTTCGAGCTTTCCTCAATGGAGAACTGAAGGTCGGGCTACCACAATTTGTACAGATGGATGGAGATAGGGAGATGCCAATAGAGGAGGAACACTTAGATCCACAATCCAACGCAGATGAGAACCCTATTGTAGAAATACCTATTAACAAGGTGGGACAATACTTTGAGGGAGATGAATCCAATGCAACCATACCAATCACTACCAACGGATTAATTGTGAAGGGAATACTTGATGGTGGCGTTGGGGTTAGCATTGTGACTAAAAATTACTGGGAAACTATGGGAAGACCTCACCTTGGAACCACAACCATAGTAGTAAAGATGGCCAATGGGTCTATTGTTAAACCTATTGAGATGCTAGAAGATCTCAAGATCAAGGTCTTTGGACATAAAATAAGAATTAACTTCACTGTTATGGATTTCTCCAAGCACACTATGGCTTTTGAGATGATCTTAGGATGTCCTTTCATGAGGGAAGCAAAAATGGTGCATGACTGGTCTAAACACCATGTCTACTTGCAGTTCCAAGATTCTGTCATTCGAGTGGATCTTGTAACTAGTCGAGCACATCCTCTAGGAAACAGGTTTATAATTGATCGTAAATCTGAAACCACAGTTCACTCGGCCCCATTGCAGTATTGTTACACGTGTAAAGCGGACACTGATGTTGGGGAAGATTCTCCTTATATGGATATACTACCTCGGATGACTGAGTCGGAAAATGTGGATTGGGTCCACCTAGTAGCAACCATAGACACTTGGGAAAATAGGGGGACAACCTGGGTAGCACCTGAGGGGGATGAAATGTCACCACTCGTACCCTTAAATATGCTAGAAGCAATGCATATAGCTTCTGATGACCTACAAGATGAAGGTCTGACTGGCATTGGAACCACTAGTGTCTCACAAGACTATAGCCCATACGATTTGGGGTCAAAATCATTAACTGAAATTGACTGTGAGGATGAATAATCTGAGTTAAATCTTAGTACAAATGTGAGGACAAACCATTCAGGGCCCAGTGGTACCCTAGATGACAATCTATCCAAGGGAGCAGAAGACACAAGTAGCGATTCATCTAGTGACTTTTCACTAGAGATCGGTCGTAATAAAA
Source organism: Adiantum capillus-veneris (assembly GCF_014529385.1). Classification (NCBI taxonomy): domain Eukaryota; kingdom Viridiplantae; phylum Streptophyta; class Polypodiopsida; order Polypodiales; family Pteridaceae; genus Adiantum; species Adiantum capillus-veneris. Next base: position 90,075,200 of record NC_140942.1, on the reverse strand, counting down.
AATTAGAGAAGAGGAGTAAGAGATATAAGAGGTGACAATATCGAGCAAATGTGCGTGCTAGAATAAAGGAAAAGAAATCTACCACAGAATGGATTAATTATATAGGGGCATGTGATGCTCATCGGAAGTTGGTAGATAATTGGGGTGAATACCTTCAAAGTGTTATGTGGTGTAGTCCACAACCCATTAACATCGCACAAGTAGAGGCTACAGAGAAGCCAAAGTTGAGATGTACTGTAAGGAGACAACAAAATTGAGAGTTAGCTCAACAACAAAAGGAATTGGAAGTGAAATCACAGTCCACAGAACAATAGAACCCCACAGACTTACACCTTGCACCTGAACATTTCAATTCCTACACCACAGAGGAACATAAAGTTGTGTATACAAATGCTTAAAGAAAACCTATGGATGGAAGAAATAGAGTTTATGACGGTCCAGTGATAGTTAAGGAAATAGAGTTAGTAAACCCAGGAGAAGAGTCCAAACCTATCTTCATTGCCCAAGATCTGACAGAGACTGAGGAGTGTGTACTTAAAGAAATTCTCAAGGAATTTAGGGATATATTTTCTTGGACATATCATGATATGAAAGATGTTCCACCTTCTGTGGTGTAGCACACAATCCCCATGAATATCATGGCTAAATCAGTTCAACAACGACCCTACCTAATGAATCCTAAATATGCAAAGATCGTTCAAGAAGAGATTGAAAATCTTGTGAAATGCGGATTCATATACCCTATTGAGCACTCAAATGTGTGTCTCCAATAGTGATTGTACCAAAAAAGAATGGGAAACTCAAAGTGTGTGTGGATATCAAGAAGGTCAATGCTGCCACTAAGAGGGACCATTACCCCTTGCCATAATCAGAACATGTGCTTGAAAGAGTTGCAAGAAAGGAAGCTTATAGCTTTTTAGATGGGTACTCTGGATACAATCAAATCACAATTGCACTAGAAGACCAAGCTAAAACAACCTTTATAACCAAATTTGGAGTGTTCACATTTCGTATTATGGCTTTTGGCTTAACCAATGCCCCTGCTACCTTTCAAAGATTAATAAACACTGCTTTTAGAGAATATTTGAGGGAGTTTTGCGAAGCTTTCTTAGATGACCTTTGTGTTTTATTCTCTTGGAAAGAACATCTATCATGCTTACGAAAAGTGTTTGAGAAGTGTAGATTGTATCGCATCTCCTTAAACCCTTTCAAATGCCAATCTTGGATTAAACATGGAGTCATTTTAGACATATAGTGTCCAAAAATGGGATTTCCATAGATGAGAGCAAAATTAAAGCCATTGCTGAATTGCCACCACCTACAAACTATAAAGGAGTTCAAAGGTTCATGGGCCATGTTGGTTATTACCGACGGTTTATTTTAAACTTTGTCGAGATAGCTCATCCTTTGTACAAGCTTCTTATTGAGTTCCACTGGACCACGGAGTGTGACCATGCTTATGAGTCATTGAAAAAGACCTTGACAAGCGCTCCCATTTTACAAGTGGCCGATTGGAATATAATTTTCCATGTGCATATTGATGCATCAAACTTTGCTATTGGGTGCGTTCTATCTCAACCAGGAGAACATACATTGGACTACCCCATTAGCTTTGCAAGTCGTCAATTGAATGATGCAGAGAGAAACTACACCACTATGGAGCAAGAAGGTTTAGCTATGATTTACGCAGTGAAGAAATTTCACTACTACCTTCTTGCCAACAAGTTTTTTTTCTATGTGGATCATCAAGCCTTGTTGTATCTAGTAAATAAACCTTGTTCCATGGAAAGAATTACACGATGGTTGTTAATTCTCCTTGAGTTTGATTTTACCGTTGTGGTGAGACCTGGTAAAAGACATGTCATGGTGGATCATTTGTCTCGCATACCCAATGGTGAAGCCCCTACTGAAGTCGATGATGAATTGCCCGATACTTCTCTATTCCTAGTCGAAACCATACCTGAATGGAGTGAGAAGATTGTGAACTTTCTAGTTAATGGTTTTCCACCCAAAGAGCTTCGTATAAGGACATAACTCAAAAACTGTTAAAAGAATGTGAACCTTATTCTCTCATTGCAGGAAATCTCTACAGGCTAGGGAAGGATGATATTCTTAGACGTTGTACCCATGAGGATGAGCATTTATACATATCACAAGAAGCCCACATGGGTATAGCCGGAGGATATTTCTCAGGGGAACTAGCAGCTAGAAAGGTGTTGCAATTAGGTTGTTGGTGTTGTACCTTATTCAAAGATGCATCACTTTTTGCAAAAGGATGTGATGAATGCCAATGTTACAAGATCACACAACAAAAGGATAAGATGCCGTTACATCCTGTTAAAGTGACTCAACCATTTGAAAAATGGGGTTTGGACTTTGTAGGCCCAATTAGTCCGTCGGCAACTCATAGCACTGAATCTCGACATATTATCATTGCCACTGACTATGTGACAAAGTGGACGGAAGCCAGGGTGACAGGTAAGGCTGATGCATGGTCAAATGCCAAGTTTCTCTTTGAGAACATTATTACAAGATTTGGTTGTCCCTTTAAGATTGTGAGTGACAATGGCACTCATTTTATAAATGGAGTGATAAAAGAACTCACTACCAACTTCATGATAGCTCACCATAAATCCACACCTTATTATCCACAAGCAAATGGCCAAGCTGAGAGCACCAACAATACCTTGATCTCTATCTTGACCAAAATGGTGGAAGCTCATCACACAGATTGGGATTTGAAGCTGACTTCAACCCTATGGGCTTATCGTACTTCTTACAAAGTGGCTATTAATTGTACACCATTCAAAATGGTATACGGCCAAGAAGTAATTATGCCATGGGAGTTTGTAACTCCTAGTCTGCGTGTAGCTTTGCAAGAAGGTTGGGATGGTAACCCTTTAGTTGAGTGCTTATATATCCTTGAAAGGGAGATGAAGAAAGGAAATTGACTGTGCAAAACGCACTTGTGAAGAAAGATAGGAGGAAGAAATGGTTTGACCATCATCTAAAGAACAAGGATATCAATGTTAGTGATAGAGTCCTTATGTATGGAGGTAACGAAAAGAAAATGTTGAAATATGCGGGAAAAGGACCATATAGAGTATGTGAAATCATCCCACAAGCGACCATTTGTGTGGAGACTCTTGATGAAGTTGAAACCATTGGATTCCTCAATGGGAGCAAATTTAAAAGATACTATGATCCTTTAAGCCAAGAGGAACTACATGCCATCCATAAAAAAAAAGCAGCCAAGGCACAAACAAAATTGAAGAAGATACAAGCTCAAGTTGAGGCTAAGGAGCAACGCATAAGATGCCAATGAGAGGCTAACCTTGGAGTTACACATGCATTCCATGTTGAAACCAACGAGGATTCGTTGGACTTGAACACACCTCTACGATACCCTATTGAGCTAGACAACACATATGGAAAAGTACTATATAACACCTTATTGGACACGGGTGCTAAGTATAATCTGCCATCATATAGGGTGTGGTGTCAGTTAGGAAAGCCATCTCTATCTGAGAGTATTATCCAAGTCAAGGCTGTCAACAAGAAAAAGACCACAATTTTTGGTATCTGGCACACTTTTGTGAGTTATGACAATGGGGTTGTAGCTCAAGACTTTTTGGTCATGCCTGCTAGAACTATGGAGGGCAACATAAACCTTGGACGCACGTGGATGTTGGCAACCAAATGCACTACTGATTGGGGTATTGGTAGTGTTACGATGCGACCACAGACTCTTACCCCTATCATTGAAGCAAAGTCACCTACGTTGCAGACTCTAGCAAAGTTGTAGGATAGCCAAAATTCACAAACGAAAGTGGTTAACTCTTCCTTGTCGGCTGCCCATGAACCTAGCACTTCAACACTTGTAGTTGCAGCAAGCAGTAATATTGCAAGTACTCAACCTGCATGACCTAAGAGTACATATCAATGGGTCCCCAAGGCCTTACTTCTAGCTACCTCAACCCTTCCTTCCAATTCAAGAAAAACTTCTCACGCAAAACCAAGAGTGCGCTCTAGGAGATTCAAGACCAAATCACGATGGATTCCAGAACGACTATTAGAAGCCCAAGGCTACTATGATGGAAATGATCAAATTTGGGTACCTAAACGTAAAATGTGTCTTTCTCTATCACCTACAAAACCATGTGAATCAATCAGTGTAATTACAAAGCCAATGGCAGACCATGAAAAGGGAAAGATCACAGAATGCTACACACCTATTCCAGAGCTAGTTTGGGTTCCAAGGCAAAACCAAATTATTCCACCTAGCTCAAGAAGGGGGGAGTCCCATGAAGCTTCTAGCTCCTCATGTAATGCATCCATAGAGGTAAAAGCTTCTCCACAGCCTCCACCTAGAATAGTGGACCTCCATGAAGCTACAAAGGAATCCACACCTCCTAGTGTTCAACAATCACCTGATGAACCACTTCAAGTTTGATCCTGGGAGAGTACCTTACCACCCTTGCAACTCGATGAGGCACCTAAGGTAATGGAAAAATACTGGTAAAAATCCTCATCTATTACCAACTGGAACAATTCGTTTCAAAGGGTAACGAGCACATTTCAAACAGTATGACCTACCCAAGGAAGGGGGGAGCCCTCACTCATGTCAATATTTTGGATCCCCATCCTCTTAAATTTTCTTCCCTGACATCTGAACTCTGCAATTGAGGGACTTTATATACATAGCCTTATACTATTCTAGCAAAAATAAAAATAAAAATCAAATAGTAAAAGAGCAAGAGCGACTAGCAACGAGAGAGCACCCTATCAGATCCTACACATAAGTCCAAATTCACCATGTCACATCAAGCAGCACACGAAAATAACTCTTATGTTTTAAAGACCTAACCAAATCTATCTGTACTCTCAGAGATGGCTAGTTCACCAGAGGCATGTGCTTCTACCCTTTTTATTTTTCTCAAGTGTTTCACATCTGCTACCTTGTACTTTTTTGTGAATGGGATTTGGTAGAGAGACTTGCACGTGAGAGAAATTTTGAGGAGTTAGAATGACTGATACGTCTATGGATAACTAGTGATCCCTACCCAACGAATGTTTCTCTAGTGGCACATGCTTATTCTTTTGCACAAGATGAGTATCGACGCATAGCGAGGTTCTTGATTAACACGCTTGTGCAAGAGGATGATGAAGAAGAAATAATAGAGACCAAGGAACACTATGGCCTCACAAAAAATGATTTTGTTTATCTAGGGATGAGGATAGAGGCCTAGCCTTAGGGATGCCACCCGGTTTATATAATATCATCTTTCCTTGATTCTAAAAGGGATGATAGATAGGTAGCTTAGGGGTCTGGATTGTGTTTTAAGTTATGAATTATTTGATTCTGATGGCATGTGCTGCGAACATATTTGACTCTAATGGCATGAGTTGTGGAATGGGAATTTTTTTGGTTTACATTTTTACGTCGTTATGCCATCTCACACACTCTCTCTCTCTGCTTTGAATTGGTGTGCATATAGATATATCCCTTTAGAATTTTACTTTGTCTCTCTAAAGATTTTAGCAGAGAAGTCGCTCTCTCTCTCTAGGGTTTATAATCTCTTCTTCCAATGGTAACGCACATAGATACTATCTCTCTAGAATTTATATTTTCTCTCTCCATCATCCACACATATATGAAGTCTTATGATGATTGAGAATTACATTAAATAGATACTTTATGCTATGACACATGTTTGGTTAAAAAAACTAAAAAGATTGCTGAAATTGTCAGAAAAACTTGAAATGAAAAACTCTCAAATGTTAAATCCCCACATAAGAGTACGTACTCATTTGTGCAATGTTTGGTTTCTCTTTGCCTTATGCTTCAATCATAGCTTAGTGGCACCATGTCTATTACATTCAACACACTCACTAATACTTTCTATTTTTAAACGAAGACCCCCTCTCCACCCAATTTGATGTTTGGGCAGTGTGTTATCAAAACCAATGCTTGCAAGATACACATATACATCCTCTCTCTCCCATGGGGAGAGAGAGAGAGAGAGAGAGAGAGAGAGAGAGAGAGAGAGAGAGAGAGAGAGAGAGATGGATGTACTCTCCCATCCATAGGTAGGCCTCTACTTTATCACTTGTTTTTCATCAAATCCTCTTTTTGGGGGGTCAAAAATGACCAAAATACCCCTCGAATTTGTGGAGATTCCCAAATACCCCTCAAATTTCAAATATTTTCAAAATGCACCCAATATTTTGTCATAAATTCCCAAAATGCCTGTCAAATTTTTCGGAATTTCCAAAATACCCTTGGTTGTGAGATTAAATTTCTCCAAAGATAAAAGAATTTGTAGCTCTTCATAAGAAGACTGATTGTCTATCTATTACCATATACATGTGGTAGTGATGTGTGAACACAATTAGGACCGCCATGATATTTTTTCCCTCACTAGGAGGTTTTTTTCCCCAGTGCATTGTATATACGCCCATCACTCTAAGGCTATTTTATCTTTCCATTGCACACTAAGTAGTACACTCTCTGTTGTGTGCCTTGTGCTTCCTTCGTCTTCTCCAACGTGTGTGTGTTTTTTCGCAACCGTAATTCCAACAATTGGTATCAGAGTACATTGTATCCTCTCGAGCTTAGTCGCCATCAGATCCAACTCACACCTGCTCACTTTCTCCGATTTTTGTGAGCTTTGGCGAGCATCAACAGGTCGACAAATACTTTGGGGATGCTCGTAGAGCTCAATCTGCTTAGATTTTTTATCTGGGCTCATTTTGGCCTCCTTTTCCACTACAAGCAGGATTGCACAAGCTATTTTGTCATTTTGTGCAAAATTTTTGACAGTGTCATTTTCTACATAACAGGTTCCTCACGGTCTTCTATGGTTTGTGCTATATACCACGTGTTGTTCTCCCTTTATTTCTTCTCTTTTCGGGCAGTTTTCACATCAGGTGCAGCATTCGCCATGGCTGACAACAACACAGATGTGTTAATGTTTGCTATTGAGGATAGATTGGATGGGGATAATTACCCTATGTGGTCTTATATGATGCAACATGTCCTTGAGCAAAAGGGTGTCTAGAATATTGTGCAGGGCATTGATGTACGTCCTTGTTTAGAGGATCTAGGCGATGTTGAGGATGTTGCAGATTTTGGTGGCAGGATTGCTGCCAAAGCTGTCTTGCCTACGGCCAACAAGCTAGCTCGTTGGGATGTAAAAGATGCACATGCTCATGCATTAATTGCGTTGTTTGTGAAGTGCACTATTACTCCTCATGTTTGTTCAACAAAATCTGCAAAATAGAGGCTTAAGATATTCTGGCTGGTCTTTATGCAAGTCGCAATGAGGCAAAAATTGCATTGCTACGTAAAGAGCTGGATTCAAAGATTATGCATGAGGAAGATGATATGGACACTTTCCTTGCTGGTGTCAAGGATATCAATGAGCAACTTATTTCTGCAGGCGATGACAGTTCCCTTGTGCAGAATCTTCTTGATGCTTTGCCAGATTCTTATCAAACTTTTTCTAGTACTTGGAGACTTATGACTCAAGAAAATCCAAAAGTTGTCAAGTTTGATGCATTATGCACATTGCTATTGCAAGAGTCACTTTCCAAAAAACAAGACTAGATAGCGTGCACTTGAGCAGGCCTTTATTATTGCTAAAAGAAAAGGTGGTAACAACAAATGTAGCCACTTCTCATGGTTCTTCTGTGAGTAGTAAATCACATGTTCCTAATGCTTTTGCTGGCAACAATTCGTATGGGAATTCTGGTGATAAGGGAAAAAAGAAGATGCGTTGCCATTATTGTAAAGCTAAGGATCACATGATCAAGCAGTGTCCTAAGTTGAAGGCCAAAGAGGCTAAGAAGAAAGAGGTTGGTTCCACTACTAACGCTCATTTCAATACAAATGTAATTATTTTGAGTCAAAGAAAAGGTGGTAATAACAAATGTAGCCACTTCTCATGGTTCTTTTGCAAGTGGTAAATCGCCTGTTCCTAATGCTTTTGCTGGCAACAATTCGTATGGGAATTCTGGTGATAAGGGAAAAAAGAAGATGCATTGCCATTATTGTAAAGCTAAGGATCACTTGATCAAGCAGTGTCCTAAGTTTAAGGCCAAAGAGGCTAAGAAGAAAGAGGTTGGTTCCACTACTAATGCTCGTTCCAACACAAATGCAGTTATTGTTGAGTCTTCTGTGAAAGGAGATTGTGATGCTGATGTTGATACAGAATGGGATTTTAGCGTAGAGTGCACTTATGATCCTTCTGTCCATGATGCTTGTTTGTCAGTTGCTGTAGATGCTCATGTGTGGTACTTTGACAGTGGTGCTACAAAGCACATTACCTCTCATTGTGACTTGTTTACCTCTCTCGAGAATGTCCCTCATTGGAATTTAGTCACTTGTGCCAACAATGCCTCTTATCCGGTCAAGGGAGTTGGAAAGATTGTGTTGACTATTGCGAATGGCAGTTCTTTAACACTTGTTGATGCACTTTATGTACCTGGGATCAAGAAGAATCTTTTGTCGTTGTATCTTCACTTGCTAGACTTGGACTTGTAGTCAAATTTGTGGATGACAATGTATTTCCTCATGTTGTCTTATCTTCTCTTTAGCTTGGGTAAGATCCTTAGCTAGGGATTTCTGCTCTCGTTCCCTACATGCTTTCATCCTAGTCTTTCTAGCAATGTATTTGTGGATGACTATGTATTTCCTCATGTTGTCTTATCTTCTCTTTAGCTTGGGTAAGATCCTTAGCTAGGGATTTCTGCTCTCGTTCCCTACATGCTTTCATCCTAGTCTTTCTAGCTTTCCAACTATTATGTTTGCTCTTGGTTTTTTGACTAGGTGCATCAGTCTTTGGTTCGTCAACTGTCTCTGTTCTCACATCCGTTTTTGTTGTCTCTGTCTCTAGGTTCTCATCAGGTTCCTTTTGAGCTTGCGCTCTTGTAACTACTTGAACTGGCATATCGTTTTTTTTTTCAAGCTACTAGGTAGCTGAACGATTCCTGAGACATTCGTTGTGATCCTTTTGATTTGGTTTAGGTTTTTTGGATAGTTGAGGATCAAGTGAATGACACCATAGTCAAGAAAATAGGCATTTACTTGAGTGATCTCCGTTTGAGGACATTGCTTGACCAAGTGGTTGTCAAAGCTTTTGTGACAATCTATCTCTGGTTGAGGAGCTTCTTCTTGCATTTCCTCTTGGCTATAAACAGGCTCTGACCTAGCTAAGCCGCTATTCACAATGAACCACAATGTCCTTTTGTCCATCTCATACCTTCTTGCATTTCCTCTTGGCTATAAACAGGCTCTGACCTAGCTAAGCCGCTATTCACAATGAACCACAATGTCCTTTTGTCCATCTCATACCTTCTTTCTTCATGTCAAAATGCAGGAGGTGGAGGTTGTACTTGCCTTACCACTCCATGTGTTCCTCTCATCTTCTATCGCTTCGAAGGGCAGTACCCGCTTTGGTTGATATAATACACTAGTATGACACTGCCGCCTTCGGCAGTGCTATGTGGATTTTCTTTCAACCCGCTTTGGTTGTTATAATACACTAGTATGACACTGCCGCGCAGTGCTATGTGGGATTTTCTTTCAACAACCCCTAACTAACCATATCATCATGAATTCTTTCGCGCATATAAGAATCTTGTGTAATGCCACATGCCTCAAGGTTTAAGTATACATGATTGCATTTAGAGAATGCCCTCTCTCTGCATCTACTGAAAATAGCCCAGACCCTCGTGACCCTTGTCTTCAAGATGCAATTGTATGTGATTGATTTGGGAGAGACACCCTCACTTCACATCCGTTGAAAACAGATCTTCTTGGCCCTGCCCAAGTTGGGGATAAATGACAATAACTGCATATTAAGAGACGACATCTCGGACAAGAAGCTCCTCAAGCACTTTTTGTGCTTTATGAAGTGCACCACATTTGGCATACATGTCGACCAAGGTAGTCTCAAGCACAGCGTTTTCTTTCAAAAACCCTTGACTCACACAATCACCGCAAATTCTTCAAGATGCAAGTGTATGTGATTGCATTTATAGAGATGCCCTATCTCTGCTGAAAACAACCCAAAGCTTACCCTTGCCTTTGTATGTGATTGCATCTCGAGAGACAACCCAAAAGCTTACCCTTGCCTTCGTATGTGATTTCATCTCGAGAGACTCCCTCCCTTCAGTTGTGCCGAAAAAAGCCCAGAGCTTCTTTCGGGCATATCCTGGAATTAGTGCATTTCAAGAGACAATGACATCCCAGACAAGAAGCTCCTCAAGCACTTTTTGTGCTTTATAAAGTGCACCATATATATTTGGTATACATGTCAACCAAGGTAGTGCCAAGTATGACATTTTCTTTCAACAACCCCTGACTAACAATATCATCGTGAATTCTTTTGCCCATATCAGCGTTTTGAGTGCTATCACATGCCTTCAAGGTGGAGTTGTGTGTACATGATTACATTTGGAGAGATTCCCTCTCCCTGCATCTGCTAAAAATATCCAAAAGCTTCCTGACCCTGACCATGTTGGACATATCCTACAACCAATGCATTACATGAGACAACATTACGGGCAGCAAGGACACAATGACTTTTTCTCTTTTCCTTCATGTTTGCTTGTGTGGCAATTATTGCTACTTTCTTGGTGCTGCTCTGTGTTCACAAAACCAAGATATTTTTCCTCAACCTCTTCAACTACATTCTGGTCCAGCTCTACACCCCAGTTGACCATCACCATCTCACATGACCTCACTTTTGTGTCCTTCGCCACAGCTCCAATTATAAGTACGTCTTCCACCTTGTTCCTCTCCATCACCAAAGTAATCAACCCCTCTTCCACGACCAGTACCGTGATCCTGCTTTTGTGAAAACCTACCTTCCCCATCATCTCGCGATACTGAGAATTCACCATTTTGCATTGCATTACCACCAGCATAGCCACCTATGTACTCACCACCATTTCAGTAATTCCGGTCATTATAGTCACTGTGATCACCCCCATTTTCCCGTCTGGGCCTATTGTAACCACCTTTTGAACCCTTGTCACGGTTCCCATATTTACCCCTACCTCCACGATCACAACCTCGTCCTCTACCACTGTCAGCCCGTGACTCCCACAGTTGAGTGGGAGGAGACGGCTTGGTGGGACGCTTGGTAGGGGTGGTAGCTTGAGGGAAGCCTACTGCGAGGAAGGAGGTTTCTTAACCTCTTTCTGAGCAGAAGCATCTCCAACACACGGGATGAGGATGGCAAGCTCATCATTCTCCACCTATGATGTACTAAATGGGTTTTAGGTCGCCATCACCTCGGTTATGGAAAGAGTCAAGACACACCCACACACACAAATATGCGACACTCACCAAAAGCAAAGGCCCAAAGACTCTCTCGTCTATGACACTGGGATGTAGGGGTCACTCGTCGGGTGAGGTATGGCACCCTTTCACCTCACCCTCTTTGACTCTTGAATTAATGAATCCCCCAATTTGGTTTTCTTTTTTATAACATTGTAAAACCCACAACCTTTTCAAGTGAAAACGTTGGCCTGAAACAAGTTTCCTTCTTATAATATATATGATAGGAAATTACCTTCTTGGTTCCCATATAGACTTTATCATGGCTTCCCGTGCCCGACTGCTCACCCAAATAGGAACCACAATAGCAAATAACGGAAGACAAAAACTCAAGTGTAGCTTCAAGCTTGCTCAGAGAGTCAGAGAGTCAAGGCATCTTCTTGATCACCCTCCCAAGATTTAGGAAACCATATCGTCCTCATAGGCTCATGATAACTTGGACTCGTTTCATTTTATTTCATCTCTCTCTCTCTCTCTCTCTCTCTCTCACACACACACACACACATACACACAGTTGTGAACGACCACAAACATTGCCATTGTACACAAAAACACAGAGCCACAGAGTGTGTGGTCATGCGTGAATGACAGTGTGTGTGTGTGTGAGAGAGAGAGAGAGAGAGAGAGAGAGAGAGAGAGAGAGAGAGGAACGACCACAAACACTACCATTGTACACAAAAACACAGAGCCACAGAGTGTGTGGTCATGCGTGACATGACTGTGTGTGTGTGTGAGAGAGAGAGAGAGAGAGGGAGAGAGGTTCATGAGCATGCTTGCACGCATGAGTTGCAGGAGCTCCACACAAGAGTATAGATCATGAGCAAGCAATTCCACCCACGCCTTGGCAAGCAGGAAGTTTGTGAGCCAATTACACACGAGGGGCAGGACTCGAGAGAGAGCAAATATACCTGCTCACATCGGCTGATGATCATCGTCCACACCTAGGTGGTATTGCTCTCCGTCGTTGGCTTCATGGGTGCGGGTGGTGTTCCTGTTTGCAAGAAACATCAAAGCTACTTTCCCTTGAAAGAAGTTTGCCACAGTTGTGCCAAGACTATCCATCCATCCTCATCACCATGTTTGTTCCCCTCGAGTCCTGCCCCTCGTGTGTAATTGGCTCACAAACTTCCTGCTTGCCAAGGCGTGGGTGGAATTGCTTGCTCATGATCTATACTCTTGTGTGGAGCTCTTGCAACTCATGCGTGCAAGCATGCTCATGAACCCCTCTCTCTCTCTCTCTCTCTCTCTCTCTCTCTCTCTCTCTCTCTCTGCAATCAGGTGCTATTCCGAGCTTGACAGCTTGCAGTTTTGTATTTGTCTCGAGAGCTCGCAAGAGTTCTCTCTCTCTCTCTCTCTCTCTCTCTCTCACTCATTCATTATGTGAACCTGAAGGACACCTCGTGCAAAATAATGGAGGCTGCCTTCAAATTTGAAGGCATCTCCCTCTGCCAATGTCCAGATTCTCTATCTCGCTCACTAGACATTATGGAGGTTGTCTAGGTCTCAGTACACAATGCACACACAGGGTTGTCTACGTCTTAGTACACACACACACACACACACAGAGGACTTGGCCCTTAAGTGGTCCTCTCTCTCTCTCTCTCTCTCTCTCTCTCTCTCTCACCAGATGTGGCTGGATGCTGTCGGAGTTAGGAAATGTCGACACTTGGCAGGGAGGATGTCATAATCCCTCCGTGCTTTATTATTAGTATAGATTGTAGCTGGTACTAGCACTTGTTTATTAGATGCTTCCATCATCGGTGTGTATGTCATGTCTATAGGCATTTTAGCACCTGGCAACAAAGGTTGTTGTCCTAAGATAGGCTATGGCCTTGAAACTTTTCTACTGGACTGGACATTCCTCGTAACGTATCTAGGTGGAGTAGGTGCTAGTGGAATAGGTTGTACATACCTCTCCCTAGCATATTCCATGCTAGAGTAGCACTCTTCCCTCGTATGGTTTGTCCATTTTCCCTCAATTTTGCACATTTCCCCGCAATTTTGCACCTCTTAGACTCCCCCAAATTAGACCTTACAAGAGGAGTTAACCTCTTGACTATGTCATCGATAAATTTTTCCTGATCGATAGGTGTTGTTGGTTTCACAATGGACTCACTCATTTGTGAATCACCGTGCTGAGAGAATGTGTCGTCCTCTTGATTCTTACAATCCTTTTCTTTATATATTCCTCACAGTTATCCACCATATGAAGAGCTTCTTTTATCAATTCATTTAGAATCAGGCTCCTTATCATATGCAGATCCTTTTGAAGACTCGCATGTCTCATTCCCTGGATAAAGATCAACATCAGTTGTGGGTGCATAGGTAGTTTCGCTCTCGGATAGAACTCGACATCTCTCTTGAGCCGTAATGCCACCTTGTGCACTGATTCACCCTCTTTCTACTTGAATCTGTGAAGTTGCAAGAACGTACTGTGAGCTATGCTTTTCTGCGAGAATTCTTTGATGAATTATTCAAAAAGCTCATCTAGAGTCTCAAAATCCCATCTTTCCACTAAGTTGAACCATGTACCTGCGTCATCTTCCAACGTCAAACCAAATCCAAAAAATTGCGTATCAAAATCCTTGACCTCTTCTGCACGAATTACTCTCACAAATGCTACTACATGGTATCTAGGGTCCTTATCTCCGAAGTATTTCTTGTTTACCCATTTCTGGACTTGGGACAATCTAACTCTCCGATTGTCTACAAGCCTACTAACCATAGACTCTCCCAATCCTTCTCTCGCTTCAGGCCTTCTAATATGCCTAGGTTATTCTTTGATTTCATCTTCTAGTTCATATCCTCGTGAGTGTCTCACAACAGGTAGTGAAATCTTCTAGTTCATATCCTCGTGAGTGTCTCACAACAGGTAGGTCTTTCCGGAACTCTCTCTTGATTCTTACTCTTTCTGCATAAGGTAACCCTGTTGTAGTCTGTCTAATGGTTGGTCCTTGACCTTCACTCAAACACGGATATGATGGGAATAGTGGTGGTTCACTTGGTCTTGGGATGACTGGATAGCCAACTCTATTGATATTTGGTCTTGGTATGGCATCTTGATGTAGCCCCGACTGTAATCACTACAATGTATTTGGTCCCACGTTGTTCATTGGTGGATATATCGGCATTTCCACTCTCCTTGTCTAGTCCGATTTATACCTACTTGTATATTGGTCTTCTTTGAAGGGATTGGTCGTTCTGTTGGAGATTGGTCCATTAGGGATATTCACTTGAGGAGGCATGCTTTCCATCTATGTGATCATTTCATCTCTCGTTATAGCTCTAGGAGGGACTCCAAATGGCTCCCTTTTTGGAATTCTTGTGTTTCATGGAGGTATTTGTGGTCCTTCATTGACCAAATATCCACCTATTTCTAATGCATTATGTGGATTTGTGCTTTCTACAGCTCTGTATTCTTGTCCATACTCATCAACACTATAGATTTCCGTTGACATTCGACTCCGTATGTATAGACATTTAAGAGCTTGTAATCCATCAACTCTTTTGGGTATGGCTCTAAGCACCATAAAGGCTGACCTCACTGCCATCTACAGTCCTTCACTCTCATGATCTGTCATCCAAACTCTCTCAACAAAATTTGGTCTTTATCAACTGCAAGTTTGGAAGATCCATTATGGGCGGATGCTCCTCTATCACTGGGATCCTGGAGCTTGTATAAGCTGAGTTTGAATCTAAAGTAGACATGATTTCTGGGCTTAACAGCTCTATCTTGATGAAAGCAGTCTTATTCCAAGGTGTTCTTAGTGCTTTGGTTAGGAAAAAGACAAAACTATGTTCAAACCGCAACCGTTTCCTCACAATTCTCTCAATTTTCACTTTTAGACACTCCTAACTTTTGGATGCATTTTGAGGCCTTAAACGACGTTTTTTGAATGCTAACTAACAGTGAATGACCTAAATGTTGTAGAGCTACTCTTTAGCTTTGTTTTGGCTCAAGTTATGGCCAAAACAGTCTTCTATCATATCTAGTCTTCCTATAGGTCAACTCTGCAGATTTCAGAGTGTCAAGACTATATACATCCTTTGATCCACTTACATGTGTCCAAATTTTGTTTTGGAACAATATTTGGGATTCTAGGGTCAAAAGGAATTTCTTTGACCAGTCAAAGTTCCTGTCTGGCCTCAGCCTGTGCCTCGAGTTTTCATACGCGAATGATGTCTCCTAACTTAGAATTGCTCCAAACTTTAATTGTAGACTCTCCTTGATGCACTGTGACCATCCCAAGTCTCAATTTGTGATTCTGACACTTTTAGTTAGATCTATCACTCCTTTTTCTGTTTGGTTGCTTGCAACTTCCCTGGGAGGTTAGCTAAGCCAAAAGTGATCCAAATTGAATGAAACTTGGTCTCTAGGCCTATTTTGTGATGGCAGACACTTCTGTAAGCTCAGATGTAAGTTTTGGTCTCTAATACGGGACTTCGGGCGTCATACACGTATGATGTATTTTGTCGAGAACTGAAGTGAATTTTATCCCAAAGATGCTTTATCACTCAAGCAACTCTCAACAACTTTCAGAATTCAATTTCAACACTTTTTGTGCAAGTTATGGTAAATACAAGCATGCACCTTGCCCAATTTCTATCTTTTGGCACTTTTTAGCCCAAATGTGCTCCAAATGCAATGAAATTTTTTCTAGGGACTTCTTTGATGCTTTAGGACACTAGGGTATACTCAAATGTATGATTTGACCCAGATCTGGCCTAAAAGTCTTCATACGCGTATGATGTCTTTTGGCTCAGATTTCACTTCTGCTTCTACCCAAGGTGCTTGTTGATGAATACACCAAGAATATGTACTCACAAAAAATTGTGGATGTTGAAAATGCACAAAATCACTATTTTTTCACTTTTACCTTCTTGGAATTGCAAGAATCTTCTTAAATTCAAAGATATGTGTCCAAATGAGATGAAATTTTGCAAACAAGCTTAAATCACCATTTCCAAGTCTCCTGTATGGTCAAAAGTACAATCAGACTTTTAGATCTTGAGACATCATATGCGTATGATGTCTATGTGCTCAGAATTAGCCCAAACTTGAAATTTAGACTCTCCTTGATATGCTCTATTGACTCCAAGTTCTGCTTTGTGATTCAAACACATGTAGGCATGTCAATCTCCCATAATTTTGTGTCAGTTGCTATCAGTATCTCTGGGAGGTTTTCTGAGTAAAAATTTCTCCAAATTGAATGAAACTTGGTCTCTAAGCTTTTTTTGTGGTGATAAACACCCTGGTCTGCTATGATGTTAGCTTTGGTCCCTAAAATTGCCCTTTAGACATCATATCCATATGATTTCTATCTAGTCAAAATGGAATTCTCTTTCTACCCCAGCTGCTTCTTGATATATACTACATGCACATGTGCTCACAACAAATTTTGGAAATCAAAATTGCACAAAATAATCACTTTTTGATAAGGAAATTACCTGAAAGAGTAAAATCCCCTCAATCCTCAATATATATATGTCCAAATGAAATGAAACTTGATATATATGCTCAACACAACTTGCAAAAGATGGGTATAATGTCAAAAGTTCACTTTGGTTGCCCGATTCACTTCTCAGACATCATACACATATGACATCTTTGTTAAAGTTTTGGCATCTCAAGTGAACTGCCCAATGTGAGCCCATTATTTAGTTTGGCTTGTAGGTATTTATTTTACTTATCTGTCAAAGTCTTCGGTAGGGAAATTTACTGGGCTTGCTATATAAGCAACCCCTTGCCTCCATTGTATACACATTCAGTTATTCATTTCCAAGGTTGATTGGTTCAGGAGACTCTCTCTCTCTCTCTCTCTCTCTCTCACCCTTGGTCTCTACGCTTCCGCATCGTCGACTTTGACATGGTATTAGAGCAAGGATTGCGGAACCTAGGGAGAAGGGCATTGGAGGAGTTCATTGATCGGCTTGGTTTGTGCGGCCAGTTTTGGAGTGCGAGAACGTACCAAATTACTAGTTCTTTGCAACTTCATCATGGCCTTCCCTTGCTTGAGGCCCGAGGACATCGACCAAAAGACAACCAAAAGCTATGGATAACGGATTGTCAACCATCCATTTAGCGACCTGTACACCGACACAATTCTCAAGGAACCCAGCAATTTGTTTGGCTCAAGATTATGAAGTCAAAAGCAAATGGAGGAGTTTGCTAGAGGATAGCAGCAAAGGTCAGTTGGACAAGGATGGCAATACGAGTACTCAGTTAGCTACCTTGGTACCCGGGAGGTACGACCACGATCATGATTGTGATTCGATGCTTTGTTTGGATCGAGAGTTGGAAGTCAAAGGCAAAAGCAGGAATTCACTTGAAGACAAAGTTAAAGGCAAGCTGGACAGAGATTATGGTAATAAAGATTTGGCAGAGGAGATCGACATGGCACTTGTGGCAGTGGCCACAGTGGTCTCGACGTCAAATTTCTAGTCAAATGACAGGTGTCACCACTAGCTTCAGCCAGAGAGAGTCTTGTGAGTGGCAGAGAGGGGCAATCAATGCTCCCTATAATTAATTTGGACCCTTGTGTTGGATTTCAACTTATTGGTGTTTGGACCCGTAAGTCGAAGTTCAATGCACATGCATCCGACAGGGAACCAATCAGACGTCTAAAACACTATGAATGGGCTAGCCAATTAGTTGTTGCTGGTCAGACTATGAAAATGATGTGTTCCAACAGTTCATTATCTTAGAGTTTTATATTTTGGACGTGATGTGTTCACAATTTATGAATGGGAATTATTGAACATAGTATGGTCTAGAGTTCAAAGTTTCTACAAAGGCAACCGATGCTCAAGATGGCATTACTTTCAGGCACAAAGTTGAGGAGACCAACACTGAGGTGTATTCAGTAGTACAAGGCCTTCTATTGGGGTATCCATGGTAGCTTCTTCATTGACTTGGTCTCACTATTGATCTCCCCTATGAGCTGTAGAGAGGGTGTTAAAGTTTTGGCATCTCAAGTGAACTGCCCAATGTGATCCCATTATTTAGTTTGGCTTTTAGGTATTTATTTTACTTATTTGTCAAAGTCTTGGGTAGGGCAATTTACTGGGCTTGCTATATAAGCAACCCCTTGCCTCCATTGTATACACATTCAGTTATTCATTGCCAAGGTTCATTGGTTCAAGACTCTCTCTCTCTCTCTCTCTCTCTCTCTCTCTCCCCCCTTGGTACGGTCTCTATGCTTCCGCATCGTCGACTTTGACAGTCTTCTGATGGATTTTTGGCCAGAATTTAACCACAAGTATCCCCAAGTCTCCAACACTAGTTTTCAAGCACTTTTACCAATTTTCATACAAATACATGCTCAGAATCCCAAGTTTCTCTTTTTTCCGTTTGTGACACTAGGTCAAAACCCTAGTCTCAAGGAGTACTTAGAGTAAAACACCCCTTTTGAACACTCTGGTGCAATCAAATTTGTCAAATTTGGTCTTGAGATGCAAATTTTTTTCTTCTTAGAACTCTTGCAAATGCCCTCTTATATGCACATCATCAATCAATCATGAAAAAATGTCAACAAAAACCTGTTTATTCAATTTTAGCCCTAAAAATCATATTTTTTGGTGATTTTAAATGCAAACAAGCACTTCAGCAAATAAATCAGTGATGAATAGCTCTAGATTAGAATCAGATCACTTACCTAGAGCTACTCCTACTCATCATATGGGGTTTTGAAATTGTGAATAGAAAAACGCTTCACTGCCACACACGGACTAGCAAACGCTTTTATTACCTCACAAATCATTCGACCACCAATAACTACTCTAATTTACAACTAATACTGTAACATTTAATGGCCTAAAAACTTATGTGTAGCGGAAATTAGCATGAACATAGTGGGCATTTCATTAGAATAGATTCCTAATGAGAATTACAAGAGTGCTTGGGTGGAGAGAGCAACAAAAAGCATAACACCTAGTTAGATAGCATCAACAATACTTTCAAAAGAGAGAGAAATTAAGCTATTGAAACAGTTGAGGACCGGATCTGCATGGAGCTGGTCCCCCCTCCAAAAGGCTTTGTATTATGGTTTCTCCCATCAAGAGAGACATTGTACAATACAATTCTTTGTGTTCCTTCAAGACTAGCTAGTGCAATGAAGATGAAAGCTTCATGCACTAAACAAAACACTTAGCAAACACAACATAAATTATCCCCGATCTCAGACCCAAGACCTCACACACCTTCGAAGATGGTGAGAGCTAGCAGGGTATGAGAGTAGATTGAGAGGAAGAAGGAGTATCTTACGAGAAAGATGTATATCTCCTCACATAATCACTCATATTAGCATAGCTTAGCTTAGTAATTAGCTTGGTAGAGGAGATGAGCATGCATTGAATCTTGGCTCTTGGTTGGATTTGCATCCACATGCCAAGAGTGTGTCGATGTAGGCTTCTATCTCACAAGCTTGGAGTAGGTGATGAGCTCTCCATTAAAGCTTGGGAAGAGATAGTCTTCTTTACTTCACACATAGAGTGTGTGTGTGATAATGCCTTGAAAAAATCAGCCCCCTCTCTCTCTTGGGCGAGCCCTCTTGCTATTTGCTCTTGCTCAACCCTCATTGGCCCTCAAGCCAATGACTATTAAGCAGCATAAGTGATAGCCTTCTGACATGTGTCCCCCTTTCCCCTTTTGTGAGAGCTTTAGGTAATTTAATAATTAAACTAAACTCTCATTGGACCCCTTTGCCTCTTGGCCAATAGGAATCAGGCAAGCCATTGGGCTCCTGAATGCTCATTGGACCCCTTGGGAGACTGTCCAATAGTCATCTAGGAGACTTAATTCTCATTGGTTCTTTTATTAAGTGTTTTTAAATTAATTAAACTAGATTTACTCTAGCCTAATTCTCATTGGTCCACCTCCAAGGCCATCCAATAGGAATTGGGTACACCTTGTGGGCATCTGGCCTAGGGACCTGACATGTGTCCCTCATTCCCTTTGTGTAAAGGGAGCTTGTGTGTGTGTGTGTGTGTGTGGCTTTCTCTCTCATCCCCTAGAAGAAAGGCTCGCCCCCTCCCAAGTAGGGATTGCAAAGAATTTCTTGGTACACACACCAAGCATCCAATTCCCTTAAGGTTGACCTTTGGACACAACCTTTGAATTTTGGAACCTTAGCATTTTGGAAGTCTTAATGGGCTGAACCTTAGGGTCTTTTTAGCCCATTGTTACACGTGGCTCTTTTGCAGATGCCCCCCCCTTTGGATCCCTATTTTCCCTCCTTTGGATCCCTACTGTGGCCGGTCTTCTAGCTTAACCAATATTCTAGCTTTTTCTCCCCTGACACTTCCCCATATTAAATGATCAGTTTAACATGAGAAAATCATTTAGGAGAATTAGATATTGATTATTATGACATTACCTCTCTCTTGAAATCATAGTTGTCCTCGACTATGGTGTAGAGAAGATAAAGCATATTCATGAGTCCTTTTCTTAGCGGGTAGAGGATCCCTATGTTACCCTACGACATCATTCCACAATGGATGACTAGTCCATTTGCCGCTTGAGAGCGTGAGGCTGCTGCAAGCATGTCTGCACATTAGTCCTATCAGTCTTCCATAGTAGAGTGACAAGCTCTACTTGGTGTTTGAGAGACGTCGTCTCTGCAAACTTGATCTAAGCTTGCATACTACTTCATTTTTGTGCACAATAAAGAAAAAGAGAGTCTTATAAGACAAAAACTTTGTTCATTTTTAACATTTTGTACATTTGCTTACTCTTGGGAAGCATTGTAAGCATTGACAAGGTTTAGGTTATCCTTTAATTGTATGCCTTGCATCCATCTAGCATCTTCAAAAGGATAATTCTTAAACTTAATAAGATATCGTCGGATAGTCTTACCGCCTCTTAATACCTTGTCTTCATGTCGGAGAATGGATTCGGGCTGCAGCACCTCCTCTTGTTCCTCGATCTCCGGTGGGTCTTCAATAGTTGGTTCTTGAGGTGGCTCTCCTTTGTAAGGCTTTAATAGGCTCACATGGAAAGCATTGTGTATGAGCCAATGATTGGGCAACTTGAGTTGATAGGCAATCTCATTGATTGTCCTAAGAATCTGGAAGGGACCATAGTACCTTTTTGCTAGCTTAGCATAGTACTTTTGGTGTCCCATAGGATTCTTGCCCGTCGTGTGCCTAAATCGATCCTTGGGAAACTTTAATAAGACCCAATCATTTTCTTTAAAGGCTTGGGATCTTCTGTGCTTGTCAGCAGCAGCCTTTTGCCTTTGCTGTGAGATAGAGATAGCATCCTTAATCTTTTGAAAAGATTCTTGTAGGTCTCGGCTATACTCATCTGCAGCGAAGATCTTCCCATGTACCTTAAGTAGCAAGGGACTTTTTGATCTCCCCTCAATTACCTCGAAAGGTGCTTTTCCCGTGGAAGTATGTACAATGTTATTGTAAGCATACTCCACTAAGGGTAAGTACTTCTCCCATTGGGATCTTTGATCTACTTCCGTTACATAGGCTTTTAGTAGATCGAGAATGGTTAGGTTAGCTATTTGACTTTGGCCATCCTTTTGTGGATGATAGGACGAAGAGAAGTTTAGCCTTGTCCCTAAATTCTCAAAGAGACCCTTCCAGAAATTACTGGTCATTCTAGGATCTCTATCCGACACTATGGACATTGGCAAGCCATGGTACTTGAAAATTTGTGAAATGAAGAGGGTTGCCATTTGATGGACTTTGATAGTCTTTTTGACAGGTATAAAATGAGCTTTTTTACTGAACCTGTCTACTATCGTCCATATTCCCGTATTCCCATGGATAGACTTAGGCAATCCAAAGATAAAATCCATGGATATGATCTCCCATGGTGAATTAGGGATTGGCAAGGGTTGAAGCAATCCAAGTTGCTTCCCTTTATCAAATTTTGTCTTTTGGCATACCACACATTTAGAAACATACTCTTGTATGTTCACTTTCATGGTAGGCCAATAGAAATATGTTTCAATTCCCTTTAAGGTAGACTGAATCCCTCTATGCCCCACATAAGGTGGAGCATGAGATTCATACATTACTTTCTCATGTAGTGAGTTAGTAACACATAGTCTATTGCCATAGAGAAGACAACCATCTTGTAAAGTAAATGGTTCTTCTTTCTTCCCTAATGCAAGGGCTGAAATCACATCTCTAAAATCGGGATCAATAGCATACTCATCTATCATTGAAGATAGATCATTGTGAGTTGCTATGGAAACCGCATTCACTCTCGGTCATCTTGAGAGTGCATCAGCTACTTGATTATGCTTGCCAGCAATGTGAGCAATGTGAGCAATATGCTTGCCAGCAATGTGAGCAATGTGAGCATTGGCTACTTGATTATGCTTGCCAGCAATGTGAGCAATATGAAAATGAAATTGCGAAAGGCAATTTGCCCTCCTCATTTGTTTGTCGGAGAGCTTGGTCTGCGTCATGAAGTACTTAAGACTTTGGTGATCGGTTCGCAGAATGAAAGGAGTCCCCAATAAATAGTGCTTCCATGAGTCTAAGGCATGTAGAACTGCAAGGAGTTCCTTTTCATATAGGCCTAGAGCTTGTTCAACAGGGTCGAGTGTGCGCGTATGTCGCACGTGTCAATGCAAGGAACTTGCCGATACACCGTGTGCGAGCCACAAATGGCTCCAAGCACACAACAAGCATAAACTAGTAAGCTCAAAGAAGGCGATGGTGTGTCACTCACCGCTCTACGCTTGCTTCGTGGAGGATTCCTCGCCGCGAAGAAGAAGGAGCCGCCGCTTCGCCGCGCTCAACCGCTTCACCGCCGTCGTGCCTTCGTAATGCTTGATCGCCCACACTCTCTCTCTCTCTCTCTCTCACACACACACACACACACACACACACACACACACACACACACACACACACACACACACACACACACACACACACACACACATACACACACACACACACACACACAAGGAGGTGAAGAAGAAGAAGATGGAGCAAGAGCACTCTTCTATTGCACAAATGAGAGAATGAGTGAATTTTAGGTTTAGTTGACTTTTATATGAGCTCGGCCCATTCACACTTGGGCGCCCATGCTTAGCCAACTAATCCCTTGAATGTTCCAGTTAGAGTGCGCCTCTCATCGGCGATCACTCTTACCCTTTTCATATTGGACCGACAAGCCTGGTACCTGACTCTACCAAATAAATAATACAATGTCCGCTGTAGGTTACAACGTCCGTCGTAGGTAATAGGGTGTCCGTGAGCCGTGAGGGTTAACATGCCCCCCTTCCTGATGTAGATTCCGTCCTCGGAAGCTATTGAGTTGAAGCTTGTTATGTCTATGTTGTAGAGCATCTGGATTTGAATCTGCAAGGCAAAGTCACTGTTTCAGCAAGCGGAATTATATTTCCATAATCATGAGGGGAATGTAAAGTACATGTGGAAATGAGTAAATGCAAGATTTATGAAATTTTAGACTGCCATTAAGGACAAATAAATCGCACTTTGAGTAAATTAATTAATCAAGAGTTTTGGGCTTATGGGTGAGTCTATCAATTAGTTAGCTATGACTAAGGTTAAAACAACTACTCTAGTACTAGCTAAGCTAAGAAGATTATCTAAATTCAAGATTCCCTAATTGTGCTTTTCAGCTTTGATTAGCCAACTAGCTCTCACAACTGCAAACAAAAGCTTGAAATGTTAACTGTAAGCTCAATGGAAGTCTTTTAAATGTCATTCATTTTTTTCTTTTTCTCTTTTTTACTTTGGTTCACAATCATTTGACGTGTGTGCTTATTTTGTATGTCCGGGGCTTTTTGCTTCCCAAGGAAAAGCACCCACACTGGGAACCTCTAGGGCTCTAGTACCATAGACAATACATGTGAGTGAAGTACCAAATCAAGCCAGGATTTCTCTTCCAGCATTAGATTTTTCATTTGTGGCACTTATGTTTTTTGCTTCCATTTCCTTTGTATTCTCACTAGTGTTTTTGTTGTTTAAGTGAGCAAGCTTCTCTATGCCTTAAACATTCCTAAGGTCTCAAATACTCAGATAATTTTATCAGCTAGGCCTAGTGGTCAAGTAAATGAGTTAACCTAAAGTCACGGTCTCCTAATCTCAAGGCTCATCCATAAGATTAAACTCTAGTTCCATCAACTTAAGCAAAGACAAATTTATACATCTATAATGGCAGATAACAAACATAACTATTGCACTCAAATAGACCATGAACAATCATTATTAGCAATTATACATATCCACCAACATGAATCATGGAAAGTAGTACACTTGGAGGTATGGAGTTGCTCATTTCGTCGAAGCAGATGTCCTCAGCCATGTGGATGGAGATCCATATAAGTCCTACCTAACACATCCAAAAAACAAGCACTATACCTCTAGGAGGCATGTCAGTGTGAAAAAATTAAAACTCCTAGAAAACAAACTCAAAACACAATCCAGACCCCTAACCTACCTATCTGTCATCCCTTTTAGAATCAAGGAAAGAGGATATTATATAAACCAGGTAACCACCCTAAGGCTAGGCCTCTATCCTCATCATCTAGATAAATGAAATCATTTTCCGTGAGGCCATAGTCTTCCTCGGTCTCTATTATTTCTTCTTCATCATCCTCTTGCGCAAGCGTGTTAATCAAGAACCTCGCGATGCGTGGATACTCATCCTGTGCAAAAGAATAAGCATGTGCCACCGGAGAAACATTCGCTACTGGGTAGGGATCACTAGTTATCTATAGACGTGTCAGCCATTCTAACTCCTCAAAATTTTGCTCACGTGCAAGTCTCTCTACCAAATCCCATTCGCAAGAAAGTATAGGGTAGCATATGTGAAACACTTGAGAAAAAGAAAAAGGGTACCTTTCATCAAAAATAGAAGTGCATGCCTCTGGTGAACTAGCCATCTCTAAGAATACAAATAGATTTGGTTAGGTCTTTAAAACATGAGTTGTTTTTGTGTGTTGCTTGATGTGACATGGTGAATTTAGACTTATGTGTAGGATCTGATAGGGTGCTCTCTCGTTGCTAGTCGCTCTTGTTCTTTTACTTTTTTATCTTGTTTTTGTGAGTATAAGGCTTTATATATACATTCCCTAAGATTGGAGATTAAGAGGTCAGGAACAAAGGTTGAGAGGGAAGCAAGTGAATGATGGATGTCAACAAACACTCCCCCCTTCCTTGGGTAGATCATACCGTTTGAAATGATGTCGTCACCCTTTGAAACTAGTTGTTCCAAGTTGTTATAGGTGAAGGCTTTAACCAATAGTTTTCGACCGCTCTATGCGTTTCATCTAGTTGCAAGGGTGGTAAGGTACTCTCCCATGATTTTATTTGCAACATTGTTGCAGGTGGTGAACTTACAACGGGAGGTGTAAACTCTTTCTTGCTTGTATGGATATGTACAATGGTAGGTGGAGGTTGTATTGAAGCTTCTATTTCCGTATAGGAACTACATGAAGAGCAAGAAGCTTCATTTGCTTTCCCTGTTCCTGAGCTATGTGGAACAAATCGTTCTTTCTTTGGTACCCAAACTAGCTCTGGAGCAGGTGTGTCGCATTCTGTGATTTTTTTCTTTCCACGATCTTCAATTTGTTTTGGAGCCATAGGATTGAGCTCACATGGGCCCGGTGACAGGTAAGAGTACAATTTACGTTTGGGCACCCAGATTTGATCATTTCCTTCATAGTATCCTTGGGCTTCCAATAGTCGTTTAGGAATTCAACACAATGTTTCTTTACATTTCTTGGAGTGAGGGGGAGGTTTCTTACGAGGCTTCCGTTTTTTAGCATCAGCCATGGTTACTAAAGAGGCTTTAGGGACCCACTTGTATGTTTTATTTGTTATATTAGGATGGTTCTTGTGTGTCTCAAGCTTTCTTTCAACTACATCAGTTGAAGCTCTAGAGAGTTGGGCTATGGGGACGTATGGTTCAACCTCTTGGACATGCAATGTCTTGGGTTTTATTTCCTTAGGCAATATCTCAGGGACTATGGCTTGAGTGGTAGGGATAAGAGTTGGTTTTTGCGTTGTGACACCCCCAGTCCCCCAATCAATAGTGCATTTGGTGGCTATCATCCACATGCGTCCTACGTTTATATTACCCTCCATAGTTCCAACATGCATGACCAAAAAGTCTTGAGCTACAACCCCATTGTCATAACTGACGGAAGTGTGCTAGATTCCAAAAAGCGTAGTTTTTTTCTTGTTGACACCCTTGACTTGGATAATACTCTCAGATAGAGGTGGCTTCCCTAACTGACACCACACCCCATATGATAGCAGATTATATTTAGCACCCGTGTCCAATAAGGCGTTATATAGCACTTTTCCATAGGTGCTATTTAGCTCAATAGGGTATCGTAGAGGTGTGTCAGAGTCCAACCAATCCTTGTCGATTTCAACGTGGAATGCATGTGTGACTCCAAGGTTAGACTCTCGTTTTCGTCTTATACGTTGTTGTCGCTCCTTAGCCTCAGCTTGAGCTTGTATCTTCTTTAATTCTATTTGTGCCTTGGCTGCCTTTTTTGTATGGATGACACGCAACTCCTCTTGGCTTAAAGGATCATAGTATCTTTTAAATTTGCTCCCATTGAGGAATCTAATGGTTTCAACTCCATCAAGAGTCTCCACACGAATGGTTCCTTGTGGGGTGATCTCACATACTCTATATGGTCCTTTTCCCGCACATTTCAACTTTTTCTTTTCGTTACGCACTCCATACATAAGGACTTTATCACCAACATTGATATATTTGTTCTTTAGATGACGGTCAAACCATTTCTTCCTCCTATCTTTCTCCACAAATGCATTTTGCACAGCTAATTGCCTCTCTTCATCTAGCCTTTCAAGGATATCTAATCGCTCAACTAAGGGGTTACCATCCCAACCTTCTTGAGAAGCTAATCGAAGACTAGGAACGACAAACTCCCATGGCATAACCGCTTCTTGGCCATACACCATCTTGAATGGTGTGCAGCTAATGGCAATGACATACTCCCATGGCATAACCGCTTCTTGGCCATACACCATCTTGAATGGTGTGTAGTACAATAAGCCCATAGAGCTGATGTAAGCTTTAAATCCCAATCTGTGCGATGAACTTCCACCGTTTTGGTTAAGATAGAGATTAAGGTCTTATTGGTGCTCTCAGCTTGGCCATTTGCTTGTGGATAATAAGGTGTGGATTTATGGTGAGCTATCATAAAGTTGGTAGTGAGTTCTTTTATTACTCCATTTATAAAATGAGTACCATTGTCACTCACAATCTCAAAGGGACAACCAAATCTTGTAACAATGTTCTCAAAGAGAAACTTCGCAGTTGACCTTGCATCGGCCTTACGTGTCGCCTTGGCTTCCGCCCACTTTGTCACATAGTCAGTGGCAACGATAATATATCGAGATTGAGTGCTACGAGCTGCCAGACTAATTGGGCCTACAAAGTCTAAACCCCATTTTTCAAATGGTTGAGTCACTTTAACAGGATGTAAGGGCATCCTATCCTTTTGTTGTGTGATCTTGTAACGTTGGCATTCATCACATCCTTTTGCAAAAAGTGATGCATCCTTAAATAAGGTTGGCCACCAATAGCCTGATTGCAACACCTTTCTAGCTGTTAGTTCCCCTGAGAAATGTCCTCTGGCTATACCCATGTGGGCTTCTTGCAGTATGTATAAATACTCATCCTCACGGGCACAACGTCTAAGAATATCATCCTTCCCTAGCCTGTAGAGAGTTCCTGCAATGAGAGAGTAAGGTTCAAATTCTTTCAACAGTTTTTGAGCTATGTCCTTACGAAGCTCTTTGGGTGGAAAACCATTAACTAGGAAGTTCACAATCTTCTCACTCCATTCAGGTATGGTTTCAACTAGGAATAGAGAAGTATCAAGCAATTCATCATCGACTCCAGTAGGGGCTTCCCCATTGGGTATGCGAGACAAATGATCAGCCATGACATGTCTTTTACCAGGTCTCACCACAATGGTAAAATCAAACTCAAGGAGAATTAACAACCATCTTGTAATTCTTCTCGTGGAACAAAGTTTATTTACTAGATACAACAAGGCTTGATGATCAACATAGAACACAAACTTGTTGGCCAGAAGGTAGTAGCAAAATTTCTTCACCGCATAAATCATACCTAAACCTTCTTGCTCTATAGTGGTGTAGTTTCTTTCGGCATCATTCAACTGACGACTTGCAAAGCTAATGGGCTAGTCCAGTTTATGTTCTCCTGGTTGAGCTAGAACACACACAATAGAAAAGTTCGATGCATCAATATGCACATGAAAACTTACATTCCAATCGGGCACTCGTAGAATAGGAGCGCTAGTCAAGGTCTTTTTCAGTGACTCATAAGCATGGTCACACTCCGTAGTCCATTGGAACTCAATAAGAAGCTTGTACAAAGGACGAGCTATCTTGGCAAAGTTTA
Organism: Adiantum capillus-veneris; assembly: GCF_014529385.1. NCBI lineage: Eukaryota > Viridiplantae > Streptophyta > Polypodiopsida > Polypodiales > Pteridaceae > Adiantum > Adiantum capillus-veneris. Next base: position 90,046,446 of record NC_140942.1, on the reverse strand, counting down.
AAATAAACCATCGGTAATAACCAACATGGCCCATGAACCTTTGAACTCCTTTATAGTTTGTAGGTGGTGGCAATTCTGCAATGGCTTTAATTTTGCTCTCATCTGTGGAAATCCCATTTTTGGACACTATATGCCCTAAAATGACTCCATGTTTAACCCAAAATTGGCATTTGAAAGGGTTTAAGGAGATGCGATACAATCTACACTTCTCAAAGACTTTTCGTAAGCATGATAGATGTTCTTTCCAAGAGGAATAAACACAAAGGTCATCTAAGAAAGCTTCACAAAACTCCCTCAAATATTCTCTAAAAGTAGTGTTTATTAATCTTTGAAAGGTAGCCGGGGCATTGGTTAAACCAAAAGACATAACACAAAATGTGAACACTCCAAATTTGGTTATAAAGGCTGTTTTAGCTTGGTCCTTTAGCGCAATTGTGATTTGATTGTAGCCAGAGTACCCATCCAAAAACCTATAAGCTTCCTTCGCTGTAACTCTTTCAAGCACATGTTGTGAATATGGCAAGGGGTAATGGTCCCTCCTAGTGGCAGCATTGACCTTCTTGAGATCCACGCACACTCTGAGTTTCCCATTCTTTTTTGGGACAATCACTATTGGAGACACCCATTCTGAGTGCTCAATAGGGTATATGAATCCGCATTCCACAAGCTTTTCAATCTCTTCTTGAACGATCTTTGCATATTTAGGATTCATTGGGTAGGGTCGTTGCTGAACTGGTTTAGCCATGCTATTCATGGGGATTGTGTGCTGCACCACGGAAGGTGGAACACCTTTCATATCATGATAAGTCCATGCAAATATATCCCTGAATTCTTTGAGAAGTTCTTTAAGTACACACTCCTTAGTCTCGGTCAGATCTTGGGCAATGAAAACAGGTTTAGACTCTTCTCTTGGGCCTGCTAACTCTATTTCCTTAACTATCACTGGACCATCATAGACTCCATTGCTCCCATCGATAGGTTTTCTTTGAGCCTTTGTATACACAACCTTGCGTTCCTCTGTGGTATAGGATTTGAAATGTTCAGGTGCAGGGTGTAAGTCTGTGGGGTCCTGTTGTTCTGTGGACTGTGATTTAACTTCTGATTCCTTTTGTTGTTGAGCTAACTCTCGATTTTGTCGTCTCCTTACGGTACGACTCAACTTTGGCCTCTCTGTAGCCTCTAGTTGTGCGATGTCAATGGGTTGTGGACTACACCACATAACGCTTTGAAGGTATTCACCCCAGTTATCTACCAACTTTTGATGAGCATCACATGCCCCTATATAATTAAGCCATTCTGCGGTAGATTTCTTTTCATTTATTCTAGCACGCACATTTGCTCGATATCGTCACCTCTTATATCTCTTGCTCTTCTTGTTTAATTCTCGATTACGGTCGATTTCTAGTGAAGAATCACTAGATGAATCACTACTTGTGTCTTCTGCTCCCTTGGATAAATTATCATCTAGGTTACCACTGGGCCCTGAATGGTTTGTCCCCACATTTGCACTAAGATTTGACTCAGATTCTTTGTCCTCAAAGTCAATTTCAACTGATGATTCTGACCCCAAATCGTGTGGGCTATAGTCTTGTGAGGCGCTACTGGTTTCAATGCCAGTCAAACTTTCATCTTGTAGATCATCAGAAGCTATATGCATTGCTTCTAGCATGTTTAAGGGTACAAGTGGTGGTATTTCATCCCCCTCACGTGTTACCCAGGTCGTCCCCCTATTTCCCCAAGTGTCTATGGTTGCTGCTAGGTGGACCCAATCCACATTGTCCGACTCAGCCATCCCAGGTAGTACATCGATATAAGGAGAATCTTCCCCAACATCAGTGTCCGCTTTACACGTGTAACAATACTGCAATGGGTCCGAGCGAACTGTGGTGTCAGATCTATGATCGATTATAAACTTGTTTCCTAGAGGATGTGCTCGACCCGTCACAAGATCCACTCGACTGACAGAATCTTGGAACTGCAAGTAGACATGGTTTTTAGACCAGTCATGCACCATTTTTGCTTCCCTCATGAAAGGACGTCCTAAGATCATCTCCGATGCCATAGTGTGTTTGGAGAAATCCATAACAATAAAGGTAATCCTTATTTTATGTCCAAAGACCTTGATCTTGAGATCTTCTAGCATCTCAATAGGTTTAACAATAGACCCATTGGCCATCTTCACTACTATTGTTGTGGTCGCAAGGTGAGGTCTTCCCATAGTTTCCCAGCAATTTTTAGTCACAATGCTAACCCAGCGCCACCATCAAGGATTCCCTTCACAGTTAATCCCTTAGTAGTGATTGGTATGGTCGCATTGGATTCATCACCCTCAAAGTATTGTCCCAACTTGTTAACAGGTATTTCTATAACAAGGTTCTCATCTAGATTGGGTTGTGGATCTATGTATTCCTCCTCTATTGGCATCTCCCCAGCTCCATCCATCTGTGAAAATTGTGGTAGCCCAAACTTCAATCCTCCATTGAGGAAGGCTCGAAGGGCTGAGACTAGCTCAGGGTCTTTATATAGTTTGGACATGATGGTGGTTCTAACTTCTGAAGACATGAAATCCATCAATTTTTCAATGTTTAAAGGCACCTTTTGGCCAATAGACCAACCTTGATGCCGGCCCCACCTCTTGAACAAACAGCACAACACATGGTTCCTACGGCCCAAAATGTTATTGAAACAACACCCTTACCACCTCTAGTGCTAGGACCGCAACCACCACATCCGAGAATCACTTCTATGAATCAAGTGGGTTGTGAGTCATCTATTTCTTTTTTGGAAGGCTATGAGGAACATATAGATCCTAAGGTGGAAACGGCACCTTTTGGCATTGAGTCCTTCCATGCTAAGGTTGGTCTATTGGCCATCGCATGCTTAAATACTATGCAATCCTTAGCATGATGACCATACCTCCCACATGCATTGCAGTTCCCATTGAATTTTACTCTGAAAGTAGGGCATTCACTGGTACTATGCGGTCCATAGCATACTGAGCACCATTGCTGCTCCCTTCTTGGATACATATGATTGTTTTGCGGAGCATGATTGTCTCTAAGACTCTCTTGAATAGCCTTGGTGAGATCTGCTAAAGTCATCTCAGATATCTTTGGCTCCTTGGCAATAGGCTTTAGGGTCATTGGCTGATGCCCTGATGCTTGCGAGCTAATAGATTTAGGTTCAACAGACACTCTTTCTCCTTGAATCGTTAAATTATCCTCCAATTGGATCGTCGCATTGGTGGTGACTGCTTCCCAAGTGGTGATACCTCTAATGACTAGGCCATTGTAAATATCCTCATGTCGTAACCCCCTAATGAATCTATCAAGCAATTGGTTATTGTTGAAGCGTTCATTTGGATTACAACGAGAATTCAAATGTTTCAAGTGACTTATAAAGTCTCTCACCGACTCTCCTTCCTCTCGTTGGGCTTTCTGGAGCTGAGAGGCTACACCCCAAAGCACTCCCTCTCGTATGTATTCCTTTAAGAACGGTCTCCTAAGAGTAGGGTAAATCATTTTTTCTTCCACCCTTAGGGTTCTACACCAATCCCCAGCCTTTCCACTTAAGGTTAGGCTTAAAGCATTGCTCTTATGTAGGTCATTGTGTTCTCCTAGAGAATCGCATATTTGTTCAAACACTTCGATATGCTTCCTCACATCCCCGTCTCCGCTAAATTTTTGTGTGAGCTTGGCTATTTGTAGTGCCTTACTTCTAGGCTCTCTATCAGGCGTGTTACGCATATTCTCAGCAATAGATCGACCAATAGCTTGAGCAAACATTGCCAAGTCACCTAAGTGAGCAGGCACCGTGGGTGGAGGTGCTCCAGAGACTACGTGTGGAGTAGGTATTGGCATTGGGCTTGGCGCATAGGAAGCCCTTGGGTTCCACGTTGGGTACGATGTTGTGCCATGTGGTGGTCCATAGTTCATATGAGTGGCCCTACGCATAGTAGACGTCGGATGTGACATGCTAATGCTAGCCGGTATAGTCCCATGGGAATAAGAACTTGTGTATTGTGGTTGTGGAGCATAGGTAGTTGAAACAATGGGAGGGGTAGGGACTACATGAGTACGTGGACTCATAGGTGCGTATGATTGGTTCGCACTTGTAGGTACTATTGCAGGCATTGAGCTACCATGTGGCGGTGCTTTACTAACAAACGAGGTCCATGGCCTGTTTCTTGGCATGCCCATCATTGGGGTAGGCATGGTAGCCGTGGTTTCATCAAGGGAAAGATGAGCTAGACTTGGAAAAGTAAAGCTATCACCTGTGGGCTCAGATTGCATTGAGACCCCTGGCGAAACAACATATGGGGGATCGATGGGACTCACTGGGGGAGTCTTCATTTGTGATAGAGTGGGTTGTTTCCCTTTGCCCGTGTCTAAAAATCGCATACGACCCGTCGAAGATATGTTTATTCCTTGATTTTGCCTCTCGGACTGGATAATCCTATGGATGACATTGCAGATCATGTGTTGTTGTTCCTCTAGACTAGTGGCACTAGATGTGGATTGTACAACTTCTAACCAACCCACATGGTATGTGTAGCCCATGTATAGGTCGGTCAAAGTCTCCGTGTGTAGGTCATATTCCCAATTTTCATTGAGAAATACCCCGTCTAAACTTGGTGTACTAGAGGGTTGCCGTGAGGTGGATACAATGTTGCTTCCCGTGTTTTGACTTTTAGTCACCGCTACCTTAGAGGCAAATTTGGAAGGTGGTAGCTCGGTAGGGCCCTCATTAAATGAGGTAGGTAGAATGTCCACGTGGACACTTTGAGGGAGTGTGGGGTCTACAGGAGATGTGAAAGGTGATTCTACTTCCCCACCCCCTTTGTTTACTTCACTAGCCGTAGGTTCAGAGCACGTAGCTCTACTAAAAGTTTCCATCAAACGGCTAAAAACACTAGTTCCAGGTTGTTGGGCCCAGCTAGGCACGGTTTCATTTGTTCCCCCGGGGCTTTGTGTAAGATGATCTTCCATAATATCGTAGTCAGAGGAAGAGTCGCTAGCCGCTATATTTGGGTCTTGGGTTGCACTACCTTGGGTCCCCGCCGATAGTGTAGACCCTAGCATGGAAGGATAGTGAGTACCCCCGTAAATCAAAGCACTAGCTAGTTGTTCGGACTCTAGCACACGACAAGAGCGTAGATACATGTGCTTTGGGTGCCCTACAAGTGTCGGCAAGTACCCTCAAAGGTTACTTGCTTTGTTTTGTGGGTGTTTTGCACCCTGTTTTCTACTTGATTTTTTCTTGTTTTTGATGTTTTTTTGATGTTTTTTAATGTTTGATTTTTTTTATTAAAGTGTGTGATAGCTCGAAACGAGCGTATCACTTAGAGGGTCGTTGTGTGCTTTACAGCACAATTTTCAAGCATCTGACGTTTCGTTGGTCCTCAAAAAATTGATTTTTAGCTACGTGTGAAACTAAAATTCGTTTTTTTTAAAGGCGAATGAGGCCTAGGCCTGAGCGTGAGCTTGGGCTTGGGTTTGGGAGATATTCCCAATCCCGGTCCTACCTTTAAATTTTTAAAAAAAATTTATTATAAAAAAAGGATAAGGTCGCCGCGGCCTGCGCGAGAGCAAAGACACACTCTATCTACCTACTTCTAACTAATACACCTACTCTTACACACTAACACACTCTATTAACTCTCACTAATCTACTTCCTACTTACCGTACACAGAAAATTAACTACCTTAATACACAGAGAATAAACACAGAACCTTTGAAATCTCTATTAACAAAGAAAACTAACTACCTTAATACACAGAGAATAAACACAGAACCTTTGAAAACTCCATTAATAAAAAAAACACACAGTATAACACCAAATCCCTCTTCTTAACACACACATACACACTCCTTCCTTACCTTTCCTACAATAGAAATTGCACCACGGAGAAGCACAGAGTGCTACTCGAGCTTCATGTATGGCATTCCCCGGCAGCGGCGCCAAAAATGTGCGCGTATGTCACACGCGTCAATGCAAGGAACTTGCCAATACACCGTGTGCGAGCCACAAATGTCTCCAAGCACACAGCAAGCCTAAACTAGTAAGCTCAAAGAAGGCGATGGTGTGTCACTCACCGCTCTACGCTTGCTTCGTGGAGGATTCCTCGCCGCAAAGAAGAAGGAGCCTCCGCTTCGCCGCGCTCAATCGCTTCACCGCCGTCGTGCCTTCATAATGCTCGATCGCCCACTCTCTCTCTCTCTCTCTCTCTCTCTCTCTCACACACACACACACACACACACACACACACACACACACACACACACACACACACATACACACACACACACAAGGAGGTGAAGAAGAAGAAGATGGAGATGGAGATGGAGCAAGACCACTCTTCTATTGCACAAATGAGAGAATGAGTGAATTTTAGGTTTAGTTGGCTTTTATATGAGCTCGCCCCATTCACACTTGGGCGCCCATGCTTAGCCAACTAATCCCTTGAATGTTCCAGCTAGAGTGCGCCTCTCGTCGGCGATCACTCTTACCCTTTTCCTATTGGACCGACAAGCCCGGTACCTGACTCTACCAAATAAATAATACAATGTCCGTTGTAGGTTACAACGTCCGTCGTAGGTAATAGGGTGTCCGTGAGCCGTGAGGGTTAACATCGAGCCTTCGGCTCTCATAGCCTATGGCGTGCCCTTCTTGGAGAAAAATAGCTCCAAGGCAATCACCACAAGCATCACATTAGACGTCAAATGGTTTTGAGAGATCCGGTAGTGTAAGCACAGGTTGAGAGATAAGCTTTTCGAAAGCATTGTTCTCCTTAGCAGACCATGTATACCTAACGCTTTTCTTTGTTAGGTCATGTTATGGTCCTGCAATTTGTGAGAACTTTTCTATGAAGCGTCTATAGTATGCACACATACCTATAAAGCTTCTTAGTTCATGAAGATTCCTTGGTTTAGGCCATCCTTTTATTACCTCTAACTTTGATGGATCCATTTGGATGCCATCTTGAGAGATAATGTGACCTAAATACTGAATCTCTTGCAAGAAAAATTCACTTTTCTTTCGATTAACATAAAGTTTATTCTCTCTTAAAACTTGAAATATTACCTGGAGGTGTTGCTTGTGTTCGTCTAATGAATTAGAGTAGATGATAATATCATCAAAGAACACTCCAGTGAACGTTCGATGAGGCCTGAACAGCTTCTCCATCAAGCGGTTGAATGTGGCTAGTGCATTGGTCAAGCCAAAAGGCATGACAATGTATTCATAAAGACCAAATGTGGTGCGAAATGTGGTCTTTACAATGTCTTGATCAACTATCCTTATTTGATGATAGCCACTTTTTAGGTCAATCCTACTAAAATAGGTCGATCCTTGTAGCTTATCAAATAGGTCTTCTACCCGTGGAACGGGAAACCTATTCTTGATAGTGATCCTATTTAGTGTTCTACAGTCGACACACATACGATATGTGCCGTCTTTCTTTTGCACTAATAGCATAGGTGAGCAAAATGGAGATGAGCTAGGCCTAACCATGCCCTTCTCAACTAACTCATGCACTTGCCGCATAATCTCCTCTTGTTGAGCTTGAGAAACTCTATAAGGAGGTTTGTTAGTTGGTGAGCTTCCTGGAAGAAGTTCAATTGCATGGTCATCATTACCTCATTTAGGAGGTAGCTCACAAGGGATTTCGTCAATAAAAACATCTTGAAACCCCTTGAGAAAATTGTATAACTCTAATTCCTTTTGGTTGCTTTTATTTTCTTTTGCTAAAGCATTAGGTTCATTTTGAGAATCTTTAACAAAAATCATGTACACGGAAATATAGCTCTTTATTGACTTGTTGAAAGCTTGTGTATGTACAATGGGGATAGTGTTACCCATTTCCTTAGCATCTATATACATGTCTTTTTCCCTGAACTTAAAGGAGATTCTCCTTTCAGGAAATTTAACATTGGCAGCCAGGCGGTCAAACCATGGTGCCCCTAGGATTACATCCTCATGCTTGAGAGGAGAGATAAAGAAGTCCTCTTTGTCCACATAGCCTTGGACATGAAGCCTCAATTTCCCGATTAAGGGAGTGACTGAAGCTTCTTGCCCCTTGAAGGCACTGTCTGCGGTAGGACATCTCCCATCTCGTAAGCTTGTATGCCTAGCTTGGTGTCCAACTCTATAGATATAAAATTGTGAGTAGAACTAGGTTCAACGAGAATAAAAGCATCATGTTCTCTTACCTTTCCCCAAGCATGGCATAGAGGAGATCCTTTGTGGTGAGTTGGGTGAGTCTACTCCTCTTGTATTTCAACCAAGGAAGCTGTAGGAGGATCTTGGTGGTTGTTCTTTTGGGGACAAGCACGGTACGCATGCCCTTGTTCGCCGCACTTGAAACACCGGTTATCCTTGCGATAACGCTCAAGCTCTTCAGGAGAGAGTTTGTTTTTACCTTTGTAAACTCCCTTCTCTTTAGCTTTGTTGGAGTTTCCCTTAGGAGACTTTTGGACATTGTCCTTCCCCTTAGGCTCGTTGGAACCCTTGTTTTCCGTGGGCTTATTATTTCTTTTAGCCCCCGTTTGGAAATTGATTCGAGAGGCCACCATAGTATGGTGTATTACCGCCGATATGGTACGTGGCCTTTGGGAGTTGACATACTCCGCCATTTCTTCGGTTAAGCCCGCACAAAATTGTTGCTTTTGCTCTCCAAAATCCAACTTTTTGAAGACAGTGGCTTTGAGTTGTAGGTCCCAAAACTTGTCTACATATTTGTGGATGGATTCATAGGGAGAGAGCTTTAAGCTTCGCCATTCGGTGACTACTTTGTCTTTGGCATCGGTGGCCAAAAACTGCTTCATAATGGAAGCTCTTAAAGCTTTCCATGTTCGTGGAGCTTCACCGTTGGCCCGTAGGCTAGACCACCATTGCCTGGCGGACTTTTGAAAGTGCATAGCTACATGGCATAGCTTAGAGGAGTCTGTGAAGCCCTCATCTCCAAACGCCGCATCAAATTTCTGGATAAAGGCCAAGACTTTGTCTATATGACCTCTTCCATGTGGCATAGGATTTCCTATGGCCTCTTCTTTTTGATGGTTCAAAGGTTGCACCATCACTTTCTTCAGAAGGTGAAGAATTTAAAGAAGGTGGAGAAGAGGGTGACCTCTTTCTCACCTTTTTCTTCTCTTGCTTTTTATCATCCATCTTTGAATTATGATGTGGAGAAGGGTGCAATGGTCTTCTCTGCTTTGGTGGTGATGGAGAGCGTTTAGCCCGCCGTCTTCGTGGAGCCATCTCCGTCGAGGTGGCGGAAGACTCACTTCTTTCTCGTTCCTTCGGTGGAGGCTCTTGAGTTCTCCTTTGGGAAGGAGATGCATCATCAAGAAGTAAATTCTTGAGCCCTTCGTATGGATTCTCTTCTTCTTCCCGAATCGGAGAGAGACCTCTTTTGGGAGTCTCACAAGGAGGCTTCCTAGGCGTTCTCTCGTCATGGTGATGAGCTTGGAGAATCCCGTGAGCACGAAGCTATCGTTGCACTTCACTTTGGAGAGATGGGTTGCCCATGGCTTGTTGAAGCCTAGAAACAAGATAGTTAACATGCATTGAAGCATCATTAGTAGCTTGCTCATTAGCAAAATCAAAGTTATCAACATTACTTTCACTCTCTTTACTATTGTCAGCCATTCTAACAACTTTTAGGTGTAAACGTTTTAGGTAAACTTTGGCACTTCAAGCCCTAGTTGCTACTCCTCTTTACCCCTTTAGAAAAAGCACTCAAGCTACTGTACCCGTGGCTCGAATACCATTAATTTCAAGGAATAGAAGAGAGGGTCCTGTCAAGCTTCTAATAGCTCAATAGTGGTTAAGCCATAGGCAAGCCCCGTAGGACTCCACTATTAAGTCCATAGCTCTCGACGGTGATGCCCTGTTAACAGCACGAAGGCAGGCGCACTGCAAGGCTGAAAAATCCCTATTCTACTTACTCATAGGCAATTAATAATACCAACCATTTATAGCTAGCTTGAGGACCTCCCTTCTTGAGCAAGAAAAGAGAAACCTTGTGCTCTGATACCAAGGTAACATTTAATGGCCTAAAAACTTATGTGTAGCGGAAATTAGCATGAACATAGTGGGCATTTCATTAGAATAGATTCCTAATAAGAATTACAAGAGTGCTTGGGTGGAGAGAGCAATAAAAACCATACCACCTAGTTAGATAGGATCAACAATACTTTCAAAAGAGAGAGAAATTAAGCTATTGACAATAGTTGAGGACCGGATTTGCATGGAGCCGGTCCCCCCTCCAAAAGGCTTTGTATTATGGTTTCTCCCATCAAGAGAGACATTGTACAATACAATTCTTTGTGTTCCTTCAAGACTAGCTAGTGCAATGAAGATGAAAGCTTCATGCACTAAGCAAAACACTTAGCAAACACAACATAAATTATCCCCGGTCTCAGACCCAAGACCTCACACACCTTCGAAGATGGTGAGAGCTAGCAGGGTATGAGAGTAGATTGAGAGGAAGAAGGAGTATCTTATGAGAAAGATGTACATCTCCTCACATAATCACTCATATTAGCATAGCTTAGCTTAGTAATTAGCTTGGTAGAGGAGATGAGCATGCATTGAAGCTTATCTCTTGGTTGGATTTGCATCCACATGCCAAGAGTGTGTCGATGTAGGCTTCTATCTCACAAGCTTGGAGTAGGTGATGAGCTCTCCATTAAAGCTTGGGAAGAGATAGTCTTCTTTACTTCACACATAGAGTGTGTGTGTGATAATGCCTTGCAAAAATCAGCCCCCTCTCTCTCTCTTAGGCGAGCCCTTTTGCTATTTGCTCTTGCTCAACCCTCATTGGCCCTCAAGCTAATGACTATTAAGCAGCATAAGTGATAGACTTCTGACATGTGTCCCCCTTTCCCCTTTTTTGAGAGCTTTAGGTAATTTAATAATTAAACTAAACTCTCATTGGACCCCTTTGCCTCCTAGCCAATAGGAATCAGGCAAGCCATTGGGCTCCTGAATGCTCATTGGACCCCTTGGGAGACTGTCCAATAGTCATCTAGGAGACTTAATTCTCATTGGTTCTTTTATTAAGTGTTTTTAAATTAATTAAACTAGATTTACTCTAGCCTAATTCTCATTGGTCCACCTCCAAGGCCATCCAATAGGAATTGGGTACACCTTGTGGGCATCTGGCCTAGGGACCTGACATGTGTCCCTCATTCCCTTTGTGTAAAGGGAGCTTGTGTGTGTGTGTGTGTGTGGCTTTCTCTCTCATCTCCTAGAAGAAAGGCTCGCCCCCTCCCAAGTAGGGATTGCAAAGACTTTTTTGGTACACACACCAAGCACCCAATTCCCTTAAGGTTGACCTTTGGACACAACCTTTGAATTTTGGAACCTTAGCATTTTGGAAGTGTTAATGGGCTGAACCTTAGGGTCTTTTTAGCCCATTGTTACACATGGCTCTTTTGCAGATGGCCCCCCCTTTGGATCCCTACTGTGGCCGGTCTGCTAGCTTAACCAATATTCTAGCTTTTTCTCCCCTGGTACTTCCCCATAATAAATGATCAGTTTAACATGAGAAAATCATGTAGGAGAATTAGATATTGATTATTATGACAAATACTACATATTCTAACTAAATATATTTAGTTGCAGACCCTCAACAAGACACACGCTTCTTGGTTGTCCATTTGATCTCAGAATATCCTCTTCCAGATCCACTTAGGAAAAATGCTTCCTTTAGTTGAAACTAAAGAAAGCAACCATCACACGAGTGTTATTAGGATTGACTACTTAAGTCCTTTTGTCCCGACAACAACGTCAATGTTGTTGGAGAGAATCCACACCACCTATAAAGTGCATGCAACACTACCTAGATCAACATAATTTCAATCAAAGACACATATGACACGATAAGAGCACAAAGGCAATCTCTATACCTTGTCAGGAGGAGACCATCCCACACATACAACACTCAAGAAGGCCAACTAAACCAAAATCAAGAATCTCACTGCTCTCAACTATAGTACCCAACACACACACACAAAAATGGAAGGAAACTCACCAAACCATACCAGAATCATATGAAACTTAAGGAACACCATCCCCTCACTAGGATACACTTGCTCCAAAGCCTCTACATTCAAAATCCTCACTCCAAACCCATCTTTAGCAAACGTATATGAAGACAGAGCAGAATTTTGAAAGTGCACAAAACTGAAATCTATGAGTATTTATGTGTAGCTTATGTCACCACAACTCTATTGACTACTTGCACGCAAAAAATAAACATCATTTGATACACTTACGACCACAAATAGCTCGTAGATGCGTTATCACGTGTGCTCCATTTCACATGGAATGTTTGGTGTTGTTGTGTGGCTCTCTTTGAACCTATTGCAATGGTGCAGTCAAATCTCCAATGCGATGAGAAATCAGGGAGTGGCATCAGGATGAAGCTCATGCTCTCTCTCTCTCTCTCTCTCTCTCTCTCTCTCTCTCTCTCTCTCTCTCTCTCTCTCTCTCTCTCTCTCTCTCTCTCTACACACACACACACACACACATAGTCGATGGCATCACAAAATCTTGATTACAATTAAAATTTCTCTTTATGAAATGACCTAGGTACCTTATATACTAAAGCTACCATAGCTTAAACCAAAAATAGAGTTCAATGGGTCAAATGGCTTTGTATTTACAATTTGGAAGTGCCATCGCACCAGGACTTTTGAAACTAGAATAGCTACTCATTACAAATGATTTTTAACCATAATCCACATCATTTCATAACTCTCAAAAAATAAGACTTTGGTACAAAAATTTAGTTATGTCCTACTGTTGACCCATGGGTCAACAAGCTTTGTGTGCCTCAAAAAACCATCAACCTTTTGAGATGTTGTTTGGCAACCTTGCAAGGCAACTTTGCTTTGTTGCACCTTCAACAAGCTTTGCCGAGATTGAGAGAGAGAGAGAGAGAGAGAGAGAGAGAGAGAGAGAGGAGTTTGACAAAGTAAGAAAAAAGCACGCTATTCAAAGAACCTTACATATATATTTAGGTAGCAAATTTCCATGCATACTCTACTAGAACTAGGGTTATAGTGCATGCTATAAGAGATGTTCCCACCGGCACAACTTTACTAGACCAACCTTGGGCTTGGAACCCAACATTATCTAGAGATGGAAAAGAAGGTGAAATGGGCAACAAACTTTATATTCTTAGATTTTCCCACCGGATTTGGCTTGGAGGGATTCCAAGGAGTTCCACAATGGAATAGACTCATGGAAGATCACGTGAGATCTAGTGTGACAGTTGTGGCAGTTTCCTTAGTCGATGATGGTTGTCTTGTCATGATGGCTCCTCTCATAGGTAATCTCTTAAGTCTTGTCATATTTCCAATCATTCAAATAAAGCAAATAGTTTTTGAATTTTAAGTGATATATACTTTTTTCTATCTATTTAGGTCCATGCATTACATGGATTGAGCGGTATGTTTGAGTCCAAGGTCTTGATATTGCACGTCGTGTTTTCGTCCTAGACAAGCTAGCATATGGTCTTGTCAATGAAGGAGGAGAAAATATATTTGTATACTCATCTGATAACTCTTTATGATTGATTTAGAAGTTTGTGTGAGTATGTCCACATGATGATTTGATTGTTTTCGATTTTTTTTTGCAGCTTCGATCACATGTCCTCTTTTTTGTTCACTGTTTGGATAGTCGTCCTATAATGTTTTATACTAATAGAAAGAAGGCCTTCAAAAAATTACACATTGTGCAAGACAATGATTGTTGGACATACTTCCTTCAAGATACAAAGAAAAGTGTCTCATCAAGAATGGTGTCTATTTGAGGAGCAATGAAGCGATCACCTACTTTTATGGAGGGTGTTTTGGCTTTGCTTTTCTTGGAGGATGCTCTTCTGCTGGAGATGGGGTGTGGGACATCACCAGTTTTGAAGGCTTGTCAAGATACAGGGCATGCTTGTTTCTCTTTTGATAGTGATGCAAGTGTTGTGAATCTTGTTGCTTGGCCTGCTATGCAAGCCATGAACCGCAAAAATAGGGTTCACTTGGAGAGGGAAGGGGAGCATGAGGATGAAGAAGTTAACCCTATTAGCAACCCATATAACTAGTGAGCATATTCTTTGTGATCTTGGGAACATGGGCGACTTCGGTTATTTAGTATATCATTTTGTGTGGAATATTTCATACATTCCACTCCATTGAGGGTTGAGGTGTTTTGTCTCTTTTGGCATTTGTTTGTGTAGTGTTCTTCCTTGCTATGCTAAGGCAACCACAAGGTCTATGGCGACAAGTAGTGCTTATGATCGACGGCCAAAACAAAAACCTCTACCATTTAGTATGTTTATTGATGATCTTTGTTCGAAGAGTAGATGACTTTTTTGTAATTGTTTTAAGATGACCTCCATAGCTGATTTTTGGCACTGACTATTTACAAATCGAATTCTCTCTCAAGTGAATGAAAATTTTATGGAGTTTGCTAGTGCTTTAAATGGACGAAGTCATAAGAGGATGATCTTGAGTATTATTGATTGAAGGTACTCATGATTATTTTAAATTTCATGCGAGATAACATTTACAATCTCATTTCTTTATGTTAAATTGTGGTTTTGTTCATTCCTATCTTCTAGATACTCGATTAAGATGACTATTGGGTCTAACTTCAATTCTCATTATGTGGAATCTTCACACGATGCTTTAGAATATCCACCCACTCTCCATTTCAAAAAGCCGCAAGAAAACCACTTTTTTTTTAATAGCAAAACTCACAATTGTGAGTGAATTATATTGAACAGCCCAAAAATTTACAAGGTCTTGTCATGCTCTTGATGAGCCATGACATCATCCAGGGACTATAATTACATCAACTATCAGGGCAGCTACCCCCACCAACCCACCGCCTCCTCCTTGATACACAGGGTCCATAAAGTTGTCCTTTTGAGATCTTTTATTTACCAATGGTCAATATTTTCCCCCATCCTAGGCATTCCATCTCTTGACAACAAGGCACAAGTAGTCCTAGACCAATCCTCCGAGTGTTGCTTGCGCCCGAGCGTCCATATTAGCACTTTGCTTTCTTGAGTAATTTCTACGAAGCTTGCCACCTCTGAAACTCCTTCAAACACACGGCGGTTCCTTGTCTACCATACATTATGTAAGAAGAAGTATCTGACGATTTGAGTGTTGACAAGAAGGGCAAGACTTCTTGAATTCTTGCCTCCAAGGAATAGGTCAGTCTTGAAAAAACTAATTTTCCATGTTCTTTGGACCCACTTGCATATTTTCCCTGCGAGGCCTTTAATAGTTGGGCAGTCCATGAATAGGTGGTCCAGATCTTCTCTATCCATCTTGCACCCCAAGCATTGATCTGACCCAATCCCTCTCTCTTGAATCTTCACCCCCGTCGGTAGAGCACCCCACATTACCTTCCACAGAAAGACCTTTATGTGTTGCGGAACCTTTGGCTTCCATATGTCCTCCATTACTTGCTCCCACCTTTCCTCTGGCCATTGCTTTTCCCACAACTTGTTTAGGGGGCTAGACCAATTCTTCTCATGCATCATTGTCTGATAGATGCTTTTAGGATGGGGTTTTCTAAGAGACTACTTCTAGGCCATTTCCAGGCATTCCAGTCAAACACCGAATCACAGATTGGCATCACTAAATTGTCAAGCTCCTTCATCACTTTGTGGACAAGTAAGACCTCCAAGCTATTGAGTTGGTACTGAGTAACCAGAAGGTCAATGGTTTTCCAACTCTTGTTGCCACTGCCCCAAAAGTGCCCAAGTCGCTTCTGACCCATATTATTCAGTTTCCTAGCTGTCTCAATCCAATAGGGAGTTTGTGGCGGATCTATAACTTTGGACAGCCAGGGGGACCAATGCAAAATGGAGTTCTTGAAGTATCTGACTTCTTCCCCCCACTTTAAGACTCCTGCTGCTCTCTTGCATTTTCTTATCAATTCTCCTGAGTTGCCCCCCCAGTCTTAAGGTAGACCACTCCGGGGCTAACAGTTTGTCATGAACCTCCACCCCTCTCCACTTTCCACCATCCGAGCCAAGTTTAGCTTCTTCTATCATATCCTTGACCATGACTGCCCAAACTTGATCCTGTTTAGCCAGGGAAACAACAAACTTGGCGCAACAAGCTTCTGCATGGGCCACAAGGTTGAGAATTCCGAGGCCTCCTTGATTCACCGGTCGAGCAACTGATTCCCACCCAGCCCATTGCCATGGCCTGGAGGATTTCGTGTTGTTTTTCCATAAAAACCTTTTTACTGGTTTTAAGAACTCTTTCCAGTGACACTTAGCCATCTTGAGAAGTGGGCTAGTGAAGGCAATGTAATGAATCATAAAGGCATTCATTACTTTTATCCGACTTGGGAATGGGAGAAGAACATACTCCTACCTACTCATTTTTGTTTTGATTTTTTCAAGCACCCACTCAAATCTTTGCTTGTGAGTCACGTCCACCCCCAAGGGGGCTCCCAGATGTTTGAATATATTCCCTTTTGTGACAATCTCCCCCGACCAGACAGAAGAGTCAAATGAGTCATTTTCCGATAGGGAGATCAGGCTTGACTTCTCTATATTGCACCGAGACCCAAAAGATGTTGAGAATATTTGCACAATCTCCAGAGCTTTTTTGATGACCTGGGGGCACGCCTCCAAGAAGAGGAGAGAATCATCTGCAAAAAGTTTTGCTAGGAGTTGTCTATTTCCTGGCAAAGCAAGGCCTTGCAACTCCCCTCGTTCCGCACTAGCTTCGAGCGTTGTGATTAAAGGATGTGATCCTATGGTGAAAATTAGGGGGGCCAGAGGGCATCCCTGCTTAATAGACCTTTTGACCTCAAAATATCCCACAATTCTATCATTGAACAGGAGCTCTGACTGGCTTCCATCCCCCAGTATGCGTACCAACCGACATAGGCAAGGCCCAAATCCCAGAGCTTCCATGATGGCTTCTATATATATCCATGTTATTTTGTCATAAGCCTTGTCCATGTCCAACTGCAGCAGAATACACTTCTGCTTTGTGACAGTTGCGTATTCGATGCCCACCATTGCTGCCAAGATGTTATTGTAAATGGACCTTCCTTTTATGAGCCCATGTTGATGGGGAGAGATGATCTTGGTTAACAAGGGGGCTAGTATGAGGGCTACTAATTTAGCTATAATTTTGTAGGCCACCGATATCATCGTTATAGGATGTCAATGTTTTAGTTGAGAACAGCACATCTGTTTTGGGATGGGTTTGATAAGCCCTTTCTTTACACTTACCTCCAACGACCCTTCGACCATGGCTTTATTGGCCAATCTTGTGATTGGAGCCTTGAGATCATCCCAAAATTCTCTATAGAATTCCACTCTCATCCCATCCCAACCAGGGGACTTTTCCTTGCCAAGGGCTTGCAATGCTAGTGAACATTCATCTTCGGAGAATGCCCATTCCAAGCAATTAGCTTCTGAGTGGGGAATTTCCTTCTTGACACTCTGCAGTAAGGTCCCTCTGGCTCCTTCCACTGCTTGGGATTGGATCTCGGGCCATCCAATGATTTGACTAAGATAGCTCAACATCAGACCACCTCCCTTCTTGCTCTGCTCTGTAGACGTTCACCCCTGATCAACTTGTAGTACTTCTCTGCCCAACCCTGCACTGACCCACCTGGATAGCACTTCCAATCCCACCTTGCTCGTTTGTTACTTTTCAACCTGCGCATCTCCCTTGCAGCTTTCTCCTTGCCACCTACATCTATGTATCTTTGTGATTCTCTTCTCTCACATACACACACCTACACGGCCTCATCCAATCCTCACTGCCTACACCTTCCACCCACTCCACCATGCCTTGTAGCAATAGGGAGGACACCATGGGAATATTGCCATTGTGCATGATGTGTCAATTGCAGCACTTGTAGCTCAGGACAACATCAACCCGGAAGGATGACATCACCATGCCGTTGACAAACAGTGTAGACCAAGGACTAGCCATAGACGAGTATCTCTCCCTCTTCGTCTCTCTCCCTCATAGACGGTATCTCTCTCTCTCTCCCCCTCTCTCTTCGTCCCTTCCACCATAGCTTGTAGGGCAAGCAACATGTAGCTGCATCTTACCATGACACACCTCTTCCCTCCTAATGCATGTCGAATGTAGATGGATGGCTACGATCAAAGCCCATCAAAAAAATCTCTCCCCCTCGCTTCCTGTTGCATCAAACCACATGGAATGTCTCTCTCTCCACGCACCATTTCCCCCTTTTCCCTCTTAAAATCAAGACCAATATCTCCCTGGATTCTTGCTTAATGAACCAGCTCAAAAAAAAATGGTCAACCTATTTCTCGAGAATTCCAAACAAGAGTTTTTATTGTGTGTTGTTTTTCCACCAGTATGGAGAAAGCTGCCACCAAAACCCATCCTCCTCAAGAACTCCCCACAATAAGATCCAACACCACGAGAACTGCTTCACCATAGGCCATTATGGAGGGCCAAGCTCCATCAAAGGGTTCCGACATCATGAAGAACTCTAAGCCCACATGCATGAAGCCTACATGATACGTGCGCATTAGATCCACATACCCAATAGATTCTGAGCCTTGGGCATGCAATTTTCCCTTTGCAGGAGGGCCAACAGCTGCCAAGCCAAGTTGCAAAAATAGGTCTCCATCTACCCCTCCACTATCCACAGAGGCGAGAAAAAGTAATGAAGAGCTCAACCCTAGAAGCTCCCTTATTCGTGGGACCCACCGACCCCACCTCTGTGGTCTCTAACACAATAGCCCGAACAGAACCCTGCTCACACACCACCAAGCGCCTGCACAAAACCCACCAGCAAGCCACCAAACCCATGTGCGACCGTTGCAGCTACCCATGGAGGCCTACAAATAGAGCAAGGGAGGAGGTTTCGTGTGAACTTCTTATAGAACATTATTGTAAGTAAAGCTTTTTCTAACGAAACCCATTTGGACTCTAAGAAGATAGCTAAATTTAAAGAAAGGTTTCAACTTTAGAGCTTTGAAGTTTATGTTAAAAAGAGAGCTAGGAAATTGTAAAGCTATTGGTTGGTTGGATGGTTGCATTTTCCCATTGTGACTATGTAAAGATCTCTCTCTCTCTCTCTCTCTCTCTCTCTCTCTCTCTCTCTCTCTCTCTCTCTCTCTCTCTCTCTCTCTCTCTCTCTCTCTCTCTCTCTCTCTCTCTCTCTCTCTCTCTCTCTCTCTCTCTCTCCCCAATGTAGATCGCTCAAAGATTCTTCCTAAAGATCATCAGGGAGGAGCATTGCATGGGAATTTTGGTTGCTCACTTTTTGATGGCCGTTCTTTTTAACACCTGCTTGCTTTTTGCTGCTTAGTGTTTTAACTGTCTCAATCCAGACGGCTCCTCAACTAGAGCTCCGAAGTGAAAGTTACTCCTATGTGAAGGTGGAGAGCTTTACATACCCCCATTGGGGTGGACATGTTTAGGTGGATGGTCTAAGCATGGGATAATGGATGAATGTTGAGTGTGCTGGTATTTTCAAATCGTCGATCGGAGTCCAGACAACCAAGTTATGAGCTAATGAAGTTTTTTCAAGGGATGGTCTTAAGATGATTTGACCGCCTTGGTAGGCATGCCATCAGAAGTCTTTTTGATCCTACCAAGGTTCTTGGGGTAGTTTGCAACATGTGGGATTAGCCAAAAGAGATGAATCTTCAATCAAAATCTCGGGCAGCAAGATATGGTAGGCAAGCCAAGTGCGTGATTACAGCACGGGCAACAAATCTGATGATTTTTTCTATCTTGGGGCCTATCGTTTGAGGGCATGAAAAAGTTAGAATGTAGACTAGGCATTGGACTTTGGAGGCGTGAGTGTGGAGTTTCATTTGGACTTTACAAGTGGAGCATTGGATGCACATGCCAGTTGTTATGGGCTCCTCAAAGTGGTAGGGAAAAGAAGCTTTTTTTTCTTGAAAATTTTGTGAGGATTCTTCAAACCCTTTGGGACAGTGAATCTGGTGGTTCCACATGGCACTCAATAAAACCCACATGCGCAATTGATCACAAGGGGGTCATGCTATATATATTAGATGAAAATAGCCCCTAAGACAACAAAGGGAAAGAGAGGGGGCTCCAATGGAGTCCTCCCCGCCTTCCCCCTCGCGGGTGCGTGCATGGCGCTACGTGGGCAATTTTGGGTGGCTCTCGATGGTGTTGCGACATTTGGCAACGGTTTTGGTGCATTCAGTTAGGCGATCTTCACATGAGGGTGCCTTGTATGGCCCCGTCCTCTCCTTTTTTTATTGAGAGCAAGGTGCTCATGCCTGGAGCAGTAGCATTGGGTGCTATTGGTCATGTTAAGAGTCCATACGAGTTACATGGTGCACAAAGATGCACTGCCCTCCAAAACTTGCTAAATGAGCCGACTAAGTGGACCAATGAGAATAAAGTTGCAAGATAGTATAAGGGCGCCTCTATAAGAGGGTTCTTTTGGACGTTTTAGTGGCTTTTTCACATAGGGGCTTTTTCAAAGAGGAGTGTGCCTGTGGAGCCAAGAAGAAGGGTGTTTCTTTGATGAAGCCATGACGATGGAATTTTGAAGGGTTGTAAGTATTTTTTTGAAGGAAGATCAAGCCGATGTTGCCCCGTGTTGGTATCTTTTTCCCCTTTCCCCTCTCTATCTCCAACTCTTGTTTTTCCTGTGATATACGGTGTGTGTGTGTGTGTGTGTGTGTGTGTCCCTCTTGTAAACTGGCAATGTTTGTGTATAGAGAGTGAGATAGAGGTGTTGTGTGTGTTGGAAGAGCCGAGACGAGCCGCAATGGTGCATGTGTTTTGAGAGGTGCTCTTGCAGGTTGCGTGAGCAGTGGGTGAAGTGCAGCTAAGGTCATGGTAGTGTAACTTGTACGTTTTGAAGGTGTTTTCGAGACGACAAGAGTGCTGTGAATATCCTAAGCTATATAGGGGAAATTGTGTTTGTGTTGGGTGTGTTTCCCATTCCCCTCTCTCCCACATGCACTCTATATTTGTTGAACTTTATTAAATTGGAAATTCTTTTAAGATTTTGAATTTATGTTACATCACTTGGATTTGGGATGCGTAAATTTTGTGCATCTCTAATCTCCTGTTGCATCAAATTATAGCTACTTGTATGCCATATAAATAACATTCAAGATAAGAAGTAGTAAATTTTTCATTTTTTATTTGAGAGACCAGAAATAAAATAGGGCAATATCAAAAGATCATAGGTAGTTCTTTGACATGAATTATGTTTGATCGGGTGGCTCAATTATATTTGAACAGATGGCTCAATTATGTCAATCAAAGTAAAAATAACACTTTTGGCCTATCTCCATTGCTCACGTAAACGATTGACATGAAAGACAGATTGAACTCGCGAATGTGCCATTAAATTTAATATTTAAGCAGACTTGTCAATCTTCTTAAGAATCTTAAATGGGCTATAATACCTAAGTGAAAATTTAGGTGTAGGACAAGCTTTCAAAGTTTTTGAATGCTCTTGAACCTTCAAAAACACCCACTCTCCCTCTGCAAAGGAGATTTATTGGTGTTTCTTGTCATGAAATTTTTTTGTAATGGTCCTAAGATTGCTTAACATTACTCTTAGCAATCTATAGCATATCAAAATGTTTTTCTAAGAAATCATTAGCCATCTAGATGTATGCGTTCACTGGCTAGACCTACGATTATTGGAGGCCGAGGTTGATGACCATACATAAGCATCAATGGGACAAATCTTGTGGAAATATGCTTTGCTCTATTGTAAGCAGATTCCATGATAGACATACGGTCTTCCCAATCTATTTTCTTCTTACTAACGTAGACTTGTAGCATATCTTCTAGCACCTAATTTACTTGCTCAGTTTGTCCATGTATGTAAATATAATTAGTTGTACTTAAGTTAAAAGCAATTCTAAGCTTATGAAAATTGCTCTCAGCAAATGGCCATTACGTTTTCTATCTCTATTGCTAACAATAATAAATGGAAGGCCATATATCTTGTACACGTTCTTTATGAAAAGCTTTGCTAAGTCTAGAGCTTTGATCGTAGTCTTTGTAGGAAAAAACCTACACATTTTGGTCAATTGGTCTACTACTACCCAAATAGAGTTGTGGCTACAGGCTCTCATAGGTAAACCAACAATGAAATCCATAAAAATGTGCGATTATTTAAGTTTATCAAGTACTGGATTTTTAAGTAATATGGGTCCTAAGTCATACCTTCTCGAACAAGGTCAATTAAAGAAGTAGTAGAGTTTGTGTCAGCCCCTACAGTGCTCTTCCGGCTTAAGGCATCGGCCACAAGATTTTCCTTCCCGAGTTTATATACAAATCCAAAATCATATTCTCATAACAACTCCATCCATCTTGATTGCCGCATATTAAGGTCAACTTGGGTGTAGATTCACTTCAGGCTTCTATGGTCGGTATGTAGTTCAGATCTCCTTTCAAGAAGATAATGTTGCCATATTTTAAAAGCATGCACAATGGCCAATAATTCCAAGTCATGTGTAGAATAATTTAATTCATGTATACATAACTTACAAGATTCATAAGCTACTGGTTTTCCTTCTTGAGACAAAACACCACCAATTGCTTGTCCACTTGTATCAGTGAGCACAATGAATGTCTTTGAGAAGTTTAGAAGCTGTAGTATGGGAGTATTCACCAAAGCTTCTTTGAGTTTCTCAAAACTAGCTTGAGCACGTTCATTCCAAGTAAACACTTTAGCTTTCTTAAGGGTATTAGTCAATGGAGATGCAATCTTAGCATAAACTTCAATAAATGTACGATACCATCCTGTCAAACCAAGAAAGACACGTACTTCTTGTATTGATTTCAGTGAAGGCCAAGCGTTGACAGCTTCGATCTTACTTGGATCAGTAGAAACACCATCCTTGGATACAATAAATCCCAAATATTCCACCTTGTTAGTGAAGAAGATGCACTTGCTACGTTTGGCATAAAGTTGATTTTGACAGAGAAGTTCAAGTACTCGCTGCACATGGTGTTCATGTTCTTCTCTGTTCCTTGAGTAAACTAGGATATCATCAAAGAAGACAAGAACAAATCATCAAGATGCTCTCAAAATACGTCGGTCATAAGACGATTAAAAGTTGCAGGAGCATTAGTAAGTCCAAAAGGCATAACTATAAATTCATAATGTCCAAAACGAGTATTAAATCTTGTCTTTGGTATGTTCTCCTCCTTGATTCGGATTTGGTAATACCCTGACTTAAGATCAATCTTTGTGAAGATAGAAGATCCATGTAATCGGTCAAGCAGCTCATCAATCCTTGGTATTGCATACTTATTCTTTACAGTTACCTGGTTTAATCCACGATAATCAATACAAAGATGTAAAGTACCATCCTTCTTTTGATTAAAGAGTACAGGAGTACTCCATGGAGAAACGCTGGGTTGAATGAAGCCTTGTTCAAGAAGTTGAGTTAATTGCTCCTTGAGTTATGCAGATTCAGGTATTGACATTTTGTAAGGTCTACGAGCAACTGGTTGAGCTCCTAGAGTAAGCTTTATTGCATGATCAACATCACGCTTGGGTGGTAACTGTGAAAGTTCTTTGGGTAATACATCATCAAATTTTGTTATCCATTTGGGTTCATGTGAATCTATCTTCTTTTCTTTAGGGTTAAGCTTTACTGCTGTGTAAATCCTCTCATTCTTCCTATGACTCTTCATAAGTTTGGTAAAGTTCACTAGTTTGAGCTTATGATTTCCCTATTTCCCAGTAATTATAATCATAACTCTAGAGTTTTGATCGTTTTGAAAGGTCAATGAAGCATCTTTACAATGTACGTGAGTATCATTGTCTTTAAGCCAATCCATTCCTAGAATTCCGTCGTAGATTTTGATGGGTAAGACTCTGAAGTTTGTAGAAGTATTATGACCATCCAAAACAAAATTAAAGTTTTCCACTGAAGTGAAAGATCTAACCTTCCTACCCATAGCTTATTCTACTGTAAGGTCTGTATCAGGGTGTTCAGGCAAAATGAGGTTTCTAATGCACTTAGGAAATATGAAAGAATGTGTAATCCCTGATTCATTCAATAAGGTAAAATGGGTACCTTGATACTCTGCTAAAGTTTGAATAATTGGAAATTTTTCATTCACTCCCTGATGTTCAATTGAGCATGAATATACGCATTTGCCTGATTTCCTTCACCTCTAGTCCCTTGAGCTCTGTTAACTTGAGGTCTTCATTGAGGTCTTTGGTTTCCTCCTCCTCGTGGACAAAGTTGATGGTTAATATTTCCATTGTTGTTATTGTTGATAGGCGGTCCATTCCAAACAGAAGGTGGATTGCCTAGCCTAAAATTCCCCTGGTTTTGAGGTTGTCTTTGGTTTTGGTTAAAGTTTTGCTGATTGAAGTTCCTCTGAACTGCCAATGGTTTGGGTCTAAAGTTTCCAAAATTTTGATTCGGATTGAAGTTTCTATGTTCATAATTGTCCACCAATCCTGTGAATCTTGAATTGTTAAAGGGACAATCCCTGGATTGATGACCAGGATCAAGACAAGTGTAACATAAATGATCCTGTCTAGATTTCATATGTAATAAGTTCTCTCGTCTTTGCTGTGGATTTCTAGATCTTTGTTCCTCCTCGAGACGAGGTCTTTTGATTTTACAAACAGGAACAGGTTCTCGTTTCCTCTTTCTGGTAGTAGATAACTCTATTTCAATGGGTTTGCCTGCATCAAGGACATCCGCAAAATTGGTAAGACGAAGACTCTGAAGTCTAGTCTTCATAGGATTGTGTAGCCCTGACACGAATCAAGCTACCTTGACCTCTTGAGTCATCCCTACTGGAGCATTGTTAACCCTCACGGCTCACGGACACCCCATCACCTACGACGGACGTGTATTATGTATTTGGTAGAGTCAGGTACCGGGCTTGTCGGACCAATAGGAAAAGGGTAAGAGTGATCGCTTATGAGAGGCGCACTCTAACTGGGACATTCAAGGGATTAGTTGGCTAAGCATGGGCGCCCAAGTGTGAATGGGGTGAGCTCATATAAAAGCCAACTAAACCTAATTTTTACTCATTCTCTCATTTGTGCAATAGAAGAGTGCTCTTGCTCTATCTCCATCTTCTTCTTCTTCACCTCCTTGTGTGTGTGTGTGTGTGTGAGAGAGAGAGAGAGGGAGAGTGTGTGTGCGATCGAGCATTACGAAGGCACGACGGCGGCGAAGCGGTTGAGCGCGGCACGACTGCAGCTTCTTCTTCATCGCGGCGAGGAATCCACCACGAAGGCGAGCGTAGAGCGGTGAGTGACACACCCTTTGCTCTCTTGAGCTTGCTAGTTTAGGCTTGTTGTGTGCTTGGAGCCGTCTGCGGCTCGCACACGGTGTATTGGCAAGTCCCTTGCTTCGACAGTGCGGCAAGGAGCGCACATTTTTGGCGCCGCTGCCGGGGATATGCCCTACACTAAGCTCGGTTAGCACTTTACGCTTTCTTGTGGTGCAATTTCTATCATAGGAAAGGCAGGGAATGAGTGTGTGTAGTTGTGTGGAGATTTCTGTTTTTTGCGTTTTCTACGTTTTCTGGTTTGCACTGCACAGTTAGCATTTCTTGCGATTTTGCATCTCCTGCATTTTCTGGTTCTGTCAAGTTTCAATTTCTGCATTTTTCTGCATTTTCTGTGTTTTTTCAATTTTCTGCATTTCTTGCGTTTTCTCGATTTCTGCAAGTTCTGCAATTTCTGCAATTTCAATTTCTGCGTTTTCTGCATTTTTTGCATTTTTTTAAAATAAAAAATAAAAAAATTAATTTTTTAGAAAATAAAAATTTTCGAAAAAAAAAATATTTTTAAAAAAATCCGAAAAATAAAAACGCGAGTGAGTGGGCGGTTAAATTTTCGAAAATAAAAAACGCGAGTTTTAAAACGGACGGGTTGGTTTGTATAAAAGATAGATCGGGATCGGTTCCCCAAGCCCAAGCCCAAGCCCAGGCCTCAGTCCTCAGTCTCATGATATATACTAGACTCACTCTT
This sequence comes from Adiantum capillus-veneris, assembly GCF_014529385.1. Taxonomy (NCBI): domain Eukaryota; kingdom Viridiplantae; phylum Streptophyta; class Polypodiopsida; order Polypodiales; family Pteridaceae; genus Adiantum; species Adiantum capillus-veneris. The sequence continues at coordinate 90,020,447 of NC_140942.1, read as the reverse complement.
ATATATATACCCTACTCCCTCAAGAGAGAATGAGAGCATGTGGGACAAGTCCTCCACTCTCCTCCTTCCTCTTCCCACTTGCACCCTTAGACTTTCTAGTTTGGGCCTAGTTCCCTACTGGAAATTGACAGTTTTAGGGATTCCGAAGGCATAGAGTGACCAAACGGAGGGCTGTAAAGCACGGCACGACCTTCTGACCGAGACGCTTGTTTTCAGCTATCATACGCTCTATTCTATAGCCGGGTCAGAAAAAAAGGACCAAAAAGTCAAATTAAGGAAAGACTTGCGTTGCAAAACACCCAAAAATACTAGGTGAGCAGCCTTCACGGGCACTCACTGACACTTCTAGGGGATCAAGTCATATGAACCTACGCTCTGGACGAGTGTTAGAGCACGATCACATTGGTAGTGCCTCTGTTCATACGGACACCCATTACCCATCCACGATAGGCTCTAGACCCTCAGCGGGGACACAAGGTAGCACCACCCAAGACCCTAAAATAGCCACTAGTGATTCCTCCTCCGACTCAGAAATCATGGAAGCATACCCTACCCAAAACACTGAGAGAGAAGGCCATGCACCTCTCGAAGCTCCACAGCCTAGTACTAGTATGTTTAGCCGTTTCATGGAAACATTAGGTAGAGCTACTCGCTCGGAACCTGATGCAAATGAAGCACACGAAGGGGGTGGGGAAGTGGACTCTCCTTTCACATCGCACGTGGACCCCACACCCCCAAAGAGTGTCCATGTGGATATCCTGCCAACTTCTTACCAAGAAGGCCCTGTTGAGCTGCCTCCTTCAGAAATTCTCTCTAGAGTACCGTTGGTGACAAGTAAAACCACGGGGAGCAACATTGCTTCTACCTCACAAGAAACCGTTAACACGTCGACTCTAGAAGGATTGTTCATTAATGATCATTGGACATACGACCTCCACACTGAGGTGTTGACGGATCTACACTCTGGCCACGCCTACCATGTAGGATGGATAGAGATTGTACAATCCACCTCTAGTGCCACGAGCATCGAAGATCAACAGAAAATGATCTGTAATGTTATCCATGGCATTATTCAATCAGAAAGGCAAAACCGAGGGGTAAATATACTCTCAACTGGCCCCATGAGATTTCTGGATACGAGCAAGGCTCAACAGCCTACTCTATCACAAATGGAGACTCCTCTAATGAGTCCCATGGACCCATCTTACGTCATTTCACCTGGGGTCTCTATGCAATCTGAACCTCCGAGCGAAAACTTTAGCTTCCCTAACTTGGCTCAACCCTCTATTAAGGAAAACACAGTGCTCACTCCAGGGATAAGCCTGACAGAGAATGTACCGATGACATCTACGGTTAGCGCAGTGCCACTACCTAGTGTCGTAGTACCTAATATGGGGCCTCGACCGTATGTGCCTCTAGCCCCTTATGCACACATGGCCCCCGCACCTCCAATTGTACCACTTGTTCGTGCTCCTCGAGTGCCGCTCCCTAGCCCTTATCCGAGTGGACCTATGTCCGGTTATGTCCCATATCCTGCATCATCCACACATATGCCAAGACCGGTACCCGTCCCTCTTCCACATATGATTCCAAGAGTACCTCCACCGGCCCTACCTCCTCACATAGGTGACTTGGCAGTGTTTGCTCAAACCATAGGTCGATCTATGACGTAAAATATGCGTCATGCATCTGATAGAGAGCCTAGAAGTAAGGCAGTGCAAATTGCCAAACTCACGCAAAAATTCAATGGGGACGAAGATGCTAGAAAACACATTGAAGTGTTTGAACAAGTATGTGATTCCTTAGGGGAACGCAACGAACTACATAAGTGCAATGCCTTAAGCTTGACATTAAGTGGGAGGGCTGGAGATTGGTATAGAACCCTAAGGGTGGACGAGAAAACAATCTACCCTACCCTTCGAAGGTTGTTTCTAAAGGAGTACATACGAGAAGGTGTGCTTTGGGGTGTAGCATCTCAGCTACAGAAGGCCGAACGTAAGGAAGGAGAGTCAGTAAGGGACTTCATTAGTCGTCTAAAGCACTTAAACTCTCGCTGCCCTGTAAATGAGCGCTTCAACAATAACCAACTGCTTGATCGATTCATTCGAGGGTTGAGGAATGAAGGAATCTATAATGGACTAGTGATTAGAGGTATCACAACCTGGGAAGATGTCACTGCCAATGCAATCCAATTAGAGGACAACTTGATGATAGCAGGCATGAGGGTGTCTACTGACACGAGATCCACTAGCTCACAAGCCATTGAGTATGAACCCATGACTGCAAAGCCCATTGCCAATGAGCCAAAGGTATTTGAGACATTCTTGACAGACCTCACCAAGGCAATCCAAGAGTCTCTTAAGGATAATCGACCCCCTCAAAATAGTCACATGTATCCAACAAGGGAGCAACAATGGTGTTCCATTTGCTCAGGTCCACATAGCACTAGTGAGTGCCCTACGTTTAGAGTAAAATTTAATGGAACTTGCAACGCATGTGGTAGGTATGGTCACCAAGCTAAGGATTGTTTAATGATCAAACGTATGATGGCAAATAGACCACTTGTAGCCTGGACGGATGCGCCTCGAGCTCCTGTATTGATGCCTGCTCCACCTCTTGAGCAACTACCGCAACACATGGTCCCTAGATCTCAAAATGTTGTACAAGCTACACCACTACCACCTCCTGTGCTAGGACCACAGCCCCCGCATCCAAGAGTCGCCCCTATGAACCAAGTGGGTTGCGAGCCATCTAATGCTTATGCAGATGGCTGTGAGGAGGAAATAGACACTAGTATTGCCTACGGACTTGATACATTGGAAGAGTGTCCTATATACTACATGGAAGATTGTTGGGGGCAAGTCAAGCCGGTTTATCAAGTTGCTGCTCTCGCATCCAGAGGTCAAAATATCAACACCCAGGCTAGGAGGCCACCTCTTCAATGCTACGAGTGTGGTGGACCACATCGGGCAGCGGAGTGCCGTATTAGGCTACAAAAGAATGCTGCACAGATGCAAATGAATCAAGGGAGCATGTCTGCAATGCCAATACTCACATGTAATCGTTGTGGCATAGATCACTTGATTGCCCAATGCCCCTATAACCCAAATGCGCCTAAAATCACACCCCTAAATTTGGTCGAAATTGCTAGTGTGACATCGCCAATACCACCCGTCGCACCCGCTTATGCAATTACACGGTCCATGCTTCAAGGGCCAGGCCATATCCTCGAAGAGAGAGATACCGCGTCAGTTATCCAAGCAAAGAAAAAGAAGACACGAAGGACGAGGTCGTAGAATACGGGAAATTCAAAGCCAAGTTCCAAAACAAACATAGGAACAGGAGATGACCCCGTGTATATGAATGACCTCGAGGATGATTCAGATTCAATCGAGACAATGGAGACTAGAACCGATACCACAAAGGGAAAGACCGACAAAGAAAACCGTAACATGGAACCAAATGAAAACCGAATAAGAGAAAACCATAAAGAGCCTCTGAAAACACCACAAGTGTTTCCAAATCCAATCCAAGACTCCCAAGATAAACCGCAGGGGCAAAAAGGGAAGAATCGTAAAAAGAAGATCGGGACGTACCCAAACCCAGTAGACGAGATTGAGCAGGTGAAACATCTAAGAGGTTTAGTGGAGGAGACTCAAAGGAAACTAGAACCAGAACCCATGCATGTCAAAATTCATGACACAGTGTTTCCCACGCAAGTTCATCCACCCCACATGAACCATAGACCGTTAGCCATATCTAGTATCATCCAAGAAGGGAGTGAGGACGGGACATCAGAAAGTGAGCATACACCCTTCTTGTTGGAAAGGATGTTTAACGAAGGAATATCTGATCCCATTGAGGAATATGAGATTCCATCCTCACCAGTTCCTAGTCAAGGACCTACACCCTGCAAAACGCCAATGAATGTTGCCAAACTAGTGGACTTCATGTCTTCTGAGGTCCGAACCACGATCATAGCAAAGCTGTATGGAGATCCTGAGTTATTCCTTGCACTTCGAGCATTCCTTAACGGAGAGCTACGAACGGGATTACCGCAGTTTGCGCAACCAAATAGGCCTGACTCGATTATGATTGATGAGGAAAATCATGTGCAATCACTTGACTTAGATGGACACGAGTCCGTAATCGAGGTACCCATTAACGAATTAGGGGAGTATTTTGAAGGCGACGAGTCTAATGCGACCCTACCCATCACCACCACGGGATTAACTATAAAGGGAATTCTTGATGGTGGTGCGGGAGTTAGCATCGTTACAAAAGATTGTTGGGAATCCATGGGAAAACCCCGCCTCAGTGTTACTAACATTGTGGTAAAGATGGCAAATGGTACCATAGCCAAACCTATGGGGATGCTCAAGGATCTTAAAATCAAAGTTCTAGGACACAAGGTACGACATACGTTCATTGTAATGGATTTCTCTAAACACCTTATGTCATATGAAATGATTTTAGGACGACCATTCATGAGGGAAGCACAAATGGTTCATGATTGGTCTAAAAATCATGTCTATTTGCAATTCCAAGACTCTGTCCTTAGAGTGGATTTGGTGACTGGTAAGGTACACCCCTTAGGGAGTAAAACCATTATTGATCATCGCTTTGACACCACAGTTCACTCGGCCCCACTACAATATTGTTACACTTGTAAGAAGGATACAGACATTGGCCAAGATTCTCCTTATATGGATATCCTACCTGGGATGACTGAGTCGGACAATGTGGATTGGGTCCATCTAGCAGCAACCATAGACACTTGGGGAAATAGGGGAACGACCTGGGTAACACCTGAGGGGGATGAAATGCCTGTACCCTTAAATATGCTACAAGCAATGCATATCGCTTCCGACAAGACTCATCCTAATGTCACGAAGAAAACATACAAGTGGGTCCCTAAAGCTTCTTTAGTGACCATAGCTAGTGCTAAAAAACAGAAGCCTTGTAAGAAACGTACCACTCGCTCCAAGAAAAGTAAGAAAATGTTGCGATGGATCCCTAAACGACTATTGGAAGCCCAAGGCTACTATCAAGGAAATGATCAAATCTGGGTGCCAAAACGTAGATTGTGCTCTTACCTATCACCTGACCCAAGTGAGCCCAATCCCGTAGCTCCAAAACGAATCAATGATCGTGGAAAGAAAAAAATCACAGAATGCTACACACCCGCTCCCGAGCTAGTTTGGGTACCAAAGAAAGAACGATTTGTTCCACCTAGCTCAGGAAGGGGGGAGTCCCATGAAGCTTCTAGCTCCTCATGTAATACATCCATAGAGGTAAAAGCTTCTACACAGCCTCCATCTATAGTAGTGGACCTCCATGAAGCTACAAAAGAATCCATACCTCCCAGTGTTCAAGAATCACCTGATGAACCACTTCAAGTTCGATCCTGGGAGAGTACCTTACCACCCTTGCAGCTTGACGAGGCACCTAGGGTAATAGAAAACTACTGGCAAAAATCCTCACCTATTACCAACTGGAACAATTGGTTTCAAAGGGTGACAAGCTCATTTCAAACGGTATGATCTACCCAAGGAAGGGGGGAGTGTTTGCTGACAGTCATCATTCATTTGTTTCCCTCTCAACCTTTTTCCCTGACCTCTCAATCACCAATCTTAGGGAATGTACATATAAAGCTTTATACTCACAAAAAAAAAAAAAAAGAGCAAGAGCAATTAGCAAACGAGTATGCACATTAAAAGTCAAAACATTGACTCAGACCTACACATGTCACATCTGGTACAGTGAAACAGAAACCTATGCCATAAAACACCTTTGATCCTCATCACTTGAGTGATGGAGGGTAGGTAAGATTAGTACGATAGGAGTGTTTCTGTTTTAAAGTTGAGAGATTAGCGAAGTTCTCTTTTCCCACTAATGTGCCTCCTGGAGGTATTCCTTTTGTTTCCTAGTGTATACAGGAGCGTGTTGCTATTGATAGGATTTGGACCTTCATGGAACCTTTCTCTCGTTCACACTTCAAATCAAGCGCGACCATCAACACAAACAGGTGTTTCTTGTCCATTAGCATTGCCCTTATCTTTTTGCATCCATATTTGTCTGCTTTGATTGTGATTGGTAGCATAATATTCAGCGCATTTGCTTACTATCAAAAATTTAATTCAATGTAATGTTTTGTCATAATCACTTGTCTAGGTTAAAAATTCAAGCAGTCCGACTAAGCTAGTTTGACCAAGCTAGATATTAGAAATCTTCTCTTAATACCATGGGGAATGCCTTCCTAATAAGCAATGGTTACTTAGGTTCTTAATCCGATTTAGGCAGCATTGTATGAAATGTACTAGGGCTTTCTAGTGGGCTTAACCCTATTGACCTTTAGCTTAAGTATTATAAAGGGAGTTTACTAATGTGATGAGCCTGGGGAGGGTAACAGTGTTATATGACCCCCCAAAGTTACAAAATTAAAATGCTGAAAATGAACAAACAAAAAATCAAAGTGCCACAATGTAAAATTTTAAGCTGGAAGAGAAATCCCTGCTTAAATTGGTACTTCACTCACATGTATCGCCTATGGTACTAGAGCCCTAGAGGTTCCCAATGTGGGCACTTTTCCTTGAAAAGCAAAAAACCCAAGGCATACAAAATAAGCACACACATCATAATTGAATCAATGTGAAAAGACTTTGGGGGGTCAAAGGAAAGGTAATCAGTCAGGTGATGATTTCATGAGAAATTCCTTTTATGGTAGCTTAACTACAAGGTTTTCTAGGTATAGCCTCTAGTCAGCCCTCGAACATGAATACTTGGCTCTCGCGATTAAACAACTTAATTGACCACAGAAAATTAAGAAGCTTACCCATGGTATTAATATTCGATCTCTAGTGCCTTTCGACTGTCAAATTAGCGACCCCAGACTTGTTTCATTTTCTACCTTTACATCTGTTTATGCATTTGATTACATTGCAATTTAATGTTCATTGCTAACAAATTGTTTGAAATTCTTTTACCAATCAATGTGTCTACCTAAAACTGCATATGCTTTTCAGAGAATGCAATTACTGTGCCAATGTTGTTTGATTTTGCAGTGACTGAAGAAGGCTAAGGACATTCATCTCAAATGCTTTTCCACCTCGACGAACCAGCTTCAACTCAATAGCTTCCGAGGACGGAATCTACATCAGGAAGGGGGGCATGTTAACCCTCACGGCTCACGGACACCCCATCACCTACGACGGACGTGTATTATGTATTTGGTAGAGTCAGGTACCGGGCTTGTCGGACCAATAGGAAAAGGGTAAGAGTGATCGCCTATGAGAGGCGCACTCTAACTGGGACATTCAAGGGATTAGTTGGCTAAGCATGGGCGCCCAAGTGTGAATGGGGTGAGCTCATATAAAAGCCAACTAAACCTAATTTTTACTCATTCTCTCATTTGTGCAATAGAAGAGTGCTCTTGCTCTATCTCCATCTTCTTCTTCTTCACCTCCTTGTGTGTGTGTGTGTGTGAGAGAGAGAGAGAGAGGGAGAGTGTGTGTGCGATCGAGCATTACGAAGGCACGACGGCGGCGAAGCGGTTGAGCGCGGCACGACTGCAGCTTCTTCTTCATCGCGGCGAGGAATCCACCACGAAGGCGAGCGTAGAGCGGTGAGTGACACACCCTTTGCTCTCTTGAGCTTGCTAGTTTAGGCTTGTTGTGTGCTTGGAGCCGTCTGCGGCTCGCACACGGTGTATTGGCAAGTCCCTTGCTTCGACAGTGCGGCAAGGAGCGCACAAGCATACTTGACAAGGGTTAAGAAATGTTGGTAGTATGATTCCAAATCTCTGGTACCTTGAGTACAATCAAGAAACTCATTCATAATGTCTGAATCATAGACCTTGTTTTTATAGTTCTTCTTAAGTTGGATCTTAACATAATCCCAGGTTGTAGAATTAAGATCAACATTGTTTTCCGTGCAATGGTCTCTCCACCAACGCTTGGCTGTTTTCTCTAGTTTGAACTTAGCGATGATAGATTTGTTCACTGCGTACGAATGAACCAAGTCAAAGTAGTCATCCATGCTCTCAATCCAATCTTCAAGAACTTTGCCTACATCTTTGCCTTCTCCGCTAAAATTCCCAGGTTGAGACTTGCGAAGAATAGCATCGATGTCTCTATCAATGATAGTATGTTGAGGAACAATAGGTACATTTGTGTTAGCAGCACTCACATTTCCTCTAGGAGGCATGGTAACTTACTGCACCATATCAACCAAGGTCACACTTAGTCAAATATTCTATCCCATTCGAAGTCCTCAAATAAAATAGAATAGATATTAAAAAATAAGATGAGAAGAAAATAGGAGAAGGAATAATGAATAAATTAATCCAATTCCTATATCACAAAACATTGGGCTTCCAAAAGTCTACAAGGTGTCTCAAAGTTTCTAATAAATCTTAGTGGCTCTAACATAATGCGCTCGGTAATATCCATTGTGACATCCTTCCACCAATTGAGTATAGTTGTCCCATTCCTTGAGTATGTCTGATGGTTGACTCCAATAATCCTTTACGATCTTTGGCTGGAACATTTCTTCGTTGGCGTGTGAGTCATACCATTCTTGAGTAAGAGATTTTTTTGTTACATGTACTCCCATTTTGATATTGATAATCGCCTTCCTGTACTCGAAGTAGTCATCAAAGAAAGCAGACTCCTTTGGAAACACATCCGGTGTGTCCCATCCTACTGAGCTGTGAATATTTGCACAGTCTGCAAGGCACTAAAGTCTGTTGTAGGCATTGTATAAAATTTTTACATTGCAAGGATTGTAGATTAGTGACTTTCTAAATAAGTCAAAGAATAACTCCCAAGGTACTGGACTATAGGAAAGTCGGTCATTGTTTTTGCACTGTAGTCCCCATACATTAAACATAACAATGTCAAATCCCTATAGTAATTACTAAAGGAAGTATATTTCTGGCCATCCATGTTTCCTTTGTCGGTCTTAGGGTAAGTTCATAAGCATTTATGTACAATATTTGATTAGTGGCTACAATCTTCATTCCCAACTTAGATTGTATCCACTTGATGCTCCCAACAGGCGAGGGTTTATGCTGAGTTGGTCTAAACTCGGGGTTCCCTGTATCATAATGATACCAAGCTCAAAAGGTATTTGGTACAATGAAATCCGTAGACATCAACCTTTTCTTCTCTTCCTCATTATGCATGGTAGTGACAAGTCTTTGTACTTCCACTCCAGTTTGGAAATGCTCTTCCACCATAAGGTAAGAGAGTATATCCGCCCATATCCCTTGAGTCAATCATCTACACACACACCCCATCACTCAAGTTAGTTAGAATGATAAATCCAAGATTCAAACTCGATTATTATATCCTCAAAACAATATGTGTTATATCTAAATCAAATGTTTATAACCGGAGAAGACCAAAAAGATACATAGTGTTTCTAGGGAGATATCATAAATATGAAAGGGTCCAATGAACCAATTCTTGGTTCCCACAACTAAGGTTCTACCCCTATATTTCTTCACATCTCCGGTGTCAAAGTTTATCACTTCAACTTGTGCACTAAGAGTCACGTCTTTCTTTTCGTACCATTCTTTCCCCCGTGATACATCCTTGGGTGATAATCCAGTATAGCAGTTTACATGAGCATGCCGTTCGTTTATATCATTTCTGTAGAAGTATCTGCTTGAGTTTACTGCTATTGGTTGTGCTCGGACAAAGTCACTAATGCACCTTGGTTTCTCATAGTCATCAAAGATAATGGTAACATTGTGATGGTTGTATTTGATAATAGGTCCATAGACTCTATTGAACCAATCCTGGGGTACATAATAGAATTGGTTGCCACCATTTGACTTTCTTCCATACTCTGATTATGTCCTTCTCACAAAAGCCGTATCTTTGGTTTAGCACAAGGGCCTTCTTACTAAGTATGAGTTCACTACTCGGTATGTCCAAAAGAGAGCATAAGTTAAGGTAAAGAAAATATCCTTGCATTTTTACATCGCCTTCTTGGATCTTTTCCTTCACCCAAAGTTGTGGGTTGGTCATGAATCTATCAGGCACTTGTGTTCGATGTTCGGGCTGAGCTTCAACATATAACTCCCATCCTATGTAGGTGTTGGATATAAGGTAATCTTTAGTCCCCTTTGAAACTCGAGCCACTTCAATTCCCCAATGAAGACTAAATCCAATCGCATAATTGAAAAAGATTCTTTGTGCAAAATCGCTCGGGAGTTCAGCAAGACAATGAAGAAGATCCATCTAAAACAAGACGATGAGAGAGAAAACTTAGTACACATGTGAACCAAAACTGAGCCTATGCTTCTTTTATCAAAATTTAATTTTTATGATTTCATTATAATATTATGGGTGTCTTGGAGCTAATTCTCTAAATATTCTTTTAACTCTCATAACAGGGTATTCTCTCAGACCTCCCACGCAACAACGTGGTCTGTAATTATCCTCTAGCTTTTCTCTTCCTATGACGGTTTGCAAGAGCTTCAAACTTCTTAGCAACTTCAACAATCCTTAACATTTGGGAACGCATTTCCAAGTAGTATAACATGTCTTCTAGGCCTAGCCATATTCTAAGCTGAGGGAGTCTGAGGTTGGCAAACTAATCTCTTGGACTATCGTCAATATAGATGAAGAATTGACGAAAAGGTTCTTGGTGACGGGTAAGGTAACTACGATCCACACTCTTTCAACAAGTTGTGCTTCCTGGCATGCCAAAGAGTTTGGTCCCGATTTCTAAGTAAAAGAGTTCCCGTTCATCCTTGGACAATCGTGTCACCATATTGTTGAACACTATGGCCAAAACCTCATTCCCTTGGCTAAAGTATTCAGAAGTCACTCTGGGAGCCATTTGTTACTACAAAACAAACATTCAAAGATATTACAACGCCATTGTTTGAACACTTCAACCATAAATCAAACCAAACACTACCACTCAAGAAGACAAGTCAAACAAGTACCACCAAACAATGTCACTTATAGACGCATCATGAATACAATATCTTTTCTCAAACAACATCCATGAATCCGTGCATGATGCATAACTAACCCAACTAGCATCAGGCTTTAGGCTATTCCCATAACCTTAAGCATGGGCTCTGATACCAGGTGAGAGATACCCCTCCCCGGGGTCTATGCGTGAAATATACAATGAGACCCAAAAATTGGGGATCTTAAATATTACAATGAATTTTCGTGCTTCCCTCTACTTTATTTATGAAAAGTTTAGAGAACATTATTTAATTTTTTTTTAAAATGAAAGATTATTGAGATTAAAACATGAAACAATAGCTATGTAGATGGATAAACATGCAAATACGAAGTGGAAGCTCCATCTCAGAGTTATGCATGCTCCTTGATATGTAAAGCCTCAACATGCACCTCCACACTTTGCTATCATAAACTAGTCATTGTGATAGATGATCAAGGGCTAGGTTAGTTGGAATTGACTCTTAAATTCGTTGACTTGGTGTCTAATGATTGACTAAGTAGAGTTTACTAGGGGCAATGTCGAAATGCAGTTGGGGTGTCAAATTATCATGGTTGACAAATATATATATATATATATATATATATATATATATAATATTTATAGAGAGAGAGAGAGAGCAATGAATGGGCAACATGACAAAAAAATCTCATAGAATATCATATACAAAATGTTTATAATCATCTTCAAAAAGATCTCTACAAGTAGTTGGATCTAAATCTAAACCCATGGCTCCTAAATCAATAAAGAGAGAAATTGAATTGTCATTTATGGATCCATTGGCTTCATCATCTTTAAACTCGTCATCTTTCATCTCATCATCATCATCATGGCAATCATTTTTGCTGAGATTGGCGATGTATTTCCTGATTTCAAGATCTCCATGAAGCTACTCACTCGAAAACCTTTTGAGCATTGACCTCCGCCACACGGCATGATACTTTAATGTATCAAGCCATTTTATCCCCTCACGCTCGTCATTGTAATTTTGAATTAGCATTTAAACCTCCCAAGTAACCTTATAATCATTTTATTAAAGGGGTTATTTTATTACCTTAAGCATGTGAGTAAAGGGTTTTTTTTAATACCCCTTGAACGCACGTTATATGAATAGTTTCGTAAGGGTGCACCCCTCAAGTGATCGTTGTCCTACAATCTCCGATATCGTAATAGTTCCCAAGCTTAGCATGATGAATACTAACCTTGCTTGCACTCAAGCTACTAGCCATGAACATGACACCTCTAAGACGTTTGACATTATGTAACTTTTCTTCCCGGCATACCATTTATAATCATTGTCAATTACTAGGCTACCCAAGTTGCCTAGAAGATCTGGTTGTTGGGAACCTCCTTGCTCTTGTGACTATTGTATTTACTGGTTTTTCTTCTTGTAAACCCCAGTTTGAAATTGACAAATCTAAATTTTAAAAAGCTTTCTGCCAAGATGATGCGAACCTTCCTTGTACATTACTAATAGCTCAGTTTTATGTCTCTTGCACGTTTTCCTTTAAACATAAAGTGAAATCTGCCTTGCAATACATTGAATTAAATTTCTAAATATGTTAAACTTTTATAATTTTAAGGGCAAGGGTACCCATAAATAAAAATTAAAATTAAAATAAAATTCCTAAAATGTTCTTTCAAAACTCTTGGAATAGTGGATCCAATATTTTAGTTTTTATTGATGTATGGCCTATAAAGTCAACGGTTGTTGCCAAAAGCAGGTTGTAGTCCGCAACAGTTAAGTTCTTACTAATAGCCAGTTAGAGACCTACAAACCTTAAGCAAGACTTCCAAGTTAGGCAGTATTAATGTGTATTGATAAAAGCAAATAATTGAACCACTCTCTTTGATAGTCTATGTAGCAATTCTAGCAGGATCTTATTGGTCTTTTTACATAGTCATTTAATTAGTTATGATTTGTGACTTCTTATGGCATGATTTCCATGTTTTTTTTCCCCAATGAGTAAGTAGCATGATCTTCCTGAATCCTTCACCCATTTTTACAACTCTCGTCAGCATTGTATTTGAACTTGGTTACTAATTTTAATTGCAATAAGTTAAAAATTGTGTATGACCATATCTGCACACGCTCCTATTGTAAGGGTGGTTTGTGATAACCACTTTTTGCAAATTCATATAATTATTGCTATGATATACTACATGATCTTTTTGGGCCTCCTTCCATCTACCGAGGTTTTCAAATGTCATGAACTCATTTGTGGGGCTTAAAACTTATTGCACTTATAAAATTTTGAAGATTTCTTGAGTTTTTCCTCTTCAAATGGATCATTGTTATCTTTTACTAGTTGTTAATTACAGTAGCACTATGGACAACACCATTATCTTTATTAGGTTTACCACAACTTTACAAAAATACCAGTCTCTATCTTGACTGAACTTAACCAAATGATTTTGATAATGATTTTCATTTTTCTAACTTATTTATCATTCAAGATTCACAACAACCGATGCAGACCATAATGTGAGGCAGTCAGATGAGTCATCTCGTTGTTTTATTTTGCAAAATTATTTTAAAAGCTTGAGTGATAATATATTAGCCATGTTCTGTCAGATTCTATGATACCTTCCTTGCTTGTTATCAATCAAATCTACTTGGTTGAGTATACTAAATCTCTCATACAAGATTGTGCCCCTTGATGTGTTCACTAATACCATTCAAAGAGACAACACAACTCTCTCTACACGCACACACAGGTACATACGTTTTCAATTGCAACATACCCTCCAGGTATGTCTATCAAATACATCACTACTCTTTTCATATTTTGTTTGTCTGCATTGTCCTATACGCTATGAAATCAAACACTTCTCCCATCTTGGCTCCTACTTACATTGAATGAAATTTTTGTTGACATGATTTTTCATTAAGCTCTGTACCTACTCACATCAGCTAAGATATTTTGGATTTATGAGCAGCAGTTTGTAAGTACTTTGATATACTCCAAAGTGGTATCAAACACATATTAATTATTTTTCTTCTTTATGTCTTGTCTAGTCCATTGGTCACAAACACACAAATTTTCCGGTTTAGGCAGTGTGTAAATGCTCATCCTAGTGTAGATTCGCCGATTTAGGTAGCACCAATTGTACATGGAGATCCGCCAATTTAGGCAACACAAGTGCAAATCTGTCAATGATAAAATAAGACATTTAGTATTTCCAACAATATTAAGTGCAGATCCACCGATTTAGGTAGCACAAGTGCCAATTCACCAATTTAGGCAGCACGTCGGGTGTAGATTCGTTGATTTAGTCAACACCGATCACAAAATCATACTGCAGTGGCGGCTAGCCACTGCTGTCCCTAGCATGCTTTTGTTACCCGCGTACAAAAGAAAGATATTGGGATTTGGAATTGAATATGGTATATGATGATTTTTTGTCGTGACAGTATTATTATATTGAACTTGAGATTGATGAGAATTTATTTCTTGAATGATGAGTGTGACCAATAATATTCTGATTCATCAAGGTATGATATATACTGCTTATTCTAGTGGTATGGGACACTAGAATAGTTAGTTTGTGGATGACGGCATGCATAAGCAATGCTATTTAGTTTCATAAATTATTATTTTTACTATGTGATATTTTTGACACAATACTAATTACTATTTTTGGCAAGTATGGTTTGCAGATTCTTATCTTCGCACAACTGAGGACAGTTGCTATCTAATGGAGAGGTATGTAATGGAATTGATAATTACCTATTTATTATAGCTGACAGGTGGCAAAAGCATCAAGAGTCATTGGACTATGAAAAAGGATATACAATTTATGTACATTTTATGACTTAAGTGCTCTTTATGAGCTTTGGCCATTTATGATCGACCGACCAGTTTGTACTCATTTTGAGCATTCAAAAAATCTATAAGTAAATACGCGCAAGAGAGGAAAATGCTCCCTCTTGCACGGGGAGAGATTGCACCCAATGCCTATGTCTACTCTTCTCTTCTCTCCTCTCTCACCGTGCTAGTGTAGCACTCCGCTTTAGGAGGTGTGTTGCACATGCTCTCTCACTCTATCTCGCTCTCTGTCTCTCTCTGTTTGCATTTGGCTCGACTATGGATTTGTGTGAGTCATCAGGTATGTAGATTCATTTGTTTATGGTTAACAATGTGCTATTTGGGGTAATTTACAGGGCCAGTTCGCATCCATTTGTAGCAAAAATGGTCTTCCCCAAAGTGTTACGGGACTATGAACCAAAGTTTTGGTTGATAGATTGATGGGATATAGATGACCTATAAAAGAACAAAAGATTAATGAGGGACATTGGTATTATGCTACAAGCAAATAGTAGTAAATAAGGTTTACACTCACCTGCTCACAATTGCGTGGCAAAACTAAGTTGTCATACCTCCACGTGTGATACACACTAGATTCCACCATGTAGAGCCCATTCTCATGTTGTCTACACACATTTGCAAACCACTTGCACTTGAAGATGAAGGTATGAAAGGTTCTAAATTGACCTTTAGTATCCGTTCAATAGTCCCACAAAACCTGGCTTCATGACCATTTGTTGCCCATGACACCACAATCCATGGTGGTTTGATGTTCATCAATGTGGCGTGTGCCAAAGTGTCGCCCCTTTGACCACATACAATTAAAGGAAAGACACTACAAAATAAATAATTATGCACTCAATTACAAAGTTAAAATCAAGGAAACTGAGTACTATATTTTATATATATGAGTACTATATAGACCTTTGGCACACAACCTTGTGCATACTCCCACTCTTTGTCGGTGATGTCCTCTCTGCATGCCTTTGCTTTGGTCATTCTCTCATGGATCCACTTGGTAGTTATGAGATTTGGGAAACATGCAAGGTGTTGAGAAATTGGGGGTGCCCTCTTGGCTCCATGAGCTTGCTTCCGTGATTCCCTCTCTTGCAAACGCCTTGCCTTTGCTATTGTCCACAAATCCACCCACTTGGTCATAACCTTTGCATTGAGGATGCAAAAGTTGTTGACAACTAGACGTAGATCCATGTCCATGCTAGATAATTTCCCCTTTCCACTTGGTAGGTGTGAAGTCATCCTCGCATCCTCCTCATCTGACCACATGCAAGTCATTGAGGGATCAACTTGTGCCAAATGCTCTGAAATGTAAAAAAATGTCTCTTGCACAATCCATCCTTTGGCCATGCATGCCTCGGGCTTGGCCCGTAGTCGCACAAAATATTTGAGATTCTTTAAAAAAACTCTCTAGAAAGAACATCCATCGTGCATACGCTACTCCACATATAGCAATCTCCTCAACCACATGAACCAAGAGGTGGATTTGAATAAGAAGAATGGATCAAGGAAATGCTTCGTCAATGGCACACACAGGTTCCACAGCAAGCAACTGAGCAACAAGGAGAGCATCTATTTCAATATCTTTAGAGCTCACAAACCTACAAGATAACACACAAAAGTACACTAAGATAACACACTAGAAAAAATAGTGTATATTGAAAAGTTAGTTGAATAGAAATATGAGGTACCTTACTAACTCCCTGAGTTTGAAAATAGTCTCCCTCACTTTCTTGTCCCGGCACATGCACATACTCACCAACAAAACGAACTACATTATCAAAAGATTAAAATAACATATGATTTTAGTCTTGCATGCCATTCAATATCTATATTAAACAAGGGAGAAGATAGAGAAGAAAGTTAGAATTACGTGTAACATCTTGTGCCAATCATGGGTCTTCAACCTATATAATTGAGCACTTTCACCTTTCTTTGCTTTTGTGAAAGCTCCGTTTAATGACCTCATGTACCCCATGGGTGTGCAAATAGATGCAATGTAGCCCTTCACTTGATCTAGCTCAACTGGTTTAGAATCCATGGGGCTTTAGGAAGCACAATATTCCCATTTGGGGCTCGACACGGAGAGGCAGAGGTGGGGAGACGTTTTAAGGTCCTCAAATCCTCTCTAGCGCCTAAAGAGTCCTTTTTGCCTAAAATGTGATCCCATAGGGTGTGAGAAACATTCTTGAATATGTACATATGATCCAAGAGATGTTTCATTTCTAAGTCCTTCCATTATGGAAGCCTTAAAAATATGGAGTACCTTGACATACCTTTTGGTGAGTAGATGGAGGTGGTCACTATTGTAGTGCTCTTCCCCAATGGTTGCCCAATATGCCATTGTAAGCTTTAGAGGTGTCTTCCCATTTGATGGAGCCTTGTATATGCTATGACTTTGGGGCAAAAAATGATGTTTATTTGGACAGATTGCCTTGTGTAAGTCATTTGGACTCTCCGTTACCAATGATGGTCCCACATGTAGAACATGCATTGTGGCCCGATGTGGACAACCCTACACTCATATCACATCGTTAAAGAGGGAGATTCAAACTTCAAATGGTAAAAAGAGAGAAAATTGTACATAACATATCGAAAATCTCTCCAAGACCAGGATAATTGTGCATGGTCCACATAAGCATGCCCCTCATAGTGGCCTTTCTCCTCTCCTTTGGAAGTGAAACATCCACAATAGGGATGCCCTTCCACAACTCCTCCAACGCCTTGATGAGGGGTTTGAGGTAGACATCCATATTTGCCACTTTGTACTTCCTTGACACAAGCAAAGAGAGAAGCATATTTCCCTTCTTGGTAGTCTCCCATGGTGGAATATTGTAGTTGATGATCACCGGAACAAGTGCTTCATGATGTAGACTTGGTGCCAAAGGGATTGACATCGTTACTTGCCAACCCCAGGCCTCAAGTAACAAGGTTCTAGCTCAAACTCTAGACAATGAGTCTTGATGTGCCTCCATGTCGGTGAATGGGTAGGGACATGCATCATACCATCATTTGAGCGGTGTTGGTGTGCCATATGAGAAGCTCCATTGCAGACCTAGTTTTAAACATGTGTTGAATCCGAGGGATAAGTGGAAAGTGTCTCAATACCTTGCAAGGTAGGTGCATCTTGATCACTCTGATCTTGTAGCATGTTTCCCCACACATGGGACATGAGGTATCATGTGCTTGTTCATTGCGTTATAGTATGCAATTGTTAACGCACATGTGGATGCGGTCACTCCATGCCAAGTGCAGTGACATAGAATGGGATGGAGAGAACACAGTCTTGTTTTGTTGGATCTCTAAAGAGTGAAACTCTCTCTCCTTATTTCCATTATAGCCAAAAACCAAACAATCTCCCACTTGAAGACCAACGTGGCCCAAGTGGCTAAAGAATGTAGGGGCTAGTATGTACAATTGTACAAACATGAAGCATGATTGTAGCATCACCCTATGCCCATCCTCTGTATGCAATGTGTGAACCGCTCTAAGGCTAAGCTCTTTGTTAGAGCATTCACTGGGGTTTTATTCGTGTGAACTTTGACTAGCTCAATACGTTTGATAGCCAAAATATCTCGTACTACATGGTACATGTGTTTTGACTTGGAGTGAAACATAGGGTTCTTTGCTAACGCAATCGCACTCTGATTGTCACAATGTAGCATTAGAGTCTGGTGTTACCAAAATATCCCTCTAGACGAGATAACCACACAATTTTCTTATTGGAACTGGAAATTGCAACATACTTTGCCTCGGTGGTGGAAGACAAAGTGCAATTTTGGATACATTATCTCCAAGAAACTGCCGCTCCAACGAACAAGAAAATGTAGCCAGATGTGGATTGCCTAGTGTCCACACAACTCACATAATTTGAATCAGTGTATTCAACTATGGATGCATCACTATTTTCAAAGCGTAAGGACTTGTTGGCTGAACCGTTGATGTATCTCAAGATGTGCTTCATTTCTTCCCAATGCTTTCTGCCTGGATTAGCCATGAACTTGCTGACCACTCCCACTGCATATGCAATGTCTGGACGTGTGCTAACCATGGTGAACATGAGATTGCCAATTGCTGAAGAATACGACACCTTTGCCATCTCGGCCTTTTTAGCATCTGACTTGGGATAATCATGCTTGCTAAGTTTTTTGTATGCTGCCATTGGGGTACTCAGTGCTTTTCCCCCTTGCATATGTTGCAAGACCTTGTGAATATACTTCCTGCAAAAGTTCAAGTATACCACATTTGTGATCTTTCTTGATACACATACCAAGAAAATGATGTGCATCACCCAAATATTTCATAGCAAAATGCTTGCTTAAGGCATCTTTGAAAAGTGAAACCTCATCTTTTGACTTCTCGGCTATGAGCATATCATCCACGTACCAAATCAGAATGATGAGGGAACCATTGTTCAACCTCTTTGTGTACAAGCAGTGATCCTCTTGGCTCCGTATGTAACCCTGGGATTGAATGTACTTATCGAAATTGATGTACCATTGCCGTGAGCCTTGCTTTAATCCATACAAATCTTTCTTGAGTCTACACACCAGTTCTACCCGTGTTGGCTTCTCAAGCTTTATCGCAAAACCCACTAGTTGTTTCATGTAGGCATCCTCTTCAAGATCCCCATGAAGAAATGCTGTCTTCACATCCATTTGGACCAATTTCAAGTCCTCAATGCCTACTAGACCAAGCACAAGGTTTAGTGTCTCTCAAAAGTTCTTAGCATTGGTCAAGAACCAATCGGGTAGAAAGCTTAAATCTTTGCGCAGTGACAATAAAGGCGAGTACATATCCTTCGAGTTCAAGGACTTTTGTAGTAAAAGAAGCATTAGAAGATAGTCCACGCCTTACATGCCTGCCCAAAATGATGTGGCTAAGAGAATGAATAGAACCATTCAAGAACAGGTCACTTCTATGTTGTCTACGACCAACTTACCTCAAGAATTTTGGGGAGAAGGTGTTACAATGGTTGCTTACTTGATCAATTTGTCACCTAGTACACCACTCAAGTACAAGGTTCTACGAGAGATGTGGACAAGAAAAGAGCCCAATTATGACAGATTACATGTATTTGGGTGTGAGGCATTCTCACATGTGTCAAAAGCGCTTAGACAAAAGCTGGACCTCAAATCACACAAGTGCATCTTCATTGGATATGGTGTGGATGAAGAGATGGGATATTGTCTTTAGCACTTAGAACCTAAGAAGGTTATATGCAACTTGCAGGTGATATTAAACGAGTCTTAGATGCATAGAAATCCAGTGAAAGAGATTGAGTATCGTAGAGTACATTTTGAGGACGTTTCTTCACCGCCAGTTACATAGAATGTTGGAGGTGCTAGTGATGTACCTTCCAATAGTACACACACACACACACATGTTGCTCTAGAGAGAGCGTAATCTAGCAAAATTTGCATTACCCTCATTAATGAATTGACCACATCTAGCACTGTGATCACCAATCATCCCAAAGCAAGTCATCTTTTGACTAGGCTCAATTCTTCTCATTGCCCAAACTGTCTTGGGAACATCCACCTCTGGCCAATACTCACCAACTCTAGATGTATTTTTTGCTTGAACACCAGGCGCTACCATAGGCTCATTGACTATCACATATTTAGGGCTATGATTGTCTTCTTCAAGAACCTTGTCTGCAATAATAAATATTGGTCTCTTCTTCTTGACACTCTTCTCTCACAAGGGAGCTCTATTCATTTCAGGGGTTTTCATTCCCATCTTAGACATTGAAGAGTATGCCATATCAACCAGCAATTTTGTAGTTGATCCAGTCAATGGGTGCCTGATGAATCTCTGCAAGATCATTAACCCCAGGACTAGTAGCAGACCTCAATCCTTTAAGATAAGTATTATATTTAACGCTTTGAAGCACTTCCATTTCCATCTCCACGCCAACCGCCTCATACAAGCTAATTTTCCCCCTGTAATTAATAGATGCACGCATGCTAGCATGTTACGTCTCAGACAAGTTGGTGGTTGGCACAAAAATTCCAGACTCATCTTGCATTACAAATCTCCTCCCCAATGTGAAACTCTAATATCCCACCAAACCATCCATGTCTCTAAACAAACAATCTCTCCATCAACAACATGGCATGCCTTCCAAAAGCGGTGTAAATCCTCCTTGCAAATGTTTACTTGATTTTCAGACGCAACACTCCGCCACGTTCGACATAAAATTTTGTGATCTTCTTGTGAAGATGGGTAAATACATTTCACCATGTGCCAAATCATGGACTGCTCCTAATAAAAGCCACAAGACCTTTCCTTGGAAGGCATTATCTTTTTTGCTCCCCCAAAGTAAATAGTCCACACAACAAGCCAAATTGCATTTGCTTCATCTGCCATAAACCCTCTGAATTCTGGCTTTCCAAATCCTTGGTCTTGCACAACCTTATTTAACATCTTCCAAAAATCTATATGAGCGTGCTTATTCTTAACATTGAACTCACAAGTAGCAATTGTCATTAGTTCACACACAAATGGGTCATACAGATGAGCTGACATTGTTGGCCACCCTTGTACACGATGCACATGGTCAAAGTGGACCCACATGTGCTCCAAGTTTCATCTTGATTGCATCCTATTCACCAAGTAAACGAACATCTTAAACACATGTGGCTGCTTCTTTCCTCCTAGCTACCCATGAAAAAGAACGCTTTGAATGAAAGGATATCTGCACTTACTCTTGAGGTCTAGGACAACCTCCAGTCTGCATAATGAGTCACAGTGGCGGAGACGACTCTCCAAAATTGTGTCTAGTGGGAGAATAACACCTTGCTCTCAAGTAGAAAGGACAATCATCATAAACACAAGGAAGATGAGCAGAACACCTGCTGAAGCAGATGGAATTAGGAAAACAATCACTACTACAGGGCACATATTATGTCCATAAATTACTATCATGGCGTTGCTCCATCCCAAACACTGCATTGTCGTGACATGTTGGTGGAATTTCAAATGCAACGTATCCATCATTGTGCATAGGGAGCTCATCACATTTAACTATCTGTCTTGTTTTCTTTAGTGCAGAATATAGATTTCTTTGACTTGGTATTTTTTGAATGATTTCTATTACACTTGCATGTGGCATGGATATATCATTGCATCCACATCCAGAAGAATAGGTGAAGCTTGACTTCCATAGACTCCTTGCACTCCATCATCAGCTTTTACCTTAAAGAACTGGTAGAGTTAATGATCAAGCATGAACACTTCCTCACGAGATGCACTCTGCACGAGATAGAAGCCTTACACGGGTTAGAATCCTTGCTTTTTATAAATGTCCGAAGAGCAGTCGAAATTAGGCTATTTTAACCCAAAAGAGAGATGGGTAATTGAATTTTAAAATGTCTTTTCCCCATCTCTCTCCTCTCTTTCTAACATATAAAGCACTCTCTCTCACTTAGTTCTCATTAAAAGAAGCACTTTTCAGCTCCCCTTGCCAAAAAAGTAGATATTGCATATTCTCTCACTACATTATCTCTCTGAAATGTGAGCCAACTCTTTCTCTTTCCCCTCCTTTTCTCTCTTGTCACTTCCACATCCTAATCATCAAGAGGACATTTTATATTGCCTACATCTGACAGAAAGTGCAAATCCTCCAAGGTTGCAGATCTACTCTCTCTCCCACTTTCTTCCTTTAATGTCTTTCTCTCTCTTTCTCTCCCTCCCTCTCTCTCTCTCTCTCTCATGCTTCTCCCACCCCAAGTCCAGGTGAGAGCAATGGAAAACTCCATTACCTTTGTGTGCAGCAGTATTTCTCTCTCTAAAGCTCTCATGATCAACATTTTGAATTCAAAGGAGATTGAGAAACACTCCCTCTCTTTCTTCTTTCCACAACATAATCCTTTTCTACTATCTTCGAGTACTCTCCACTTTTTCCCTCCATAGCCATCTTTCCCTGCTTGCAGCAGTCACCATTACACGTTCGCTCTCTAATTTGCTTGATTAGCTAACAAACATGTCATTCAATTGCCCTCCACTACAAGACATTACTAGTAGGCCAAAACAATATCGATTAAACGTTGATTTGGAGCAGGAGTACCCTATTGTGCGGCTTGGCACATCAAATCCCAATGCTAAAGATTAGCTACAAAGCATTGGGTGCAAGGCAATCAACTTATGGGTTGATGGCCACATTTACCCTGGTGATCCAATGATCAATGCACAACTACCCTTTCATAACGTCACTGAGCTTTTGTGTTTTATTGGAGATGGAAGAGATAGACTGTTTGGCTATTGTTGGAGATTGTATTCAGCTTTTGTCAATGAATGGGAAGCAAGTAAACATCTCTTTGTTGCCTATTCATCATTGCAAGAGAACTCCGCGAAAGATCTACAACAAGTTAGAGAGGAAGCCAACAAGAAGACGAAGCAACTAAACGATGAGATAGCGAATCTCAATGAAAAAGTACAGCAATAAAAGAAAGAACAAGAGCGTCGACTAGACAATTATGTTCAACTACAACACACTTCACAAAATATGCATCGGTGAATCGATGATCACACGTTCCACTGGGATACCACATTTGTAAGCACAAGAGACAAGCGATGTTCTTGCTATCCTCAAGTTGTGGGGCTTGAAAGAAAAGTGTCCATCAAACTCGATAAGAATACGGATGCAAGATTCTAATTTCCTACATGTTTTGTAGGTTGGTGTAATGCTAATTCAATATGCAGAAACTTGGCTTGAATGATGATGGGAATCAATTCCGATGCTCAAATAGCCGGACGTGCTCTGTTGCAGCATATCATGAATCCAAAGGAGTTGATTGAGCTACTCAGGATGATCCATCCAATGCTGGCATTGCTAATGTTTTGCGGTAGAAGTATTTCAGTCAACTAAAGAGCATTGTGTTGCCTCAAGAGATGATGGAGGTGTGTGACAACATAGGAATAAGTTTTGAGGCCTATGAAGCTTCATAGAAAAGTCACACTCGGTCATCAGACAAAAGGTTTGTTTCGGGTTTTGCCAATGCCTTACAATGTCAGTGTTGCAAAAAAGGGTGCCAAGAATGATGTTGCAAGCTTGTTGGGAGGATTTCATTATGTGGAGGATTACATGCCATTAGAAGATAACAAATTCTTCGACTACAATAAGCTCAACAATGTGTATGTTGACTTGTTGAATCTCCAAGAGTCAATGATAAGATTTTATGGGTTGACACAAGAAGAGTGTGATGGCAAAGTGATATTTGTTATGAAGTTTGATGAGTTCCAAGTTGTCAAAGGTCAACGGCTCCAAAGGGTAAGTGTTATGTTGATGAACAGGGCCTTGGTGGGTGCTGATGTCAAGCTAAATGCCAATAAAAAGGGAAACACGTGTTTAGGTGTCCAGTCAGAGAAAAAATTTTGGTGACTGGCAGCTTTTCATCTCCTACATGAGACACATGAGGCTCTGAAATGGTATTTCAATCACACCACAATCGTTGACGTCATTTGGAAACAACAAGAAGGAGAGAGATTCCATGTTTCAGGTGTTGGAACGTTCCAAGTTGAGTGGCATTTGGCAGGAGACTTGAAAACACTCAAGTGTATGTTAGGGTGCAAGCAAGGTGCAATGAACCTCTTTCCATGCATTTATTGCTGCCACACTAAACTCTCAATGGGAATTGCGGACAAGGGTGCAAAGGCTAGGAAGTCGAAAGGTGGTAAGGGTAAGGGTGGCAAAGCTACAGTCAACTATGCGAAAGGTATACCCACTACACAAGAGGTGGGTAAAACAATACTACAATGATTTCAATGTATCCTCAGTTGTGACCAGCAAGTACCCCCTAATCATAACATGGATGACCCAAATTGGGATCCTATTCTTCCAATACCACTGATAAATATGCATGTGTGCACCCTTCATGTTTGTCTACAAAATCTTGACAAGTTGCTTATGCTCCATATTAATTACGCTTGGAATATAGAACTTGCAAAAAGAAAAGAAGAGTGTATACGAGAACTTGAATCTATTTTATTGAGCGCTTTGGTCTACATGGGGGTGTAGTTCAGCTATCAAAGGACAAGAAGGCGTCTGGAAGTACACAAGATCACCCTAATAAAGTATGTATGGGTGGTAGTAAATCTAAGCATTTGCTTTCAAACTATTCTGACTCCCAAAGTCCCAATGTGTTTCAGTTGTGGAAAAAGGTGTGTGACATTACCACCTACAAAGGTAATGAAGCAGCCCTAGGAATTAAACGTGCTCATGTGTGACAGTCTACTGATGATTATTTTTGTCTTCTCAAAAAGGCAAAGCTAACCGATGAGACATATCCACCTTAAAGTATGTAATCAATAGTTTTACATCACAAATGGTAAATGCTTGGGGAGAGACACACATAACACATTACATGGTGTATTGAACATTTGATTTTTGCAATCGAAATACATCTGTATGCAAAACTAAAGTTTTTTTTTCAGCAAATTCTTTTTTCACATAGTGCATTTTTTCTCGACACGTATGGTTCATTAGGCATTTGGAGCGGTCAAGGAATAGAGCACTCGCACTATCAAGAAAAAGCAGTGTATTTTAAAAATACACGACATGGAGGTGGAAGAAAAAAGAGCAATGCCCTTCACAAGATGTTAAATTAGTTTTACAGAGTTTTAGCAAGGAGAGAGAGAAAGAAGACCAGAGAACAAAGAAGTTTGAAATGTAGAATATGAAAAGTGGTTAGCTTGAGGTGATCGCAATCATATCATGCTTTGAGTGCAAAAGATTGATCTCGATGCTGGTTAGAGACAAGACGGCGTGATGCGACAGGCATTGGGTGGATTTTTTTTTCTTTTGGGACTCTAGCCATTTCTATTATAAACATACATTATCATGCAAAGTGATTTGTTAACACTAGAATGGTAACAGGACACTTTTATGTCCTTGGACACTTTTGTGTCCTGTTAAGTGACCATTTTGCTTGAATTATTTGAAGAGTATGAAAATGAATTTCTAGGTGCTATATATCCACAAAGTTGCCTTATGAGCTGAGAAAAACTTAGCATTTTCTTTTGAGTATCGATCTCACCATTAACCTTACTCTTGCACAACATTTTTGAACCTAAACTGTGTTAAAAAACGGGTCCTGTTTTTGGCCTTTTTTCAAATTTTGGCAACTATAGCACTCTAAACTTCATGTTTGTGAGGTTTAGATGGCTAGAGGTTAGGCCTTCATAGTTCTCAACATGTTTTGATGCTTGTAGGGAGAGCTAAGTGTTAAAATTGAAAGTTATGACCAATTTATAAGAATTGCATAATCCTGTTTTTTTGGCCAAAATTAGCACTTTTATGATTTTTTTGGTGGCTTTCTTGATATCCAAATTCAATTTTGATTGTGTAAGTGTAATTTATAACATAAATCTAATCTTGCTTGAGTTTTGGGGGACCTAATATGCTATATAGCATAGTATATGATGATGGTTGAGCTTTTTGATTGCTGAAGAATATGATACATTTTAGAGTAGCAAGTATAACTTTCTCAATATTGCTAGTTTCTTAGGCCAATTGTGTGTATTTTGTAGGTAGTAACCATATCTAATCATAGACTACAAACTTGGCTAGATATTGAGTAGTTTTTATGGGTTTCTAGAGGTCATAATGCTAAACCCAGTTTTTTCATGTTTGCTGTATTTAGCACTTTATCATTGCCCCCAAGGTTCCAATTGTAAGAGATCCATTATCCTTTTGACATGCTCCATGGCTCCTTTTGAATCCAAAGGCCCAAAGGAAACTAAGAAAACATGTATATAGTATCTGTATTGAGCATGACTATAGAAACTTTGATGATAGGTCCACAGAATGGCAAAAATGCAACTTTTTTGTACCTATTTTTTTTTACCAAAAAAAAAATTAGTGAGGTAAAAGCAACCATATGTTTTGGTCACCAACCCGTTTAAGTTAACGGGGCATTTTATCTCATGTCCTACAAAAATCCCGAGTCTTATTTATATGCAATCAACCGTAAGAAATTGTTGTTTTGGGCAAGATGCACTGGTCCATCAACTTTGGAGGCTTGTAGTGACCAACGGATGAGAAAAATTACAAGTTTCTCATTTTTTCCATATGTAGTAGTTATTGAACTATAAGCTCATGAAAGGATTTTTCAAAATGAGTGGATCTACTATGGTTTTGGAATTTTTTCCCAAAACCCTGAGAGGACACTTTTATGTCCTGTTAGGTTACCATTCTAGTGTTAAGGAAAAAATTATTAGTCCCATGGGTCAAGTTTGGTCTATTTTGGAGTCTTTTTTAATTTGAAGGATTTTATTGAGTTTTTTTAGAAAACTTTAAAACTCTAAGTACTATATAAGTCAAAACTCGGAACTTAAAGTTCATTTTTTGTTTGCACATTCTAAAAGATCCTCTCGAATCCAAACGTATACGCACTCATATCTTGCACCACATGGACAATACACAAGAGCACACCACTACGTACAACAATGACACCGCCGCTACTAAAAATCCGCAATCAGCACCTCATACAGAATCCATCACTTCAAATGCACATCCTCAACCACAAGTGGATAACCCCAAACGACAACCAGCTCCAAACACCCAACCCGTTCCATTTTCACTTGCTCTTCGGACAAGGTGAACAGGTGCATGGTAAATGAGATGTTATACAACCCAAAGTTCTTCGTCACTAATGACAGGGGAAATTCATAGACCCTGCTTTCTAGAATCAAAATAAGTTTTTGGATACAAACTGGACCATACACTATTATCTGTTGAGGCGGTCCGGGGCGGGCAACAAGAGAGGCGACCTCTAAACACCCCTCAAGGCTCCCGTGCTGCTCAATTGGGGCTGGGGCAACCACACGCACAACACAACAACAAACCCATAGACAAACCCAAACAAGATAGGGGCACCACCTAGTTATGGTATGCGAACTAGGACGCAAGAGAGATTTTGTCACAACCAAGAAGATGCACCACAAAACACACACCAAGACACACACAAAATGGACTAGAGAGAGCTAGAGCAAAGGGAAGAGAGAGAGGAATGGATCTTGCGTAATACCTTATTGGTGACTTGCAAATGGAGACAGTTAGTTATGTTGCTATAGTAGAGCTTGTACAAAAACTCACTCAATCCTTAGTGAATGCTAAACATTGCCAATACACACACACACACTGTCTTAGGGTGTGGGAGACCTCTCACCACAATACCCTCTTACAATGGACACAAAATTGGCAATGAAAACACACTAAAACACTTTCTGAAGCAAGATCAAACGATAGAGCTCAAAATACACAAGTCACCTTGATTTCACTAAACCGTATCGTACAAGTGGAAGGACGAAGATTTGAATGTCGAATCACGCCTTTGATACACCAAACCTCAATTTATTGATGATGGAGGAACATATACAATAGTGGTTTTGAGATTTTGAACTCACGCTCACTCACTTGCAATGTGTAGCTTGAAAGCTTCTCTCACACCAAGAGTGAAGCTCACAAAGTGGTTGCTACACCTAAGTCTCTCCTCACGCATAGAGTGTTGGGGTGCTATGTAAGATATTGGAGGTTGTTTTACAAGAAGGAGAGGGGCCTATTTATAGGTTGGAGACCCATCATTAAGATTATTTGAAAATCCTAATTTACAAGCTAACAAATCAGGATTATGATTTTTCCTGAATATCAAAACATTGCGGGCCTTCTTTGTCTGCTTGAGTCATGGATGTGGGCTCAAAAGAGAGCATTATTGATGGTAGATAAGGTGAAAGTAGAGTTTTAAGGAAGGGGAGAGAGAGAGAGAGAGAGAGAGAGAGAGAGAGAGAGAGAGAGTTACTATGCACATGTCTTGAGGTGAGGTGTCTTTTATGGTTAGTTCAATGACTATTTTGTGTTAGTATGTTAGTGGTTAGTGTTAGTAATCACTAGAAAGTTAATAATGTATTTACAATGGGTAGAATAGGGTGGATGGTTGAATGAAGTGAGAAAATCCTTGTGATGATGAAGCTTGAAGAAGTTTTTGACTTACGTGTGTACGTTCCCAAAATGACTATTGATCCTCTTCTGCGTCTTCTCTTCTTTACGCCCCCGTCGCCAAGGTTGATTATCGCGATGAAAATGGCAATTCGGTTGATGAGATCTCTTTATTTGGAGGGGTTAAGCATGGTACACATGCTGAATTTTATGTATATAGAGAAGGGATAAGACAGAATTGTACTTTGGAAGTAATAGAGAGAGGCATAGAGATGGTGTATGTACATGGAGAGCTCATATGAGAGCTATGGAAGTAAGAGGGGAGGTTAATGGTGAAGAAGGTGAGAGAAACCATGAAAGGTGCAGGTTTGAGTGAGGGATTGAGAGAAGTGAGTGTGTGTGTATGTGTGTGTGTGTGTGTGTGTGTGTGTGTAGAAGTGTGAAAAAAGGTGAAGGAAGACTATGGGCTACTTTTGTGAGAAAAGTGGGCCGACTGGGGTCCACTCAAAAAATTATAGCTCACCGGTGGTTACTCCAAAAATCACCAATCTTTTTGAGGTGACTATTCAGCTCTTGGTCCACATTTTCTCTTTTGACCACCGCTTCAAATTCGGAGTGGAGATGGATGCCAAAAATCTCACCAAAAAACCTGTTTTTATACCTGCAAAAGTCTTTTAGTGGCCCCCTCCTTTGTTGAATTTGTACAATGCATCCAAGAGTGAGCCCCTCCTTTGTCATATCATAATACAAAGCATCCAAGTTTCCCTTTACACATGCATGGAGGAGGATTATTGGTGAATAAAGCAATATATACATGGTGGGACTAGTGTATGGACTATTCATGGATTTTAGCTCAATGAGCACATGGTGTTAGAATAATGAGTAAAAATAATAATAAAAATATGGAGGAATTATGGATATGAAAAGATATTGGAATCATATGATATGGTCCCTCTTTGTATTATTTTGGGTAAAAGAGGAAAAGGTATGCAAGTAAATGAAAATAATATAATAAACGTGACTAAGGGAGTAGAAATCATTTTTTTGTTTTCACGAGGATGAGGGTGAAAATGTGGGGGTGATTTTTACAAAAGAAAAATATGAGGTTAGAGTATGTACACATTGGCAAAAAATATACTTATGGTATACACAAGTTTAATAAAACACACACCTAAGTATAAATTTTTAAATAAAATACCAAAATATTTATAAAAATCCCTATATTTAGGCCATATATACAATGACATATTTACACACAAAGAGGCCATAATATACTTTATTTTTTTATTTTTTATTTTGGCTCAACTAGCCCAGTGACTAGCTAATTGAGGAGTTTTAAGAAAATAAGGGGAAAGTCCCCTAACTCACACACGCCTATGTACAATGAAAAGGTAAAACTAGCCACAGTGTTTAGGTGATTTTGGTAGGGTGGAGTAACTCACTATGGCAATTATGGAGAGCCAAAAAACGGCTATCATTAGCTCTCCCCCATGATGATGGTATATTCATGTACCATCATAGAACATCTTTTCCAAAGAGAGTGCTTCAGAGTCCTTGACGAGTGTGCGCTCCTTGCCACACTGTCGAAGCAAGGGACTTGCCTAACACTGTGTGCGAGCCACAGACAGCTCCAAGCACACAACTAGCTTAACTAGTAAGCTCAAAAGAGGGCAATGGTGTGTCACTCACTGCTCTATGCTCCTGCCATGGAGGATTCCTCGACGCGAAGAAGAAGGAGATCCCGCTACGTCACGCTCAACCGCTTCACCGCCGTCGTGCTGCCGCAATGCTCGATCGCACTCTCTCTCTCTCTCTCTCTCTCTCTCTCTCTCTCTCTCTCTCTCTCACACACACACACACACACACACACACACACACACACACATACACAAGGAGGTGAAGAAGAAGAAGATGGAGATGGAGATGGAGCAAGAGCACTCTTCTATTGCACAAATGAGAGAATGAGTGAATTTTAGGTTTAGTTGGCTTTTATATGAGCTCACCCCATTCACACTTGGCCGCCCATGCTTAGCCAACTAATCCCTTGAATGTCCCAGTTAGAGTGCGCCTCTCATCGGCGATCACTCTTACCCTTTTCCTATTGGACCGACAAGCCCGGTACCTGACTCTACCAAATAAAGAATACAATTTCCACCGTAGGTTACAACGTCCATCTCGTAGGTGATAGGGTGTCCGTGGTTACAACGTCTGTCTCGTAGGTGATAGGGTGTCCGTGAGCCGTGAGGGTTAACATGCCCCCCTTCCTGATCTAGATTCTGTCCTCGGAAGCTATTGAGTTGAAGCTCGTTGGTCGAGGTGGAAGAGCATTTGAGATGAATTTCCTTAGCCTTCTTCAGTCACTGCAAAATCAAACAACATTGCACAGTAATTGCATTCTCATTAGCGATTAAAAAGCATATGCAATTTTAGGCAGACAATTGATTGGTAACAAAATTTTAAACAATTTGTGAGCAATAAGCATTAAATTGCAATGTAATCAAATGCATAAACAGATGTAAAGGTAAAAAATTAAACAAGTATGGGGTCGCTAATTTAACGGTCGAAAGGCACTAGAGATCGACTATTAATACCATGGGTAAGCTTCTTAATTTTCTCTGGTTAATTATGTTGTTTAATCGTGAGAGCCAAGTATTTCATGTTCGAGGGCTGACTAGAGGCTACTGACTAGAGGCTATACCGAGAGGACCTTGTAGTTAAGCTATGATAAAAGGAATTTCTCATGAAATCATCGCCTGACTGATTACCTTTGCTTTGACCCCCCAAAGTCTTTTCACAGTGATTCAATTTTGATGTGTGTGCTTATTTTGTATGCCTTGGGTTTTTTTCCTTTCAAGGAAAAGCGCCCACACTGGGAACCTCTAGGGCTCTAGTACCATAGGCGATACATGTGAGTGGAGTACCATTTTAAGCAGGGATTTCTCTTCCAGCTTAAAATTTTACATTGTGGCACTTTGATATTTTTTTGTGTTGTTTGTTTTCATCATTTTAATTTTGTAGCTTTGGGGGGTCATATAACTCTGATACACCTCCCCAGGCTCATCACACTAGTAAACTCCCTTTATAATACTTAAGCTAAAGGTCAATAGGGTCCAGCCTACTAGAAAGCCCTAGTACATTTCACACAATGATGCCTAAATCGGATTAAGAACCTAAGTAACCATTGCTTATCAGGAAGGCATTCCCCATGGTATTAAGAGAAGATTTCTAACACCTAGCTTGGTCAAACTAGCTTAGTCGGACTGCTTGATTTTTAAACCTAGACAAGTGATTATGACAAAAAATTACATTGAATTAAATGTTTGATACTAAGCAAATGCGGTGAATATTAGGCTACCAATCACAATTAAAGCAGACAAACATGGATGCAAAATAGATAGGGGCAATGATAATGGACAAAAAACACCTGTTTGTGTTGATGGTCACGCTTGATCTGAAGTGTGAACGAGAGAAAGGTTCCATGAAGGTCCAAATCCTATCAATAGCAACACGCTCCTGTACACACTAGGAAACAAAAGGAATACCTCCAGGAGGCACATTAGTGGGAAAAGGTACCAACACTTATTGAACACAACAAAAAACATAAGGAACCCTAACCTAATTATTTGCACTCCCCCTAGAGAGTCAAGGAAATAGGATATTGTACAGGTTGGGGGGAAACCCTAAGGCTAAACCCCTATCCTCGTCGTCGAGATAAACAAATTCATCATCCATGAGACCATATGTGCCATCCGTGTAGTCCTGTAAATTTTCTTCTTCATCATAGGTGCCCATGTTTACTAAGAAGGTCACTAGACGCCTATAGTCATCTTGGTCAAAAGGGTAGGCTTGTGAAATGGAAGAAACGCTCTCTACTAAGTATGGATCAGACGTGGTCAAGAGACGTATCAGCCATTCTAACTCCTCAAAATTCCTCTCACATGCTAGCGTACCTATCAAATCCCATTCACATGCAAGCACTGGAAAGACCATGTGAAATATTTGTGAAAAGTAACGAGGGTACCTATCACCCAAGGCAGGAGTGGATGACTCTAGCGTACTAGCCATATCTGTACACGCAAATAGATGATGGTTAGAGTGCAAATATTACAAGGGTCGTGTTCTTGTGCATAATTTGTTTTTATGATTTTGTGTTATGGCTCTTGCTCTTTTACTTTTTTATCTTGTTTTTGTGAGTATAATGCTTTATATATACATTCCCTAAGATTGGAGATTAAGAGGTCAGGGAGAAAGGTTCAGAGGGAAGCAAGTGAATAATGGATGTCCACAAACACTCCCCCCTTCCTTGGGTAGATCATACCGTTTGAAATGATGTCATCACCCTTTGAAACCAGTTGTTCCAAGTTGTTATAGGTGAAGATTTTTGCAAGTAGTTTTCTATTACCTTAGGTGCCTCGTTGAGTTGCAAGGGTGGTAAGGTACTCTCCCAGGATCGAACTTAAAGTGGTTCATCAGGTGATTCTTAAACACTGGAAGGTGTGGATTCCTTTGTAGCTTCATGGAGGTCCACTATTGTAGGTGGAGGCTGTGTAGAAGCTTTTACCTCTATGGATGTATTACATGAGGAGCTAGAAGCTTCATGGAACTCCCCCCTTCCTGAGCTAGGTGGAATAAATTGGTTTTGCCTTGGAGCCCAAACTAGCTCTGGACTAGGTGTGTAGCATTCTGTGATCTTTCCCTTCCCACGGTCTGCCATTGGCTTTAGCGTTACACTGTTTGACTCATATGGGTTTGTTGTCGATAGGGAAGGACACATTTTACGTTTAGGTACCCAAATTTGCTCATTTCCATCATAGTAGCCTTGGTCTTCTAATAGTCATTTTGGAATCCATCCTGATTTGGTCTTGACTCTCCTAGGGCACGCTCTTGGTTTTCCAGGGAAATTTTTTCTTGGAATGGATGGGAGGGTTGAGGTAGTTGGAAGTAATGCCTTGGGGACCCATTGATATGTACTCTTAGGTCGTGCAGGTTCAGTACTTGCAATATTACTGCTTGCTGCAACTACAAGTGTTGAAGTGCTAGGTTTATGGGTAGCCGGCAAAGACGAGTTAACCACCTTGGCTTGTGAATGTTGGCTATCCTTCAACTTTGCTAGAGTTTGCAACGTAGGTGACTTTGCTTGAATGATAGGGGTAAGAGTCGGTGGTCGCGTCGTGACACTACCAGTATCCCAATCAATAGTGCATTTGGTTGCCAACATCCACGTGCGTCCCAGGTTTACGTTGCCTTCCATAGCTCCCGCGGGCATGACTAGAAACCTCTGCACTATGCTTCCATTGTCATAGACAACAGGGGTCTGAAGGACTCCAAGAATAGCAGTTTTCTTTTTATTAATGCCCTTGACTTGCATCGTACTCGGGGATAGGGTCGGTTTCCCTAATTGACACCAAACTCTATAGGATAACAAATTGTGTTTAGCTCCCGTATCTAATAAGGCATTGTATAGTACTTTCCCATAGGGGCTATTTAGCTCAATTGGGTATCGTAGGGGTGGCTCAGATT
Source organism: Adiantum capillus-veneris (assembly GCF_014529385.1). Taxonomy (NCBI): domain Eukaryota; kingdom Viridiplantae; phylum Streptophyta; class Polypodiopsida; order Polypodiales; family Pteridaceae; genus Adiantum; species Adiantum capillus-veneris. The sequence goes on along the minus strand of NC_140942.1, from coordinate 89,986,175 downwards.
CTAATGAGTCGTCATCTGTGTCCTCGAAAAATGCTTGTGTGATTCCTAGATTAGCCTCTCGTTGGCGTCTAAGACGTTGTTGTCGTTCTCGAGCCTCAACTCTTGCTTGGATTTTTCTAAGCTCTGCTTGTTCCTTGGCAGCCTTCTTTTGATGGATGGCTTGCAACTCTTCCTGGCTTAGAGGATCATAATATCTTTTGAATTTACTCCCATTAAGGAATCCAATGGTTTCAACTCCATCTAGAGTCTCCACACGAATGGTACCTTGCAGGGTAATTTCACACACTCGATATGGTCCCTTACCAGCGTATTTCAATTTCTTCTTTTCATTACGTACCCCGTACATAAGAACTTTATCACCAACCTTGATGTCTTTATCCTTTAAATGGCTATCAAACCACTTCTTTCTCCTGTCCTTCTCCACTAGAGCATTTTGCACAGCTAATTGCCTCTCTTCATCTAGCCTTTCCATGATATATAATTGCTCCACTAAGGGGTTACCATCCCAACCTTCTTGAGAAGCTACTCGAAGACTAGGAATGACAAACTCCCATTGCATAACTGCTTCTTGGCCATACACCATCTTAAACGGTGTGCAATTAATAGCAACTTTATACGCAGTACGATAAGCCCATAAAGCTGATGTAAGCTTTAGGTCCCAATCAGTGCGATGAGCCTCAACTGTCTTTGTCAAAATGGAGATGAGAGTTTTGTTGGTACTCTCAGCTTGGCCATTTGCTTGGGGATAATAGGGTGTAGACTTGTGGTGAGATATCATGAAGTTTGATGTGAGTTCTTTTATTACTTCATTTATAAAATGAGTTCCATTGTCACTCACAAGTTCAAAGGGGCATCCAAAACGTGTGATAATGTTCTCAAAGAGGAACTTAGCTGTTGTTTTTGCGTCCGCCTTTCGTGTTGCTTTTGCTTCAGCCCATTTGGTTACATAGTCGGTAGCCACAATGATATATCGTGATTGCGTGTTATGTGCAGCCGGACTAATCGGTCCTACAAAGTCTAAGCCCCACTTTTCAAATGGTTGGGTTACCTTGATGGGATGTAGAGGCATCCTATCCTTTCTTTGTGGCTTCTTGAAGCATTGGCATTCATCACATCCCTTTGCAAAAAGTGATGCATCCTTAAACAGAGTGGGCCACCAATAGCCTGACTGTAAGATCTTTCGGGCAGTCAACTTTCCTGAAAAGTGACCACCAGCTACTCCCATGTGTGCCTCTTGTAGAATATATAAATACTCATCCTCGCGGGAACAGCGTCTAAGAACATCATCTTTTCCTCTCTTATAGAGAGTTCCAGCCAGTAAGCAATAGGGTTCGCATTCCTTGATTCATTTTCGAGCTATATCTTTTCGCAACTCTTTGGGTGGAAAACCATTAACTAAGAAGTTAACAATCTTTTCACTCCATTCAGGCATTGTCTCAACAATGAACAAAGGAGTATCAGGAAATTCATCATCAACCCCCGTAGGAGCTTCGCCATTAGGGATACGAGATAAATGATCCGCCATGACATGTTTCCTCCCAGGCCTCACAACAATAGTGAAGTCAAACTCAAGAAGAATTAACAATCATCGTGTAATTCGACCTGTGGAACACGGCTTGTTTACCAAATATAGCAATGCTTGATGATCAACATAAAACACAAACTTGGTAGCAAGAAGGTAATAGTGAAATTTCTTTACTGCGTAAATCATAGCTAAACCTTCGCGCTCTATAGTAGTGTAGTTCATCTCGGCATCATTTAATTGGCGACTTGCAAAGCTAATAGGGTAGTCCAATTTATGTTCTCCTGGTTGAGTTAGAACACACCCAATAGCAAAGTTTCATGCATCAATATGCACATGAAAAGGTACATTCCAATCAGGTGTTCGTAGGATTGGAGCACTTGTTAGGGCCTGCTTTAATAACTCATAAGATTGATGACATTCTTTTGTCCAGTGAAACTCGATAAGAATCTTGTACAATGGACGCGCTATCTCGGTAAAGTTTAAAATAAACCTTCGATAATAACCAACATGGCCCATAAATCTTTGAACTCCTTTATAGTTCGTAGGTGGTGGCAAATCGGCAATGGCTTTTATCTTACTCTCATCTGTGGATATCCCGTTCTTGGACACTATATGCCCTAGAATGACTCCATGCTTAACCCAAATTTGGCATTTGAAAGGGTTCAATGAGATGTGATAAAATCTGCACCTTTTAAATATTTTTCGTAGATATGATAAATGCTTCTCCCAAGAAGAATAAACACAAAGGTCGTCTAGGAAAGCTTCACAAAACTCCCTTAGAAATTCTTTAAACGCAGTGTTTATTAATCGTTTGAATGTAGCAGGGGCATTTGTTAAGCCAAAAGCCATAACACGAAATGCAAACACTCCAAACTCTGTGATAAAAGCAGTTTTAGCTTGGTCCTCTAATGCAATTGTGATTTGATTGTAACGAGAGTACCCATCTAAAAAGCTATAAGCTTCCTTGCCCGCAACTCTTTCAAGCACATGTTCTGAATATGGCAAGGGATAATGATCTCTCCTATTAGCTGCATTAACTTTCTTGAGGTCCATGCACACTCTTAGTTTCCCATTCTTTTTTGGCACAATGACTATTGGAGAAACCCATTCTGAGTGCTCAATAGGGTATATGAATCCACATTGGATAAGTTTTTCAATCTCCTCTTGTACAATTTTGGCGTACTTAGGATTCATTGGATAGGGTCGTTGCTGGACGGGTTTAGCAGTGTTGATCATGGGAATTGTATGTTGCACCACAGAAGGTGGAACGCCCTTCATGTCATGATATGTCCAAGCAAAGATATCCTTGTATTCCTTAAGGATCTCCTTAAGTACAGCCTCTTCAGTTTCGGTAAGGTCTTGAGCAATAAAGACTGGTTTAGACTCCTCACCTGGTTCTGCTAATTCTATCTCTTTAACTACCGCTGGACCATCATAGACTCCACTGCTTCCATTGGTAGGTATTCGTTGGGCTTTGGCATACACAACCTTTCGCTCCGCCGTGGTATAAGATTTAAAATGTTCAGGAGCCGTATGTAAGTCAGGAGGCTCTTGTCCTGACGGAGACCTTTCTTTTAGTTCTGCCTCCTTTTGTTGTTGTGTTAACTCTCGGTTTTGACGTCTTCTTATAGTTCGACTTATTTTCGGCTTTGTAACCTCCAATTGAGCGAGGTCAATGGGTCGCGGTCTGCACCACATGACACTCTGGAGATGTTCACCCCAATTGTCTACTAGCTTTCGATGAGCATCACATGCCCCTAGATAGCTAAGCCATTATGCAGTAGATCTTTCCTTGTTTATCCTAGCTCTCACATTTGCTCGATATCGTCGTCTCTTATATGACCTTTGTTTCTTGTTAAGGTTTTGATTTTGGTAAATGTTTGAACTCGACTCGCCTGATAGGTCTTCGCTTGTATCTTCTTCACTCTCATATAAATTACCATAGATGGTCGTACTAGGCCTTGAGTGTTCAGTTTCTATACTTGGTTCACTCGATGTTTCTTCAGGTTCTGAATCCATTTCTCCCTGAGATTCCGTTTCTGATGTGTATTGGCCTGAAGCCTTTGAGGAATCATCGGTTTCACTCTCAGGTAGGTGTGCCTCTTTCTTATCATCGGATGTTACATGCTCTACACCTAACATGTTTACTGGTGCAATGTGTGGTATCTCTTCCCCATCTGGTGTTACCGAGGTTGTTCCTCTAGCTCCCCATGTATCTATAGTTGCCGCTAGGTGTACCCAATCGACATTGTCTGACTCAGCCATTCCGGGTAGGATATCCATATAAGGAGAGTTCTCCCCAATATCCGTGTCTTCGTTACACGTGTAACAATACTGTAATGGAGCTGAGTGAATTATTGTGTCTGATCGATTATCAATGATGAATTTGTTTCCTAGAGGATGCGTTCGACCACTTAAAAGATCAACTCGAATGACAGAGTCTTGGAATTGTAAGTAGACGTGGTTTTTGGACCAGTCATGCACCATTTTTGCTTCCCTCATGAATGGACGCCCTAAGATCATCTCAATGACATAGGATGCTTGGAAAAATCCATAACAATGAAAGTCTGCCTTACCTTATGTCCCAAGACCTTGATCCTGAGATCCTTTAGCATTCCAATAGGAGTAACAATAGATCCATTAGCCATTTTTACCACTACGCTTGTGGCTTCAAGGTGAGGTCTCCCCATAGACTCCCAACAACTCTTTATCACCATGCTGACTCTCGCACCACCGTCAAGGACCCCCTTTACAGTTAATCCTTTAGTAGTGATTGGTAGAGTAGCATTAGATTCATCACCTTCAAAGTATTGCCCCAACTTGTTAACGGGTATTTCAATTACAAATTCATGTCCCACTAGGTGAGATGGTGGTGCTAAATGTTCCTCATCATTCATTACCGAGTCAGGTTTGTTCATATGTGCAAACTGTGGTATCCGGCCTATAATTCTTCATTGAGGAAGGCTCGAAGAGCTGAGACTAGCTCGGAGTCTTTATATAGTTTGGACATGATGGTGGTTCTAACATCTGAAGACATGAAATCCATCAATTTGGCAATGTTTAATGGCACCTTTTGGCCTTGAGTCCCTTGACGTGGGGAAGATGGGATCTCCATTTCTTCGATAGGATCAGGTAGTCCCTTTGTAAACATTCTTTCCATCAAGAAGTGAGTACGCCCACTTTCCCATGACTTCAAGTCACTTTCTTCTTGGATGACACTAGGTATGTCCAAGGATCTATGGACTTGGTGAGGTTGTTGTTGTGTAGGGAACACGGTGTCTGTAATCTAGATCTTCCTAGGTGCTGGTTCTAGATCCCTTTGGGTATCTTCTACCAAACTCCTTAAATGCTTGACTCGCTCAATCTCCTTTGTAGGGTTTGGGTAAGTTCCTATCTTCTTTTTGGATCCTGGCCATTGTGGCTCATGAAGATCTTCCTTGTTGGTTTCTATGTTAGTGGTCGTTTTGGTCTTCGTCGTTCATATATACGGGGTCATCACCAGTCCCTATGTTGGTCTTTGAGCTAGGGTCTGACTTCGCTGCTTTTTGCGATCTCTTTCTTCGTGTTTTCTTCTTTTTCTGAGATTGGGAAATTGATGCCGTGTCTCTTTCCTCAAGAATATAATTTTGTTTTTGGAGCATCGATCGTGTGAGTGCGTTTACCGGTACTATGTTTATAGTTGGTGGTGTCCCATCAACAATCTCTATTAAGTTCAATGGTGTGATTTTCGGTGCGTTTGGATTGTTAGGACACTGTGCGATCAAATGATCTATGCCACAACAATTACAAGTGATTATTGGCATTGCCAATGCACTCCCTTGACTTGTTTGCATTAGTGCAGCATTCTTTTGCATTCTAATGGGGCACTCAGCTACTCGATGTGGTCCACCACATTCATAGCACTGAAGAGGTGGTCTCCTGGCAAAACTATTAATGTTTTGGCCTCTTGCTGCTAGCGCAGTAGCTTGATATACCAGTTTGATTTGTCCCCAATGGTCTTCCATATAGTACATGGGACACTCCTCAAGCATGTTGACTCCATAGGTGATACTAGAGTCTATGTCCTCTTTGCAATCTACATAAGTACTAGATGACTCGCAACCTATTTGGTTCATAGGTGTAACTCTTGGATGAGGGGGTTGCGGTCCTAGCACTGGAGGTGGCAACGGTGTGGTTTGGACCACATTTTGGGTTCTAGGGACCATGTGCTGTAATGGCAACTGTTGCTCCATGGGTGGGGTAGGCATCAATGCAGGAACTCGAGGTGAGTCTGCCCAAGCTATAGGCGGACTATTTTCCATGATGCGTTTAAGCATTAGGCAATCCTTCGCTTGATGGCCATACCTACCACACGCGTTACAAGTCCCGTTAAACTTTACTCTGAAAGTAGGGCATTCACTCGTAGTATGTGGGCCCAAGCAAATTGAGCACCATTGTTGCTCCCTTCTTGGATACATATGAGTGTTTTGTGGAGCACGATTACCCCTAAGGCTTTCTTGGATGGTCTTGGTGAGATCTGCCAAAGTCATCTCAGATATCGTTTGCTCTTTCACGATTGGCTTTATCTTCATTGGCTCATGCCAAGACACTTACGAGCTACTAGACTTCAGCTCGGCAGACACTCTTTCTCCTGCAATCATTAAATTATCCTCCAATTGGATTGCATTCATGGTGATTGATTCCCAAGTAGTGATACCTCTAATGACTAGGCCATTATAGATACTTTCATGTCGTAGTCCCCTAATGAATCTATCGAGCAATTGGTTGTTGTTGAATCGCTCGTTTGGATTGCATCGAGAATTCAAATTCTTTAGGCGACTAATGAAGTCTCTCATGGATTCACCTTCCTCTCGTTGGGCTTTCTGGAGCTGAGAGGCTACACCCCAAAGTACTCCCTCTCGTATGTGCTCTTTCGAGAACAATCTCTCTAAGAGTAGAGTAGATCGTTTTCTCTTCTACTCTTAAGGTTCTATACCAATCTCCAACCTTTCCGCTTAGGGTCAAACTCAAAGCCTTACACTTATGTAGCTCATTGTGCTCTTCCAAGGAATCGCACACATGTTCAAAGACTTCCATATGCTTTCTAGCATCTCCGTCTCCACTGAATTTCTGTGTGATCTTAGCTACTTGAACTGCCTTGCTCCTAGGCTCTCTATCAGGTGCACTACGCATGTTTTCCGCAATAGAGCGACCGATAGTTTGAGCAAATGCTGCCAAATCTCCTATTTGAGCAGGTATAATGGGTGTATGTGCTCCTAGAACCACATGTGAGATGGGAGTTGGCCTTGTCCTTGGCATACGCGCGGCTCTTGGGTCCCATATCTCGTATGGTGGTGTACCAGACGGTGGTCCAAAGTTTACAGGCGTGGCCCTAGGCATAGGGGGTGCCTGATATGGCATGTTATTATTAAATGGCATGGCTCCACTTGTATAAGAGCTTGGATAATGCCATTGTGGATTGTAAGCTCTTGGAATAATCGAAGGTGTAGGAGCTACATGAGGCTGAGGTACGACAGGTGCGCATGATTGATACATACATGTAGGTATAGTTGGGGGCACTGTGCTACTAGGCATCGACGCAGTATTAACAAATGAACTCCATGGTGTACTTCTTGTCATGCTCACCACTGGGATATGCATGGTAGCCGTAGTGTCATTAAGAGAAAGATGAGCTAGATCTAGGAAGGTAAAGCTGCCACTTGTGGGCTCAGATTGTACTGAGGCTCTTGGCAAAACAACATATGGAGGATCAACGGGGCTCCCTGAGGGAAGCTCCATTTGTGATAGGGTTGGTTGGTTGGCCTTTCCCGTATCCAAGAATCTCATTAGGCTTGTTGAAGGCATGTTGATCCCTGTGTTCTGTCTTTCTAACTCGACAATCCTATGGAGGACATCACAGACTTTCTGTTGTTGCTCATCTATGCTAGTAGCACCCGATGTGGATTGTAGAACATCTAACCAACCGACATGATAGGTGTGTCCTGTGTACCGGTAGTTAAAGCTTCTTCTTGTAGGTCATACTCCCAATTTTCGTTTAGGAATATCCCATCTAGGCCTTGTGTGCTGGAGGTTTCCCTCGAAGTGGAAGCATTATTGCTCCCCATCGCTTGCCCCTCCGTGACTGCTACCTTGGGATCACTCGGTTGCTCGGCTGGCATGATTGTTGTCATAGGAGCCTTTGCTTTCAGGGCTCAACTTTGTTCTAGCCTTCGTAGGTTCTCAATTTCCCTCTCCCTTGTTGCTTGCATATAGCGCTCGATCTCTTGTACTTTGGCAAGACTCCTACCATCGGGTAGTAGAACCTCAGAGGGAGATAGTTCTAAAGGATCAGGAGGTGCAGTGGATGGAACATTCACATGCACACTCTCAAGAAGCATAGGGTCTATTTTAGGCATGAATGACGAATTTACTTCCCCACTCCCTTCATTTATTTCATTAACCGCATGTTCGGAGCGAGTAGCTCTACTAAGAGTCTCTTTTAAGCGGCTAAACACGCTGGACCCGGGCCGTGGGCCCATGGCATGCATGTCTTGACTTGAACTATCAGGGTTTGGTGTAGGATACCCCTCCATGACTTCGTAGTCAGAGGAAGAATCACTAGACGCGATATGATGATCTTGGGTCGCGCTACCTTGAGTCCCGGCCGAAGGTCCAGAACCTAGGGTGGAGGAATAATGGGTACCCGCGTAAATGGAGGCACTACCAATATGCTCGTGCTCTAACACTCGTCCAGAGCGTAGGTTCATATGACTTGGATCCCCTAGAAGTGTCAGTGAGTGCCAGTGAAGGCTGCTCACCTAGTATTTTTGGGTGTTTTGCAAACTCAAGTCTTTTCTTAATTTTTATTTTTATTTTTGTTTTTTGGTCCTTTTTTTTCTGACCCAGCTATAGAATAGAACGTATGATAGCTCAAAACGAGCGTCTCGATCAGAGGGACGTGCCGTGCTTTACAGCCCTCCGTTTGGTCACTTTATGCCCTCGGAATCCCTAAAACCGTCAATTTCTAGTAGGGAACTAGGCCCAAATTAGAAAGTCTAAGGGTGCAAGTGGGAAGAGAAGGGAGGAGAGTGGAGGACTTGCCCCACATGCTCTCATTCCCTCTTGAGAGGGTAGGGTATATATATAAGAGTGAGTCTAGTATATATCATAAGACTGAGGACTGAGGCCTGGGCTTGGGCTTGGGCTTGGGCTTGGGCTTGGGGAAACGATCCCGATCAAAATTTTAGTGTAGCCCCCCTGTCACTCACGCTTATTTTTGGTTTTTTTTTTTTTAAACTATGTGCAAACAGAAATTGCTAACTTTCTACCTACTTACTCATTCACTGCAAACAAGCTAACGACTACTAATTGTGCAAAGACTGTGTGCAAGCAGAAAACACAAGATTATGCAGAAATCACAAAACTTGCACACAATACAGAAATTAACAACTTGCAAAAAAATAACTCATTCCTCTTCCTCTTCCTCTTCTTTCCTACTACAAACAACTCATAGAAGAAGCACAAAGTGCCTCTTGGGCTTAGTGCAGGGCGATTCCCCGGTAGCGGCGCCAAAAATGTGCGCTCCTTGCCGCACTGTCGAAGCAAGGGACTTGCCTAACACTGTGTGCGAGCCACAGACGGCTCCAAGCACAAAACTAGCTTAACTAGTAAGCTCAAAAGAGGGCAATGGTGTGTCACTCACCGCTCTATGCTCCTGCCGTGGAGGATTCCTCGCCGCGAAGAAGAAGGAGACGCCGCTACGTCACGCTCAATCGCTTCACCGCCGTCGTGCCGCCGCAATGCTCTCTCTCTCTCTCTCTCTCTCTCTCTCTCTCTCTCATACACACACACACAAGGAGGTGAAGAAGAAGAAGATGGAGATGGATATGGAGCAAGAGCACTCTTCTATTGCACAAATGAGAGAATGAGTGAATTTTAGGTTTAGTTGGCTTTTATATGAGCTCACCCCATTCACACTTGGCCGCCCATGCTTAGCCAACTAATCCCTTGAATGTCCCAGTTAGAGTGCGCCTCTCATCGGCGATCACTCTTACCCTTTTCCTATTGGACCAACAAGCCCGGTACCTGACTCTACCAAATAAATAATACAATGTCCACCGTAGGTTACAACGTTCGTCTCGTAGGTGATAGGGTGTCCGTGGTTACAATGTACGTCTCGTAGGTGATAGGGTGTCCGTGAGCCGTGAGGGTTAACAACAAGATCTTCATTGTTTGGCCCCTCTGAATTTTGGTTGGAGTTACACTCATGCTTCATGTAACAATACTTACATGAGACAGTGGCTTTTTGACAGATCTTTGGTAGATCCTTTGGTAGAAGGCGACTCAAATAAGGCTTCAAGCGATACCCGTTTACCTTCCTGGAGTGCTCTTTCCCATTCAAGTCCATAAGTTGATAGTAACTTGAATTGAAAGCCTTCTTAACTATGTATGGCCCCTACCATCTAGTTTCAAATTTGGCATCAAAACGATTATCGAGTCGCTTGTCATACCTTAGCACAAGCTCTCCTTCCTTGATGCCTTTGTCCTTCAGTTTCTTGTCGAGCTTTTCTTTTGCTTGTGTGGCTTTCCTCTTGTAGCACTCGTAAGCTGCTTCTCTTTTCCACTCAAGCTCCACTAACGTAAGAAGTCGATCCATCCATACCTCTTGATCATCTTGTGCACCTTTGCCATGAAGCCACATTGTTGGAATGTTGAGCTCGATAGGCTGCAAAGCCTCTTGACCATAGACCAGTGAAATGTTGTAAACTTGGCTTCCCTATATGTGGTTCAATATGCCCACAAGGCACCATTTAAGAAGTCATCCCACAACTTTGTCTTGTTTCTCACCATCTTTCTAATGATGCCTGCAATGACACCATTAGCTTTTTCTACCAAACCATTTGACTGGGGATAGTAGGGTGTACTGTGACGATGTAGAATGTGAAGTTCTTCACAGACTTCTGTGAGCAAGCCCTTTCTAAACCCTTGACCATTATCAAAAACAATCTCAAAAGGTGTGCCAAATCTACAACAAATGTGAGTGTAGACAAATTTGCTCATTTTCCTCTCATTTACCTTTGCCACACTTTGTGCTTCCACCCACCTAGTCATATAGTCTATAGCCACTAGAATGTAGAGTTTACCATTCTTTGTTCTAGGCAGAGGACCCATAGCATCAATGCCCCATTTTTCAAAGGGTCCATTTGCAAGCACTATTTGCCTCGGGCCATGCACCAACCTTCTATTTCCATTTATTTGACAATTGTGACAGCTTTTACACCAATGTTGAACATCCACATGCAAGCTTGGCCAAACATACCCCGCAAGCAAAATCTTCTTCACAGTTAATTCTTGGGCAAAATGACCACCACATGCCTCTTCATGCAAACCTTTTAGAATTGCTGGAATTTCCTCGATAGTTGGTACTCTTCTGCACACTTGATCCTTCCCTCTTTGATAGAGGGAGCCTTCTAGGAAGAGATAGAAACTTGTCTTCTTCATGAGTCTCCTCTTCTGAGCTTTAGTGAGGTCTTGTGGAAACTCGCCCTCCAAAATGTAGCCAATAATGGGAGCCAATGACTCCAATCCCTGGTATCTCGGTTGCTTGACAGCTGCTGCCACCATGATGACCTGTACTTCTTTCTCAACACATGTAACTGCTTGTTGTGCAAGTAAATCAGCATCTTCATTTTGTTTCCTAGGAATGTGATATAGTTGCACTTCTTCAAACTGATTAAACATTCTACGAATGGCATGAACTTTTGTCCTTAAGCTTTCATTCTTGCATGCCCAAATGCCTAAAATCTGTTTAACAATGAGAAGTGCATCTCCCTTTACCATGAGACGTTGTATCCATTGGCCAATGCACATCTTCAAACCATGAAGTAGTGTGTCATATTCTGCTTCATTGTTGCTAGTTGAACCTGGTGGATTGACCTTCTCTTTCATGGCCACCTCTCCACTTGGGTTGAGCAATACTAGCCCTCCCCCTGCTTTTCCTGTGACTCGTCAAAAAGCTCCATCAAAGAACAAGGTAAAAGCATTAGGAATACTTTTAGATAGTGGCAATGGTAGAGTCTTTACTTCAGGCACCTTAATTTCCTTCTCATGTACCATATAAGTGAGAATCCCTGCCAATTGTGCACACACACTATCTTCTACCTTGAAAGAGTATTGGAACTCTTGCAATTCCATAATCCACTTTGAGATCCTAGTACTAAGATTCATTTGAGATGACACCCAAGGGAACAAATTTTCTGCACTGAGAATCAAAAAAGGTTTTGGTAGCAAGTAGGATCTAAACTTTCTCACCGCAAACATGAGAGAAAGCATCATGAGTTCTGCCTCCATGTAGCCTATCTCCAAAGCACTCATGACCCTACTAGCAAAGTAGATGGGTCGCATCCTGGTACTTTGGGGATCTTGTTGTAATAAAAGTACACCAATTGTTTCCTTCCCAACACTAGATCTAACAAAGAATGTGTACTCCCAACAAGGAGGCATGACTGTTGGTAGCTCTGTCAAAATGACTTTAATGTTACAAAAGTATTCTTCAAGCTCATCAGACCATGCAAATTCTACTTGTTGTGTCAACTTTTGCAAAGGATGAAGCAACTCCAAAGCTAAGTGAATAAAGTGTGACATATACTTCACCTTTTGAATGAATGAGATGACCTCTTTGAGATTCTTGGGTGATGGGAGCTCAATAAGAGCCTTTGCCTTTGAAGGATCCACCTCAATGCCTTTATAGGAAAACTTGTGACCAAGCAAGATCACTTCATCCTCACCTATGTGACACTTGTCGGGGTTGAGCTGACCTCCCATGTCGTAGAGCTTCTTTAAACCTTCTTCTACCCTTTGTAGATGCAATGATTTTGAGCTATAAATGCAAAAATCATCAATAAAAACCCTAATGGACTTTCCAAAGAATGCTTGAAACACCATGTTCATGAAGCGTTGGAAAGTTGCAGGAGCATTTGTCAGGCCAAATGGCATGACTCTAAAAGCATAACAACCCCAAGGAGTGATGAAGGTTGTTTTCAATTGGTCCTCCAATGCAATACCTATTTGAAAGTAACCTGAGTAGCCATCACACACTGTGTACTTCTCATGATCAGCTACCTCATTCAGTATCTCATCCTGAAATGGGAGGGGAAAATGATCTCTTTTTGTTGCCTCATTGAGCAGACAGTAATCCACACACACCCTCCACTTTCCGTTCTTCTTGGGAGTGACAACAACAGGAGAGACCCACTCTGAATTCTCTACTGGATAAATGAAACCTGCTGCTAGAAGCTTTCTTACCTCTTTGAGTAGAGCCTGCTCCTTGATGACTCCTAGCCTTCGTAGCTTTTGAGCTTTAGGTTTAGCCTCTGGCTTTAGCTCAATCTTGTGTTGAACATCATCTACTCCACGCACGTCGGTGTAGTCTTTAGCAAAAAGCTTAGGAAATTTCCTTAACACACCTTTGAACTCCTCTCTTTCATCCTTTGTAAGTGTTGTAGACAACATACCTTCTAACATTCCTTCATCTTCCACATTTTGGTTCTCTTGGGAACCTACCACCTCCAAACCTTGACAAGAGGTCTCTTGGTTGGTTGGCTTAAACCTTACCCCCATGACTTTGATGGAAGACTCCTCTTCAGTAATGTTGCCGCTACTTTCTTCTTCTGAAGTGTTATTGGTCCAATCTTCTTCCGTCTCACTTTGAGATGATTCTTCATGGAGATCCTCTTGGCGTTGCTCCTTCATGTCAAAGACAACCTTCTTATGATTGTCATTCCTGCAAATTAATTTTCCACTCTCCTAATCCTGCAAAGCTCGCATTTTCATTAGCCATGGTCTTCCTAGGATAAATGGATAACCACTTCCCTTGGTCGACATAACATAAAAATCCACCGCCTTCTTAATGCCAAAGGCCTCTACAAAGATATTTTTACAAATGCCTACACACCTAGCCTTGCTATTGTTTGCCATCTTGACTTTGATTTTAGGTGTCTCATGGATGTGCATGCCTAGTCTTTGCATGATTCCCTCTGTCATGATGTAAATTTGTGCACCCCCATCCACTAGACCTTTCCTAACCAATCTCCCTTTTATGTAACAATCTAGCACAGGTTGAATGTCCTCATTCATTTCAGCTTATGAAATTTTTACAACAGGCACACTCTCTTTTACCTTTCTCCTAGTGCTAACTGCCCTTGTTAAATCCCTCCTAACTTGTGGACATAATGCAAGAAATTGAGGCCATGAGATATCAGGACCCTTACCTCTCATGTCTTCCAACAAGTTGTATGGAGCCATACCATGTCCAAGAGGAAAGTCTTGGAGGTTAATACGACATCGCGTCCTCTTGGTTTCCTTGGTCTCCTTTGCCTTCTTTTCTCGTCCATGGTCACTTTGTGACGTAACTCCTTCTTTCTCCTTACCTTTTCCTTGGCCACGCTTAATGCCATTTGCTTCCAGGTCAATCTCATTGGAATTTGTCACATGCACATTTGGGTCTGGCAAAGGCGAAACTCCTTCCACTCCTCGTGGAGGTGGTCTTGCTCCATTTGGCCTTTGTAGAAGCCGTGGTTGTTGACTAGTTCCTTCACATGCATTCATCATTGGGTAGTTCAAGTTAGGTCTCCCCGGCTTCCCACGGGGCCAAGGACAATTATACATCCCATGTCCAGACTCTCCGCAATTCCAACATTGCAAGACTCTCCTAGGTCGTGGTGGCTCTCGCTCTTCTGACTTCTTTGCTTGTCCCTTGGGACCTACAGTTTGTGCAAGGTGAATTGATAGGCTGCTTAAAGATTCATTTAACTTCTCAATCACTTCCGCCGTTGCCTCAGGAAGCTCCCTAGATGTTGATTCTTGTGACTTACCTTTGGGTCTCAGACCTTCTATTGGAACCTCTCTCCTTAAGCACTTGAGTTTTCTATATTTCTCAACAGCCCTAGTTTCAGCTACATCAAAGGTAGCAGGTGCACCTGCCTCAACTTTTACCTTAAGGTCAGGAAAGAGTCCGGCTATGAACCTCTCCTTCTTTAGGAACTCTGCACCATCACCAGGGTTAGCAACATTTCTCACCCATACAGCCCAAAGATGTAGAAACTCTTGCTTGTACAAGTAGTAGTCATCTAAGTCTTTTTGCTTATGAGAAACAATGTCTTGCCATAGCTTTTGAGTGTTTTGGGGATCAAAGAAGTATCTCTTGAAATGATTCACAACTTTCATGTAGTTCCCTTTAACTTCCTCAGGCAAAGAGTCAAACCAAGTGCTAGCATCTTTCCTAAGGACCACCTCAAACATCTCTACACGTTCTTGATCAGTTACTATCCTCTTGATACCACAAGACATCTTGAAATTTGCTAAAAGTAATTATGCATCCTCTCCAGGCTCTCCAAAGAAAAGAGGATATCCGGACATTTGGCGTTGGGCCTCCATTGAATCGGTTTCAAAGTGACAACACGTTTTTGTTTTTCTTTCTTAAAAAAAATTTACACAATAATGTTTTCTAAATTGCAATCTATTCTACAACAAAATAAAAATATTCACATCAAATGACCTATGATAATCAATAAGAGGTAGGATGACAGGGTTTGGTGACGCCAGAATTTCTCCTACTCTTTGGGCACCAAACATGAACACCATACGTTGTTGAAAATGGATTTTTTTACTAATTGCAATGTTTATTCTAATGTGTGGAGTGAAATGGAAGGGAAAAACCTCTATTTCTGGGCCATTATCCATTGTCTATGCATGACTTAATGTTTAAAACAAAACAAAAATATAGACATCCAAACTAAGGTCGTATCTAATGAGAAGCAAAATAAAAGGATTTACTGAAGCGTTTATCTCGGCCAACCTAAGAGGGCCCAAAATTCTACGAATTACGCTGAAATTGCAACTTAGTACTAACAATTATGTGTACCTTTTGCCTTGCAATGGGAATGAAAGGATCATACAAATATTTGTGATTCATGCAACCTACTTGACTATGCTAAAGGTTGAACCTACACAAAAAGATACACAAGTTGTTCCTCAGTGGGGGCACCAAAATTGAGGCGGTCCGGGGCGGGCAAAAAGAGAGGCGACCTCTAAACACCCCTCAAGGCTCCCGTGCTGCTCAATTGGGGCTGGAGCAACCACAAGCACAACACAACAACAAACCCACAGCCAAACCCAAACAAGATAGGGGCACCACCTAGTTATGGTATGCGAACTAGGACGCACGAGAGATTTTGTCACAACCAAGAAGATGCACCACAAAACACACACAAGCAACCTCACACCAAGACACACACAAAATGGACTAGAGAGAGCTAGAGCAAAGGGAAGAGAGAGAGGAATGGATCTTGCGTAATACCTTATTGGTGTCTTGCAAATAGAGACGGTTCGTTATGTTGCTATCGTAGAGCTTGTACAAAAAATCACTCAATGCTTAGTAAATGCTAAACATTGCCAATATACACACACACTGTCTTAGGGTGTGGGAGACCTCTCACCACAATACCCTCTTACAATGGACACAAAATTGGCAATGAAAACACACTAAAATACTTTCTGAAGCAAGATCAAACGATAGAACTCCAAATACACAAGTCACCTTGATTTCACTAAACAGTATCGTACAAGTGGAAGGACAAAGATTTGAACGTCGAATCACGCCTTTGATGTAGAGTGCACAGGTGATGGAGAAGGTAGAAAAGAAGACTACGCACACACACCAACACACATCGAGACACACACACAAAATCGTTACCCTGCAGCAGCCATTCAACGAGCTGCTCTTCTCTTCTTCTCTTTTAACTATGATCCAAAGTATATTTACAACATAGTATAGTCAGTGTCCAGCCGCCCATAGCACAATGCACCTATTCTTTAACATCATATTCTTTAACACTCCCCCTCAAGCTCAGAGTGAGCTTGCATATGATGGATTCCCAATGCTTCACGAAAGTAGCAAAACTTATCCTTTCCAAGAGCTTTTGTGAATATATCCGCAACTTGATCATTTGTCTTCACATACACCAAATCAATCTCACCTGCCAAAACTTTTTCTCTAATGAAGTGATAATGTACCTCAATGTGTTTAGTGCGAGCATGGTAGACTGGATGCTTTGCCAACATGATGCTGCTAATATTGTCACAATATATAATGATACTGTCAAGATAGTCAAAACCAAAGTCTACCATAAGCACTCTCAACCATGACTCTTCACATGCTGCCAAAGCTGCTCCACGATATTCAGCTTCTGTACTTGATAATGCTATAGTTGATTGCTTCTTGCTACTCCAACTTATTATACCATTGCCAATGGAAAATGCATAACCACTCGTAGATCTTCTATCCATAAAATCTCCTGCCCAATCTGCATCTGTGTAACCATAAAGACAAAGCTTCCCATTCTTTTCATAAAACATTCCATAACTGACAGTGGCTTTCACATATCTCATAATCCGTCTCACTGCATCAAGATGACTTTTACATGGATTTTGCATGAATTGACTCACAACACCCACTACATAACTCAAATATGGCCTTGTTATTGTCAAGTAAATAAGGCTTCCAACCATCTTGCGATACATAGTGGCATCCTCAATGTAATGTCCATCATCAAACAACTTCACATCTTGATCAAGAGGTGTATCAACCGGTTTGCACACTGTCATTCCATACTTCTCAAGCATATCCAACGCATATTGTCTTTGTATCATCCAAATTCCTGATAAAGTATTGACAATTTCAATTCCCAAGAAATATCTCAACTCACGAGGGTCCTTCATGTTGAGTTCTCTCAACAAACTCTTCTTGACATGCAAAATTTGCTCATCATGACTTCCAGTGAGAATCAAGTCATCAACATAGATAACAATAACGACGATCTCTCCATCAACATGCTTCAAAAACAATGAGTGATCAGCAGTAGACTGTTTAAATCCAATCTTCTTCAAGAATCTAGTTATCTTTTCACACCAAGCTCTAGATGCTTGCTTCAAACCATACAATGCTTTCTTCAACTTACACACATAATATGGAAACTCTGGATGTTGACAACCCTCTGGCTGTATCATATAAACTTCTTCTTCCAAGTCACCATTCAAGAATGCATTATCCACATCCATTTGCCGTAACTTCCAACCGAACATACTTGCCATTACTATCACCAATCTGACTGTTGTCATCTTTGCAACTGGACTGAATGTCTCATCATAATCAAGACCTTTTGTTTTTGCATAACCTTGAGCAACAAGCCTCTCTTTGTATCTTTCCACACTACCATCTGACTTGCACTTGACTTTGTATACCCATTTTGAACCAATTTCTTTCTTTCCACTTGGCAAGCGAACCAAATTCCAAGTGTCATTCTTCACAAGAGCATCCATCTCATCATCCATAGCTGACTCCCATTTTGATTTTCCAATTGCCTCTTGAAAACATGTAGGCTCTTTATGTTGCACACGTGAAACCATGTATGCATAATGTGTACGCATGTAACCGTTGTATGTCAATCTATCAACTGGATAACGCACCCTCTCTGATCTTCTCAACTGTGGTGCACTCTTCTCTTTAACTCTTTCATATGGGGGTACATATTTATCAATATGCTTACTGCCAGGTGTCCTCAAATGTGGTAAACCATGCTCTTCATCGAGGCTTTCATCTCCAGAACTCTCTTCAACCACTTTCTTCTTGCCTTTCTCGTCTTGCTTCTTATCTCGCAAACAACCGCTCCATGGGTTGACACTTCCTGTACTCTCCTCTGCCATATGTGGTCCTGAAATAGTTCTTGTTGATGGTCCTAGCTTATCAACAACATGACGCACATTCTCTTTCTCTTCATACTCATCTTCTATCATCACTGGCTTTGGTTTATACCATGGTTCATGCTCACAAAATCTGACATCTCTACTGACATAAACTTGTCTTGTCATAGGATCATAGAACTTGTAACCTTTCTTTTCAACTGGATAGCCCAAGAATATGCACTTCACTACCTTTGGCTCCATCTTCTTTCTTGCTTCATTTGGCACATGAACATAGCAAACACATCCAAAAACTTTCATGTAGGAAACTGTTGGCTTGATCCCATAAAGTCTCTCATAAGGTGAAATTTCATGAATGGCAACTGTTGGTGTTCGATTCATAATGTGTACTACTGTTAGTGGAATATTCATCTCATTCATCATGGCTCTTGCAATCTCTGCTATGACTCTATTCTTTCTCTCAGCAACTCCATTTTGTTGTGGTGTGTATCTGCAAGTAATCTGTCTTCTTATGCCTTGTTCACGTAAGTAATCATCAAAACTGTGTGACATGTACTCTCCCCCTCCATCTGTACGTAGGCATTTAATTTGACAACCATTCTCTTTCTCAATCATAACTTTGAACTCCAAGAATACCTCAAATGCCTCTGACTTTGCCTTTAGAAAGTAAACCCATGTCATTCTGCTGTAATCATCCGTAAATGTGATAAAATATCGACAACCATTTGGTGTAGCATAATCACAAGGTCCCCAAATATCTGAATGAACAATTTCCAAAGGACTTTGGCTAATTCTCCCCCTCTTTGGAAATGGTAAACGAGATTGCTTTCCAAATTGACAAGCTTCACAAACATGATCAAAATTCAATCTGCCACAACTTTGGTAATCCACGTACAATTTGATTTGATTGCATATACTTTAGTATTCTAAAATTGACATGTCCAATCCTCTTATGCCATAACTCTGCCCAATTATCTTGAGTGGCTGATTTGTTTTCATACATACCACTGTGTAAACATGGATCTCCAGCTTCCAATGACAACAAGCGACCTTTCTTTCTTCCACGTGCCAATATCTTGCCTGGTCTGCCTTTGTGAAACTTATGAAGAAGTCAAAACGATTAAGACGGACTTGCAACCCTTGATCTGTCATCTGTCCAACTGATGCCAAATTCTTTGTGATTGAAGGCACATATTGAACATCTCCCAATGTGTTGTATGTCCCGTCTTTTTCTAGCAATGGAACTGAACCAACATGTGTAATCCGATGCATAGTATCATCACCTGTAGCGACAAACTCATCCTCTTCTAATTTCTCTTTTCTGTCAAACCATTCACCATGATATGTCATATGATTTGTGGCACCACTATCTAAATACCAATCATCTATATGATGTGGCTCCACCATGCTTCCAACAACATGCTCCATAGGAAATAAATGTCCACTCGATCTACTGTCATATATATTTTGATCATGAGGATTGTATCCAGCAAAGTTTCCTCCATGTCTGCCATAATCTCGGCCTCTTCCACCACGATCACGATTTTGATTTAGCCTTTTGTAACATTCTCTTTCAAAGTGACCATAAATGCCACATCTGTTACAATATCCATCTCTTTGAGGATGTACAAATCGTCCACCTCCACGTCCACGAGTTCGGGCTCTCCCCCTGCCTCTTTGGCTATAACATTGTAACTTTGACTTTGTTGGCTTTTCCATTGACCTCTTCCAGCATTGTTTCCACGACCATAGTTTCCTCTTCCACCTCTATTGTTTCCACGACCTCTAGAGTAAAAAAACCTGATCTCTGGAATTGTTATTTGATGTGGAAGGACCTGACTTGCTTAACTTCACCTCTTCTTGCAAACAAAGGTTTACTAACTCTTCAAAATCAGGCATGTGTCCTCGAGCAGATATAGATGTATCCAATGACTTGTATTCCGGTCCCAAACCATTCAATGTCACTAAAACTAAGTGATCATTTGGAACTTCAACATTAATGCTCGCAAGATCTTCCTGTATTTGTTTTATCTATGTCACATAATCTGATATGGATCTATTTCCTTGCCATACACAATGTAACCTTTGCTTCAAGTGAACTTTTCGTGGTTCTGTATTGGAGTTGTTCATTCTTGCTAGTATCTCCCATGCTTCCTTTGGAGATTGAGCCTTTTTAACATGTGGTATAAAGAAGTCACTAATGCATAGTGAAATCCAATGCATCACTTTCTTTGAATTCTCGATCCACTTCTTGTAAGCTTCTACTCCTACTTGCCATGTTTTATGTGCTTCAACATTATCTCTATTTGGTTCCAAACCAACCTCGGGACACTCTTGTTCACCTGTAATATAATCCGATAAACCTTTGCCCATGATAAATTTCTCCATCCTGTAAGACCATATGTTGTAGTTCTCTCTGGTCAGCTTCTCTCCAACAATCTTTGTGACTTGAGTTGAACTTTTTGCCATCTTCACTCTCTCAATTTCTTCCAAAGGATTTTGACAAAATTTCGAGTTTCGTTTGTATTTGGACAATATCTCAAGTGACAATCTCAACCAAAGTGCTCATAAACACTGACAGAAAATCTCTCACTGCCAACGGAAAATCTACTGACTCACTTTGCCACAAACTGACTCGGTACTATGCATAAATACTCTAAAACAATGTCCACATGGACCTGTATACAAATGCAATCCATACGCTATCATGTACCACATATCCATACATCTACCTTCTTCCCATAGTCATAAACGACATATGAGGTCTTTCGCGGGGCCAGACGGGGGTTCGCTCCAGTACCTAATCCACCTTGCCAAGGTACCAAAGCTCACAAGGCAAGGCTTCAAAAAACCTCACTCGACCCTCACAAAGGCTGCAGTTTTCCAAAATACATTAACCGCATATCCATACATAACCACAAAGTACTCAATCTAACAATATAACCACCTCAACTTCTTCCCACAACCTTTCTTACATAGGCGGCTGTCCATAACGGACCCACAACAACCAAACATAATCTTCGATAACACAATATCATGATGCAAAAGCTCTATGTCGCTCTCCAAAACCTAAGTAAATGCTGAATTCTTCACATGTAACCTGTAAATCTATTGCCGAGTGCAAAATTGGAAATCTCATATGCTTGTGTGAGCTGGCTGTTTGCTGCAAAAAATTGCAGATTTTGGCAAATCTGAGTATGCCAATGCGTTCGGAATGCCCAAAAACATAAAGATAGACTCCTGGATCACTGTATTCCGAGTTCGGGTGAGAGAGTTATGACCAAAAAACCTCTCTTTTTTGCTGTTTTCCAGAGCTGCGGAAACCTGTGTATTGACTGTAGCTCCTTAAACTGAGCTCTGATACCACTTTGTAGAGTGCGCAGGTGATGGAGAAGGTATAAAGAAGACTACGCACACACACCAACACACATCGAGACACACACAGACAATCGTTACCCTGCAGCAGCCATTCAACGAGCTGCTCTTCTCTTCTTCTCTTTTAACTATGATCCAAAGTATATTTACAACATTGTATAGTCAGTGTCCAGCCGCCCATAGCACAATGGACATATTCTTTAACATTTGATGCACCAAACCTCAATTTATTGATGATGGAGGAACATATACAATAGTGCTTTTGAGATTTTGAACTCACGCTCTCTCACTTGCAATGTGTAGCTTGAAAGCTTCTCCCACACCAACAGTGAAGCTCACAAAGTGGTTGCTACACCTAAGTTTCTCCTCACGCATAGAGTGTTGGGGTGCTATGTAAGGTTGTTTTACAAGAAGGAGAGGGGCCTATTTATAGGTTGGAGACCCATCATTAAGATTATTTAAAAATCCTAATTTACAAGCTAACAAATCAGGATTATGATTTTTCCTGAATATCAAAACATTGCGGGCCTTCTTTGTCTGCTTGAGTCATGGATGTGGGCTCAAAAGAGAGAATTATTGATGGTAGATAAGGTGAAAGTAGAGTTTTAAGGAAGGGGAGAGAGAGAGAGAGAGAGAGAGAGAGAGAGAGAGAGAGAGTTACTATGCACATGTCTTGAGGTGAGGTGTCTTTTATGGTTAGGTCAATGGCTATTTTGTGTTAGTATGTTAGTGGTTAGTATTAGTAATCACTAGAAAGTTAATGATGTATTTACAATGGGTAGAATAGGGTGGATGGTTAAATGAAGTGAGAAAATCCTTGTGATTGTGAAGCTTGAAGAAGTTTTTTATTTACTTGTGTACGTTCCCAAAATGACTATTGATCCTCTTCTTCGTCTTCTCTTCTTTACGCCACCGCCGCCAAGTTATTATCGCGATGAAACTGGCAATTCGGTTGATAAGATCTCTTTATTTGGAGGGGTTAAGCATGGTACACATGCTGAATTTTATGTATATAGAGAAGGGGTAAGACAAAATTGTACTTTGGAAGTAATAGAGAGAGGCATAGAGATGGTGTATATACGTGGAGAGCTCATATGAGAGCTATGGAAGTAAGAGGGGAGGTTAATGGTGAAGAAGGTGAGAGAAACCATGAAAGGTGCAGGTTTGAGTGAGGGATTGAGAGAAGTGTGTGTGTGTGTGTGTGTGTGTGTGTGTGTGTGTGTGTGTGTGTGTGTGTGTGTGTGTGTGTGTGTGTGTGTGTCTGTGTCTGTGTGTAGAAGTGTGGAAAAAGGTGAGAGAAGACTATGGGCTACTTTTGTGAGAAAAGTGGGCAAACTAAGGTCCACTCAAAAAATTATAGCTCACCGGTGGTTACTCCAAAAATCACCAAAATTTTTGAGGTGATTATTCAGCTCTTGGTCCACATTTTCTCTTTTGACCACCGCTTCAAATTCGGAGTGGAGATGGGTGCCAAAAATCTCACCAAAAAACCTGTTTTTATGCCTGCAAAAGTCTTTTAGTGGCCCCCTCCTTTGTTGAATTTGTACAATGCATCCAAGAGTGAGCCCCTCCTTTGTCATATCATAATACAAAGCATCCAAGTTTCCCTTTACACATGCATGGAGGAGGATTATTGGTGAATAAAGCAATATATATATGGTGGGACTAGTGTATGGACTATTCATGGATTTTAGCTCAATGAGCACATGGTGTTAGAATAATGAGTAAAAATAATAATAAAAATATGTAATAATTATGGATATGAAAATATATTGGAATCATATGATATGGTCCCTCTTTGTATTATTTTGGGTGAAAGAGGAAAAGGTATGCAAGCAAATGAAAATAATATAATAAACGTGACTAAGGGAGTAGAAATCATTTTTTTGTTTTCACAAGGGTGAGGGTGAAAATGTGGGGGTGATTTGTATAAAAGAAAAATATGAGGTTAGAGTATGTACAAATTGGCAAAAAAATATACTTATGGTACACACCTAAGTATAAATATTTAAATAAAATACCAAAATAATTATAAAAAATCCCTTTATTTAGGTCATATATACAATGAAATATTTACACACAAAGAGGCCATAATTTACTTTATTCTTTAATTTTTTATTTTTTATTTTTTATTTTAGCTCAAATAGCCCAATGACTAGCTATTTGAGGAGTTTTAAGAAAATAAGGGTAAAGTCCCCTAACTCACACACGCCTATGTACAATGAAAAGGTAAAACTAGCCACAATGTTTAGGTGATTTTGGTAGGGTGGAGTAACCCACTATGGCAATTACGGAGAGCCGAAAAACGGCTATCACTGTCAACCCAAGGAAGTAGCAGATGAAACTTGAATACAGCGGGTTGTTTAATATGCAGATTGATTTGCAAGGGAGAAAAATCTAGTAAATTGATAAGTTTAAATCTTTCAAAATAATAAGAAATAGTGGTTTGTTAAAGCACGTCCTGTGAGAATATTTTTTGGTAGCCTGCATTAAAAACTTTACGTCACGGAGTGATTGAAATTTGAGAGAGAGAGAGAGAGAGAGAGAGAGAGAACCTGAACCAAAACGTGTGAACCTAAACGCGGAAAAATAACTATGCAAACATGGAAAAATAAATGTGCAAAAAAGAGGCTCGGTAGCGACGTCGCAAAGATGCATTGAGAAACAGAGGGTCATTAGTGATGTTGAGGCTGCAAAGATTCTTACCTAAATCTATGCATTGAGAAACAGAGTGAGTGCATGCCGGCTGCAAAGATTCTTACCTAAATCTATGCATTGAGAAACAGAGTGAGTGCATGCCGGCATGCATAGATTTAGGTAAGAATGTTTGCAAGCAACATTTAGCCATGCCATGATATTCCTATATTTATATTGCTAAATACTCACATTATAATCTAATGTATTTGCAGTAAGCCAAGCCATAATCTAATGTATCCATTGGGCAACTTTGTTGACTTCATATTGCTAGAGGTTGATACTGCCAATGAGGACTTCACCTAAAAGTTCTCGCCAAAAGGGGGAGAAGAGGATCTATTGCAAGGCAAAAACCTCATCCTCCTATTAGGTACACGTTCTCCTGCTTGTGAGGTTTGGTTAAATTAATTGGTTGTAGGAATGCACGTCAACGTGCATAGCTATAGGCAATGGTTTAGAGTTCTTGAAGCTATCTGCAAAGACCCAACAAAGTACATCGGAGATCCTAAATTCTTTTGTGTTTTGGTCGGTAATAGCTTGTGAGATGCCCCTAGGAATTGGACCCGGATAGACTTCTCTAGATTTTAGCTTCAAAGCATATGATAGCTTGCCCATAAGTTACAACAATGGCGGGGTTTAGGACTCAGTTTCATATTTTGGTAAAAATTGTAAACTTGTTAATTATAAAAACCAGTCTGTGCTCACTTTAGCTGAAGTGAATTGCTATTTTCAATGTTTTGCCTTTAGGTATGCCCGTTGACGTGCATG
This sequence comes from Adiantum capillus-veneris, assembly GCF_014529385.1. Classification (NCBI taxonomy): domain Eukaryota; kingdom Viridiplantae; phylum Streptophyta; class Polypodiopsida; order Polypodiales; family Pteridaceae; genus Adiantum; species Adiantum capillus-veneris. The sequence goes on along the minus strand of NC_140942.1, from coordinate 89,961,076 downwards.
TCTAGAGGCAGTGAAATGTTGAAACATAATTAAATTTTCCCGACTTCAATATTTTTTTAAAAAATTACCTCTAGACATGCCGGTCAACATGCATGTCTAGAGGTAATGCAAACATGCATTATTTAACATTTGTAAATGAGATTTTGCTTTAATTTTTAAAAAAAATTGAAGTAAAATGACATGTGTCGTTTGGATTATAGTTACCTATATTCATGCACATCGGTGTGCATCTCTAGAGGTAGTAAATTCTTTTTGAATGAGATTATGTTTTTCATTTTACATTGTTTTAAACAAGTAAATATTTTAGGAAAATAGCATGTGTGATTAGGATTATACTTACCTCTAGGCATTCCCGTTAACGTGCAACTCTAGAGACGATAAATTATTTTTAATGTGATTCCTTTGGATTGTAGCTAAGCATGTCTTTTTGTATATAATGGTAACAAACTTCTGTTTGGATTTTCTAGCTCATAGACATACATGCATGTGTAGAGTAAGTGAATTGTTATGCTCTGTTAAAGTTAATTAGACATGCATATCAATGTTCGTGTATACATTTTATGGAAATCCTCAAGTGAGGTGTCCAGTGGACCATAGTAAATTTTGAGAATTAGTTTCATTTACAAACAAGGTTCTGTCCAATTTTCCTCAAGATTTAGAGTGATTTTTTATTCAACATTGCTTTTGGCAAGTATATCTTGAGGAAAATGGCATGTGTGATGAGGATCTTGCTTGCCTCTAGGCATGCCAGTCAACATGCAACTCTAGAGACAATAAATTATTTTGAATGTGATGCTTTTGGAATGTAGCTAAGCATGTCTTTTTGTTGATAATTGTAGCAAAATTTGTTTGGAATTGTTAGCTCTAGATATGCTCGTCGCCATGCATGTCTAGAGGTAGTGTTTAAGTTAATTAAACATGCATAGCCATTTTATAGAAATCCTCAAGTGAGGTGTCCACTAAAAATGTCCATTTGCTGTTATGTTTAAAGACAAAGAATTGGGTTCTCTCTGTGCAAAGGAGTTCATGACTTTTTTCTTAAATTGATTATGATAATGAGTTGACATTGTTTTATGTCTTGTGGGTTTTTTGTCCAGTCCCACAACACATGGACGATCAAAGAGAGGTAGACATGGACGTAAAGTCTCATTTCAACCTCTTGAGAATAGTGATCAAGTGTCATCAATCTCATCAAAACTGAGATGTCAAAGGATCAGGGACTCAAGAGGAAGAAATTCACTCTATTGAAATGGGAGAAGGGTCTGTGCATGAAGTTGACAACACCCTAGCTCCTACAGAGAATAACCTTCAGATTATTCCATAGAAAATGCGAGATGAGGTTACTACAACCACATAGATAAATGAGGAGCACGATATTTCTATGCATAGGAATGCCGATGTATTACAGAGCATGCAAATTTTCAGTTGCTTTGATTGTCCTCCTATACCATTGTGCAGGTTAGTTCCTTATGCTAGAGTAAGGGGACTTAGAGACGATCTTAGCGGCCTAAAAGCTGCATTTTCAAAGGAAGGAGATATGCAAGAAAAAGGGGATTTTATTGTTTTACTTTGGACATTTAATAGAGAGCAGACACTTGTGACAAGTGAGAACAAGGATCTAGTTGTTGTTTTGAGGTTTGGAACTTTCGACTAGTTTTTCATTTTATCTCTGTATGTTTTTTATTTTGAAGATGAAATCAAACAAATTTGGGATCCACTATGGAATGACATTGATGAGGAGTTTGAGAGAGAGATGATGCGGCAACCAAAGTTTGCGGGTCTTATAGCTCATATGCTTTATGTATGGGGAGGGAAACCATCACACCCTTGCATGGTCTCAAGCTATTAGAGAGAAATTCTCCACCTCAAAGGAGAAACATTGTAGAGTGCTATGCACTATCATAGACCCTACCAAGGTTCCCAAAATTGCTTTGTTGTGAGTAGCTTGCAAAGAATGAATGTGTAGGTGCTTCTATCTTATGTTTATAAGCTCTACTCTTTGTGGTTACTTATTCCAGGTTAAAACCATTTTAATTTGGTTCTTGCAGTATGAATATGCATGCTTTGGTGACCACCCACCTACGGGACGAGATTGTGAACACCAATCACATATGTGCGACTGATTATGAAAGCTACATGAAATCCCTCCCAGAGAAAGATCAAAATCTCATTGCAATGGTTCAAAGGAAGTATGGTAAGGGTGTAGAGCCATGGTACCCCTCACACACCGCTACCTTGGCATGATGATTTTTTATGTATGTAGTCATTGAGTCTGTCTTTGTTGTTGATTGTGTCTCTTAGATTTGTGATTATCTCTTACAAAATTTTATGTTGTTTTAAGGTTCAAATACACACACACACACACACACACACACACACACACACACACACACACACACACAGAGAGAGAGAGAGACTAGATTGAGTCAACTTAAGCAAGGGTTGTCTAAAGAAGAGCAGAAAAAAGAAGAGGAGAGCATTTGGTGATAAATATCAAGAACATATTGTAAAGGTACACCAACCTACATAAACATGAAGTCAATGTATTTGTTGTAGTCATTAATATTATGCTGCTAATGTTATTTTGTAGCTCTCGAATATTGTGGATCCCAATTTGGGACTAATTGGTTGGCAAGAATTATGTCATTGAAATGGGCAAATGATAGTTGAGAAACTTTAGAGAAGCTCAACTTGATTGCACTTCATGATGCCCTTATGCAAAATAAGATTCAGTGGGTTTCACTACTTGAGTATGACAAGATGACGAGGGCATCATTTGGTTTAAAGAAAAGGGATCATGTTTCCGATAGTGATTATGGAGGCGTATGTTGTTTTATAAAAATTTTGCTTTATGTCGGGGTTATAATAGTTTTATTCTATGATATTGATTTTGCTTGTAGTTGGTTACGTAGGGAAGGATACCTTGCTTGTGTCTTGGAGAGAGCAACACAGCTTGTTTAAGATTTTTTGGATTTGCCGAGGGGATGGTATCCTTACCACATGATTGCACTTTGGGTCTATACTTTGATGAGAAAGTATGAGGCTAGACCATCCCTCTTTCCACTTGCGGTCTCTTTAGAGGCCAAAACAAAGGATGTCAAGAAACAAGCACTAAGCCTGCACTAAAGAAGGTGGATACTTTTTGAATGGCAGCTTAACGATTGGCCTACAAGTTTGCAACTTTAATTTTTTGTGTTTAATATTTTTGTTTCTTGTTAGGTTTTTGTTGTTTTTGGTTTCAAAGGGAATTTTGCCAGCCCTCCCATATGTAGTAAGACACTGGGCACATACTACACCAGAGGAGGCATACATGTATCCCCCTAGCATGCCCACTATGACCACATGGACGAGAGATACATGTCCCTGGTGGTTGGATATGGAGAAAGGTCACATCCTTGCCCGGGTGAGAGAGAGCTTCGAGAGGTTATGCTGAGTGATGCAGCAACACAGGTACCGCCACCACCCCTCTACTTCAAAGGAGAGACAATTAGGTACAATCATATCTATCTTTGACTTGAATGTACCGATGCTTTTGATTCTAATAACATTGCTTGTCTCTATCAAGGTGCCCGCTCTGCCTGTAAGGGAAAGGGGACTTTGGTTGTTGATACCACCATTGTAGAGGATATTCTGGAGCCTGGTGAGTTTCTAGAATCATGTTGTTGACTTTTGTTTGTAATCCAAGAAACGATTCTCATATTGTGTGTATGGTTCCAGACTTTTTGGGAAAAGTTGTAGCTCGGAAGAGCATCCAATTTGTCTATGTTTTGGAGTCTCCATTGGGCTACCCAATGTTTCCTATTGACACACGATGCATTGCTGATGTTGGGGACTATATTTCTATTGTTGTAGACTTTAGAGAGGGTATTCGCAATGCATCATGGATATCCCTGCATGACCACATGTCTCGAGTGCATTTTGGTGACATGTCATACACTCGTGTGGGGAGGCCAGTGTCATGGGCTGCAAACTCATGTGCACCGCTTTTGCACCACCACATTGCTCTTAAAAGCGGGTTTGACGATCCTGGTGATGGTCTTGGCATGCATGAAATCTTCACAGAAAGCTAAAGGTTTGGAGAAGCAAGCAAAGCATAGTGTTATTTTTTCTTAGATCTACAAAAAATGTTTTCTTGAAGCTTTTGGGGAGATCAATTTTAGCAAATCCTTAGAGGCTTTGGTCTTGCAAAGGCTGTTAGATATGCTTCAACCTTAGTAAAGTAAGGTTTTTGTGTAACAGATTGAAAGGTGAAGCTTGGGAAAAAAATGGGGGAATCTTTTTTTTATAGCAAAACTCACAATTGTGAGTGAATTATATTGAACAGCCCAAAAAATTACAAGGTCTTGTCATGCTCTTGATGAGCCATGACATCATCCAAGGACTATAATTACATCGACTATCAGGGAAGCCACCCCCACCAACCCGCCGCCTCCTCCTTGATACATAGGGTCCATAAAGTTGTCCTTTTGAGATCTTTTATTTACCGACGGCCAAGATTTTCCCCCGTCCTAGGCATTCCATCTGCTGACAACAAGGCACAAGTAGTCCTAGGCAAATCCTCCGAGTGTTTCTTGCACCCGAGCTTCCATATTAGCACTTTGCTTTCTTGAGTAATTTTTGAAAAGCTTGCCACCTCCGAAACTCCTTCAAACACACAGCGGTTCCTTGTCTGCCATACATTATGTAAGAAGAAGTATCTGACAATTTGAGTGCTGATGAGGAGGGCAGGACTTCTTGAATTCTTGCCTCCAAGGTATAGGTCAGTCTTGAAAAAACTAATTTTCCATGTTCTTTGGACCCACTTGCATATTTTCCCTACGAGGCCTTTAATAGTTGGGCAGTCCATGAATAGGTGGGCCAGATCTTCTCTAGACATCTTGCACCCCAAGCATCGATCTAACCCAATCCCTCTCTCTTGAATCTTCACCCTCGTTGGTAGAGCACCCCAAATTACCTTCCATAGAAAGACCTTCATGTGTTGTGGAACCTTTGGCTTCCAAATATCCCCCAATACTTGCTCCCACCTTTCCTCCGGCCATTTCTTTTTCCATAGCTTGTTTAGGGGGCTAGACCAATTCTTCTTATGAATCATTGTCTGATAAATGCTTTTAGGATGGGGTTTTTCTAAGAGACTGCTTCCAGGCCATTTCTAGGCATTCCAATCAAACACGGAATCCCAGATTGGCATCACTAAATCAAGCTCCTTCATCACTTTGTGGACAAGCAAGACCTCCAAGCTATTGAGTTGGTATTGGGTAACGAGAAGGTCAATGATTTTCCAACTCTTGTTGCCACTGTCCCAGAAGTGCCCAAGTCGCTTCAGACCCTTATTATTGAGTTTCCTGGCTGTCTCAATCCAATAGGGAGTTTGTGGTGGATCTACAACTTTGGACAGCCAGGGGGACCAATGCAAAATGGAGTTCTTGGAGTATCTAACTTCTTCCCCCCACTTTAAGACTCCTGCTGCTCTCTTGCATTTTCTTATCAATTCTCCTGAGCTGCCCCACAGTCTTAAGGTAGACCACTCCGGGGCTAACAGTTTGTCATGAACCTCCACCCCTCTCCACTTTCCACCATCCGAGCCAAGTTTACCTGCTTCTATCATATCACTGACCATGACTGCCCAAACTTTGGAATGTTAAGGCTTGGAGAAATTAAGCAATTCTAGACTCCAACCTTAAGAAATATTTAAGCTTACAATGCTAAGTCTTGGAAGAATTAAACAAAATTTGCAGGGAAGCTCTTTCTACACAGGTGAAAGCTGTGTGTATGCACGCACACACACAATTATTTTTGTGTGTGTGAGCTTCACATCTGTAAGAGAGTGTTGCAAGGTGAGCACATAGTATGCTTGTCACACACACACACACACACATTTGCACACATGACTAAATTTTAAGTTTCAATATCAGTGGTGCAACCAAAGTTGGTCGATCCTAGAAGTGGTGTCAAGCAATGCTAAGGATGCATACAAATGCATGGAAGAATGTTTAAGCAGGTGTGAAGACCGTGGGCAGGCAAAGGGTAGTGGAAATGTATGTATAGGGTGGGTTTTTAGGCAAAAAAGGCTCCAAAATGGCCCAAGTGGGATGGAAAATCTAAGTGTTTGAAGTGTACAAAATATGCCCTGGAATGTAGTGCTTGATATGTTCTAGAAGTTGGTCTAGATGACTCTCCAAATGGAGCTACAAGGTGGAAGATATATCTATTGTAAGATAAAAGGTTTTGCAAATTCTTGAAGAACATGACAAGTAGGGACAGGTGGACCAACCTGGTGCAAGTGAATAGACCCAAATTACTCAAGTTGTGGAGCATGCCAGTCTTTTTAGATTGTCAATCGGAGCCTAGATGAGAAAGTTATGATGAGTGGAAGATTTCTTGGGGACCGGGTATGTGCCAAGTTGTTGCATTGATAGACGTGCCATTTGGTGTTTTTTTGGCCCCGACTAGGTTTGAGAAGATAAAGGGTATCACATGAAGTTAGCAAGAGTTGATAGCTTGTCAATCGGGGTCAAGGGTGATAAGATATGTCAGATAAAAGTTTGGTGCAATTGACAAAGGGAAGGTGCTAGGTGTTTTTTCTAGTTTTGGCGGCCTTGATTGGCGGTCTCGAAGAAGTCAAAATGCAACAAGGCCAAGGAGAATTGGAGTCAACATGATGGAGATTTGGCACGACTTTGTAGCTAGAGCATCAGGTTGGAAAGCAAAAGTCTTTAGCTCTTCAAAGTGAGAGGAAAAATGCCTTCAGTGAGGTTTAATAAGGTTTTGAAAACCCTTTGAAGCTTAATAAGGTGGCGTGCTGCCATGTCACAGTGTATATAGTCCCGTATATAAGGCCTCCGCATTGACAAGCAGGGTATAAGACCCAGAGTGGGCAAAAAAGTAAACATCCAAGTAGGAGAGAGAGGGCGACTATGGTGTTTGCATGACCCCCTCCACTCGTGTGTTGTGGGCGTTGCTATGGTGGTCTGTTGTGATGTCTTGGCCGCTCGACAACACTACGTTTGGTGAGCGATAGTGGACGATGGCCGTTGTGGATGGCAAAGACATATGGTGATGACATGGCAATAGCACCCAATAAGGGTGTGATCTCGCTATCAAAAGAGCCAAAAAGTTTTGAAGTGAATGGTAGAGGCAAAGACCCCCCTGCAAGTGACATCGCTAGTGATAGAGGGAAGGAAAGGTGAGTGTGGATAATTGGGAGAGAGAGATAGCTCCACAATTGCAAGGCAAAAGATCTGATCAAGGGGTCGATTCCAAGGTCTAGTCAAGGGGAGTCCCAAGGAGGACTACGGATGAGAGAGAGAGAGAGAGAGAGAGAGAGAGAGAGAGAGAGAGAGAGAGAGAGAGAGAGAGAGAGAGAGAGAGAAGTGAAAATTAAAAGAATTGAAAAATGCATGGGGAACAAGTGACATTTCTAGTGCCCCCCCCCACTCAAAGCAAAGACAAGAAGTTGGAGAGAGCAAGTGAGAGGGGACACACCCTTCCAAAATTTCCCAAATTGAGGTGCCAAATGGGCCAATTGGGTAGTAGTTTCTAAGGTTGAAGAAACCCCTTTATAGAAGGGTTTTTTAAAATCATTTGAAGGACTGTTTTATCCATTTAGAAGCCTACAGAGAAAGTTTTTTGGCAGAGGAGTGCACCTATCAAACCCTTTGAGCTTTTGTCATAAAAATGTCCATGGTGATGGCCCGAGATGCTTTGTAAGTGATCTCTTGAAGCATAATCAAGCCACTGTTGCCCATTTGTGTCATTTTCCCTTCCCCCCTTCTCTCAGTTCTGGTAGTGTGGATGTGTGTGCCCCCTTGGATTGGAAGTTTTTGGTGTAAGAAAGTGAGATTTGACCGATTGTGTGTGTGTGTAAGAGTGGATACAGATTGTGGTGGGGGGTGTGAGTTGTGATGTGGTCTTGAAGAGTGTGTGTGAATATTGGGAAGTGTGTAGGTTGTGGTCCACTATTGCAATTGCATCTTTTGAAGATGTTTGTGAGAGGATAGGGGTGTTGTGAATTCCGTGAGCTATAGAGAGGCATTGTCTTGTGTGTTGGGTGTGTTCCCCCATTCCACCTCTCCATCTTTTGGTGCCCGCACTAAGGAGCACCCCGATTGCTCCCCGATGATGTGTTCCTGAGTAAAAATGAGGCAGGACATTGGTCCAAGTTTTGATGATGATGAAGATGCGAACAAGTGGCTTGCAGATTTTGAATTGTTTATGCTGACATTGCGGATGTGTATTGATGAAGAAAATATGCAAATGACTTCGTTGGTGTTGCGAGGTAAAGCAAACACCTAGTTCTATGGGTTAGAAGCTGTAAGCAAAAAGAGTTGGATTGGTGTTTGGGACTAGTTTCTTCACAGGTTTAAAAAAGTTGTGTCGACTGCGGAAGAAGATACAAGGATCAAAGGCATATATCAGGATGCCTGAGAATATTTTAGTGTCTTTGTTGATAGGTTTGAAGCATGGTGGAATTCATCAAGCTGGAGAGGTTTCTAGCTTGTCTACATCCGCTAGTCCGAAAGAAAGTGGAGGATGAGGATCCAAAGAGATATGATGAAGCTATCAAAGTTTCCAAGGTAAAAATTTGCAAAGTGAAGAATAAAATTGTGATGGGTTTGTTGCAGCATGCGGAGGCTGTTTGCGTACCTAGTCCAAGGGAGATAGAAGGGCTCCCAAAGGTAATGTTTTTTTGTATGCTGATATTTGAAACAAGCTAGTAAGGGTGATGGTGGAGTAGAGAAGCTATCACATGTACCTATGAGACCTCAAAAGTTGTAGGAGCGCTTGTTTAGTGTCCCTCCTAGTGTGTTTGTCCAAGAGTATTTGAGTAAGAAAATGGTGAAACATTTTGAAGAGAAAGTAGGTGGTCCAAAATAGGCCATGAGGGAGGTGATGGAAGAGCCAAAATTGACAAATTTTGAAGAGGAAGCTACAAGCTTGTCAAGTTCTAGCAGCACTTTGGAAAACTGATGGTATTTGGGAGACAAAGTCAACATCTTCAAGGTATGATGTTTATGATATTTAGCATGTGAAGAAGATAGTAGGTGCTACAAATTCCAAGGTGCTAATGGGTTGTGAAGTCTATCAAGAAATAGATGAGGCCAGGGAGCTATGCAATTGATAGAGGTTGTTGAAGAGGTGGGTGATAGTCCAGAAAGCTATTATGAAGTGAACGAAGGTGATGAGCATAGACAAAGTAATGGGCAACCTTCTTGTGATCATGATGTGCTACACTATAAGAGGAGTTTTTTATAACCACTAACATTGCCCCGTAAAAACAAAGGAAAAAGGAGAGAGAAAAATTTGTGGGGGCGGCAATAACTGCGGCTATGAACGTGGTAGTGGTTTCTTAGCAATAAGTGCGGTAATAGTCGCGGCAATATACCCGCTGCTATTACCGCGACCTTTGCCGCTACTATTACCGCGCTTATTGCCGCTACATGCAAATTCAAAAATAAAGGTGCTCATTTGGGCCACCCAAATTTGGATGGCCCAAATGAGCACCTTTATTTTTGACCTCCATAAAACAATGAAACATCAATTATTTTTTAGAAGAGTATAAAAAATACCAAAGAACTGAAATTCAATTTACTTTACCTTGACAATTAAAAATGTAGAAGATCAACTATTTAAAGAAGTTACAATAAAAAGTAAATAGTTGTATATACATTGTGCCACATTGGGACTTTACGAAAGTTTTGACAAAACATAGTTTTGACAAAACATTTTTCTATCTAATCCTCCTCTATCTCGTCGTCGTCCGGAGGCACGTATGTTGGATCAATTTGACTCTACATAGACCCAAACCAAATTAAACAATTATCCACAACTCAAAACAATTGATATAAAATTACTTGTTTAAACTTACCGCTTGTAGTGGTCCAACCGCCACGTTGAATTGCTTGCAAGAGATGTGGTTGTTTTCGAACAACCATCGCCAAGTATCAAGTTCTGTATGTCGCTCCCGATACTTGACCATCTCTCTGATTGGTCGAGAGAGAGTGACATTTTCCTAAGTTAGCAATAACAATACCAAATCATCAACTACAATCTTTATAATCACCGATTGATGTTATAATTCAAATAATCTTACATATTTATCCTTCTAAGCTCCCTTGCCTCCTGAGCCATAGTGTGTGGGAGTTTGTCTTGCGCGGGCCTCGCGTTGTTGTCTGTATGATGAGTCCGTTGTTTGCAGCTTGATGGCTCTTCTCTTGAATTACCCACTCCCACTCCGCATCTGCCATGTTGCCACCACGGTAACTCATGTTTGTATCTCTGACCTGGTTGGCTGCTACGCGCCACACACTAGTCTGCTTGTTTTTTAAAAATGATGTAGCCCTCCAACCAGTGTTGTCAAAAACGTTGATCGGGGCCTTTTGGAAATCTAGCTAACAGAGCATCCTCAATGTACCGTGCATGATCGGACAGTTGGTCTCTAAACTATATGAAACAATTCTTATACGTTGAATATATAAGAATTTGTAGATGGCATCGAAATGCCCTGCCCTGTGTTGTGCCGCAATCCACCTCCCCACCATATTTCACCCTTTAGTAGCACCCATACGTGCCTGATACGGGTGCGTCAGTATCCTCATCCTCTGCATCTGGGGCGGCACGCTCTAAAAGTGGGGACTCCGTTCCCCCGCGACTACCAAAACATGTGAAACCACAAGATCAACCGCCGCTTCGTCTCTCACGGTGCTCGCTGCCTTGAGACGAGTGTCCATGCGCGCTGCCAGAGGAAGTTCGTCGACAATGTTCTCGCGAAACTGGAGTGGAATGGAGTGGCGTAGGACCCTGTGATGCCATGGTAGTAGGACCCTATGATGCAAGGGGAGGACCCTGCGATGGAATAAGAGTAGGACGATAGGAAGGGAGAGTAGAGGGAGGTGCCATTGGTGCGAGGCTCTGTAGGTAAGGAGTCCCTCCATGACTCCCCCATGGTGTAGTTTGCGGAGAAATGCTGTAGGTCGCAAGCTTCTGCAGAGTGTAGCTGCCAGACAAATCCTCCATCGAACGGAGATACTACTCTTGTAAAGAGATAGCCCGCTGTAAGTCAGGATCTACGACCGGTGGAGGAATCTGAGAAGGGTAGGTGTAGGATGTCCATGCCTGCAAATAACAAAAAAAAACCTATGACACTCATGGTTTATGGTTAACTACGTAGAAACATTATTTATTTCTTTGCTTGTTCTCACCAACTCAAGACCCGGGTCCATTGGAGGTGATGTCCACCCCGGGTGGGAGCCCACCTGAAATGTGAACCAACCAAAAGAAGAGCCAGCTGGCTGCTCCTCACCAGTAGGTCTCATCTGACATCTACATTACAAAGAGCAATATAAGATTAAGCTTTCTACCCTACTCGCTCATCTATAAATATGTACACAAGTATATTAGGTAGATACATATACATACTAGTAGACCTAAGCAGAGGCTAGTAGTGCCAAAGGTCAATTGCACCTCTTTAGATATCATTGCAGTCTCAACCGTGGTAAAACCAGAGGTACGTTGCGGTAATCCATGCATGAGTGGATCAATGACCACAACGCCGCAATTAAAAAAGGACTATATCCAAGAGGAAGCGTTTAACCTTCGAATGCTATGCTCCCGTACTTAGTACTTACATACATGCATAAATAAATATATATGTACACACATATATATGTTATGGTTGTAAATGTATCCATCATTTTGTGTTGGCTACACCTAGATTCAACGTCTAAGTGATCAATTGATCGTAACATTACAATTCTCTCCCAGAGGATATATATATTAGCACACAAACATGTAGATACATATACATACTAGTAGACCTAAGTAGAGGCTAGTAGTGCCAAAGGTCAACTGCACCTCTTTAGATATCATCGCAATCTCAATGTGGTAAAACCAAAGGTACATTGAAGTAATCCATGCATGAGTGGATCAATGACCGGAACGCCACGATTAAAAAAGGACAATACCCAAGAGGAAGCGTCTCACCTTCAGCTGCTATGCTCCCGTACTTAGTGTCTACATACATGTATAGTCAGATATATATGTACACACATATATATGTTAAGGTTGTAAGTGTAGCCATCGTTTTGTGTTGGCTGCACCTAGATTCAACGTCCAAGTGATCAATTGATCGTAACATTACAATTCTAATGTAATGCAATAAGTAATTCTATTTCTCTCATTGAGTCTCTCTGTAACATTTAATGGCCTAAAAACTTGTGTGTAACGGAAATTAGCATGAACATAGTGGACATTTCATTAGAATAGATTCCTAATGATAATTATAAGAGGGCTTGGGTGGAGAGAGCAACAAAAAGCATAACACCTAGTTAGATAGCATGAACAATACTTTCAAAAGAGAGAGAAATTAAGCTATTGACAACAGTTTAGGACCGGATTTGCATGGAGCCGGTCCCCCCTCCAAAAATCTTTGCATTATGGTTTCTCCCATCAAGAGAGACATTGTACCATACAATTCTTTGTGTTCCTTCAAGACTAGCTAGTGCAATGAAGATGAAAGCTTCATGCACTAAGCAAAACACTTATCAAACACAACATCAATCATCTCCGGTCTCATACCCAAGACCTCACACACCTTCGAAGATGGTGAGAGCTAGCGGGGTATGAGAGTAGATTGAGAGGAAGAAGGAGTATTCCTACGAGAAAGATGTACATCTCCTCACATAATCACTCATATTATCATAGCTTAGCTTAGTAATTAGCATGGTAGAGGAGATGAGCATGCATTGAAGCTTGGCTCTTGGTTGGATTTGCATCACAAAGCCAACAGTTGTTGGTGTAGGCCTCCCTTCTCACAAGCTTGGAGTAGGTGGTAAGCTTTCCATTAAATCTTGAGAAGGAGACAGAGTCTTCTTTACTTCACACATGAGATTGTGTGAGTGTGTGTGTGATAATGCCTTGCAAAAATCAGCCCCCTCTCTCTCTCTTGGTCGACCCCTCTTGCTATTTGCTCATGCTCCACTCTCATTGGGCCTCCCTAGGGCTAGCCAATGATAATTAAGCAGTATAAGTGATAGCCTTCTGACATGTGTCCCCCTTTCCCCTTTTGTGAGAGCTTAATGTAATTAATAAATGCAACTAAACTCTCATTGGACCCCTTTGCCTCCTCGCCAATAGGAATCGGGCAAGCCATTGGGCTGTTGAATGATCATTGGACCCCTTGAGAGACTGTCCAATAGTCTTCTAGAGAGATTAATTCTCATTGGTTCTTTTATTAAGTGTTTTTAAATTAATTAAACTAGATTTACGCTAGCCTAATTCTCATTGGTCCACCTCCAAGGCCATCCAATAGGAATTGGGTACACCTTGTGGGCATCTGGGCTAGGGAGCTAACATGTGTCCCTCATTCCCTTTGTGTAAAGGGAGCTTGTGTGTGTGTGTGTATGTGAGTTTCTCTCTCATCTCCTACTCCCAAGCCTCGCCCCCTCCTATGTAGGGATTGTAAAGACTTTTGGGACACACACAAAGCATCCAATTCCCCCCATGGTTGACCTTTGGACACAACCTTTGAATTTTGGAACCTTAGCATTTTGGAAGTCTTAATGGGCTGAACCTTAGGGTCTTTTTAGCCCATTGTTTCACATGGATCTTTTGCAGATGGCCCCACCTTTGGATCCCTATTTTCCCTCCTTTAGATCCCTACTGTGGCCGGTCTGCTAGCTTAACCAATATTCTAGCTTTTTCTCCCCTGGCACTTCCCCATATTAAATGACCAGTTTAACATGAGAAAATCATTTAGGAGAATTAGATATTGATTATTATGACATTACCTCTCTCTTGAAATCATAGTCGTCCTCGACTATGGGGTAGAGAAGATAAAGCATATTCATTAGTCCTTTTCTTAGCGGGTAGAGGATCCCTATGTTACCCTACGACATCATTCCACAATGGATGACTAGTCCATTTGGCGCTTGAGAACCTTAGGCTGTCGCAAGCATGTCTGCACATTAGTCCTATCAATCTTCCATAGTAGAGTGACAAGCTCTACTTGGTGTTTGGGAGACGTCGTCTCCGCAAACTTGATCTAAGCATGCATACTACTTCATTTTTGTGGACAATAAAGAAAAAGAGATTCTTATAAGACAAAAACTTTGTTCATTTTTAACATTTTGTACATTTGCTTACTCTTGGGAAGCATTGTAAGCATTGACAAGGTTTAGGTTATCCTTTAATTGTATGCCTTGCATCCATCTAGCATCTTCAAAAGGATAATTCTTAAACTTAATAAGATATCGTCGGATAGTCTTACCGCCTCTTGGTACCTTGTCTTCATGTCGGAGAATGGACTCGGGCTACAGCACCTCCTCTTGGTCCTCAATCTCCGGTGGGTCTTCAGTAGTTGGTTCTTGAGGTGGCTCTCCTTTGTAAGGCTTCAATAGGCTCACATGGAAAGCATTGTGTATGAGCCAATGATTGGGCAACGTGAGTTGATAGGCCATCTCATTAATTGCACTATCCGACACTATGGACATTGGCAAGCCATGGTACTTGAAAATTTGTGAAATGAAGAGGGTTTCCATTTGATGGGCTTTGATAGTCTTTTTGACAGGTATAAAATGAGCTTTTTTACTGAACCTGTCTACTATCATCCATATTCTCGTATTCCCATAGATAGACTTGAACAATCCAAAGATAAAATCCATGGATATGCTCTCCCATGGTGAATTAGGGATTGGCAAGGGTTGAAGCAATCCAGGTTGCTTCCCTCTATCAAATTTTGTCTTTTGGCATACCACACATGTAGAAACATACTCTTGTATGTTTACTTTCATGGTAGGCCAATAGAAATATGTTTCAATTCCCTTTAAGGTAGACCGAATCCCTCTATGCCCTGCATAAGGGGGAGCATGAGATTCATACATTACTTTCTCACGTAGTGAGTTAGTAACGCATAGTCTATTGCCAAAGAGAAGATAACCATCTTGTATAGTAAATGGTTCTTCTTTCTTCCCTAATGCAATCGGGATCAATAGCATACTCATCTATCATTGAAGATAGATCATTGTGAGTTACTATGGAAATCGCATTCACTCTCGGCCGTCTTGAGAGTGCATCAGCTACTTGATTATGCTTACCAGCAATGTGAGCAATATGAAAATGAAATTGTGAAAGGAAATTTTTCCACCTCATTTGTTTGTCAGAGAGCTTGGTCTGCGTCATGAAGTACTTAAGACTTTGGTGATCCGTTCGTAGAATGAAAGGAGTCCCCAATAAATAGAGCTTCCATGAGTCTAACGCATGTAGAACTGCAAGGAGTTCCTTTTCATATATGACTAGATCTTGCTCAACAGGGTCAAGCCTTCGACTTTCATAGCCTATGGCGTGCCCTTCTTGAAGCAAAACAGCTCCAAGGCAACGACCACAAGCGTCACATTGGACCTCAAATGGTTTTGAGAGATTCGGTAGTGTAAGCACAGGTTGAGAGATAAGCTTTTTGAAAGCATTGTTCTCCTTAGCAGACCATGTATACCTAACGTTTTTCTCTGTTAGGTCATGTAATGGTCCCACAATTCGTGAGAACTTTTCTATGAAGCGTCTATAGTATGCACACATACCTATAAAGCTTCTTAGTTCATGAAGATTCTTTGGTTTAAGCCATCCTTTTATTACCTCTAACTTTGATGGATCCATTTGGATGCCATCTTGAGAGATAAGTGACCTAAATACTGAATCTCTTGCAAGAAAAACTCACTTTTCTTTCGATTAACATAAAGTTTATTCTCTCTTAAAACTTGAAATATTATCTGGAGGTGTTGCTTGTGTTCGCCTAATGAATTAGAGTAGATGATAATATCATCAAAGAACATTCCAGTGAAGGTTCGATGAGGCCTGAACAGCTTCTCCATCAAGCTGTTGAATGTGGCTGGTGCATTGGTCAAGCCAAAAGGCATGACAATGTATTCGTAAAGACCAAATGTGGTGCAAAATGCGGTCTTTACAATGTCTTGATCAATTATCCTTATTTGATGATAGCCACTTTTTAGGTCAATCCTACTGAAGTAGGTCGATCCTTGTAGCTTATCAAATAGGTCTTCTACCCGTGGAATGGGAAACCTATTCTTGATAGTGATCCTATTTAGTGCTCTATAGTCGACACACATACGATATGTGCCGTCTTTCTTTTGCACTAATAGCACAGGTGAGCAAAATGGAGATGAGCTAGGCCTAGCCATGCCCTTCTCAACTAACTCATGCACTTGCCACATAATCTCCTCTTGTTGAGCTTGAGAAACTCTATAAGGAGGTTTGTTAGGCGGTGAACTTCCTGGAAGAAGTTCAATTTCATGGTCATCATTACCTCGTTTAGGAGGTAGCTCACAAGGGATGTCGTCAATAAAAACATCTTGAAACCCCTTGAGAAAATTGGATAACTCTAATTCCTTTTGGTTTCTTTTATTTTCTTTTGCTAAAGCATTAGGTTCATTTTGAGAATCTTTAACAAAAATCGTGTACACGGAAATAGAGCTCTTTATTGACTTGTTGAAAGCTGGTGTATTTACAATGTGGATAGTGTTACCCATTTCCTTAGCATCTATATACATGTCTTTTTCACTGAACTTAAAGGAGATTCTCCTTTCAGGGAATTTAACATTGGCAGCCAGGCGATCAAACCATGGTGCCCCTACGATTACATCCTCATGCTTGAGAGGATAGATAAAGAAGTCCTCTTTGTCCACATAGCTTTGGACATGAAGCCTCAATTTCCCGATTAAGGGAGTGACTGAAGCTTCTTGCCCCTTGAAAGCACTGTCTGCGGGTAGGACATCTCCCATCTCGTAGGCTTGTATGCCTAGCTTGGTGGCCAACTCTATAGATATAAAATTGTGAGTAGAACCAAGGTCAAAGAGAATAAAAGCATCATGTTCTCTTATCTTTCCCCAAGCATGGCATAGAGGAGATCCTTTGTGGTGAATTTGGTGAGTCTCCTCCTCTTGGATTTCAACCAAGGTAGCTCTAGGAGGATCTTGGCGGTTGTTCTTTTGGAGACAAGCGCGGTACGCATGCCCTTGTTCACCGCACTTGAAACACCTGTTATCCTTGCGACAACGCTCAAGCTCTTCAGGAGAGAGTTTGTTTTTACCTTTGTAAACTCCCTTCTCTTTAGCTTTGTTGGAGTTGCCCTTAGGAGACTTTTGGACATTGTCCTTCCCCTTAGGCTCGTTGGAACCCTTGTTTTTTGTGGGCTTATTATTTCTTTAGCCCCCGTTTGGAAATTGATTCGAGAGGCCACCATATTATGGTGTATTCCCGCCGATATGGTACGTGGCCTTTGGAAGTTGACATACTCCGCCATTTCTTTGGTTATGCCCACACAAAATTGTTGCTTTTGCTCTCCAAAATCCAACTTTTTGAAGACAGTGGCTTTGAGTTGTAGGTCCCAAAACTTGTCTACATATTTGTGGATGGATTCATAGGGAGAGAGCTTTAAGCTTCTCCATTCGGTGACTACTTTGTCTTTGGCATCGGTGGCCAAAAATTGCTTCATAATGGAAGCTCTTAAAGCTTTCCATGTTCGCGGAGCTTCACCGTTGGCTCATAGGCTAGACCACCATTGCCTGGCGGACTTTTGAAAGTGCACAGCTACATGGCGTAGCTTAGAGGACTCTATGAATCCCTCATCTCCGAACGCCGCATCAAATTGTCGGATAAAGGCGAAGACTTTGTCCGTAGCACCAAAGGTGCCATCATAGGTAAGGAAAGAGATTCTCTTCCCTCCCTCTTTGAACTTCTTGAGCTTGGACAACCTCTTCCACGTGGCATAGGATTTCCTATGGCCTCTTCTCTTTGCTGGTTCAAAGGTTGCACCATCACTTTCTTCAGAAGGTGAAGAATTTGAGGAAGGTGGAGAAGAGGTGACCTCTTTCTCGCCTTTTTCTTGTCTTGATCTTCGTCGTCTTCACCATCACTTTCATAAGAGGAAGAGGATGAAGAAGATGGAGAAGAGGGTTTCCTGTTTCTCGCCTTTTTCTTCTCTTGATTTTTATCATCCCTCTTTGAACTATGGTGTCGAGAACGGTGCGATGGTCTTCTCCATTTTGGAGGTGATGGAGAGCGTTTAGCCCTCCGTCTTCGTGAAATTTAGGCAATTTAACAGAGATACATTAAAAGAAGGGGTTTTTGTATTCAATTTTTAAAAAGCTTACCACCTACTCCAAGCTTGTGAGAAGGGAGGCCTACACCAACAATTCTTGGCTTTGTGATGCAAATCCAAACAGAGCCAAGCTTCAATGCATGCTCATCTCCTCTACCATGCTAATTACTAAGCTAAGTTATGCTAATATGAGTGCTTATGTGAGGAGATGTACATCTTTCTCGTAAGAATACTCCTTCTTCCTCTCATACCCTGCTAGCTCTCACCATCTTCGAAGGTCTGTGAGGTTTTGGGTCTGAGACCGGAGATAATTGATGTTGTGTTTGATAAGTGTTTTGCTTAGTGCATGAAGCTTTCATCTTCATTGCACTAGCTAGTCTTGAAGGAACACAAAGTATTGTATTGTACAATGTCTCTCTTGATGGGAGAAACCATAATACAAAGCCTTTTGGAGGGGGGACCGGCTCCATGCAAATCCAGTCCTCAACTGTTGTCAATAGCTTAATTTCTCTCTCTTTTGAAAGTATTGTTCATGCTATCTAACTAGGTGTTATGCTTTTTGTTGCTCTCTCCACCCAAGCACTCTTGTAATTATCATTAGGAATCTATTCTAATGAAATGCCCACTATGTTCATGCTAATTTCCGCTACACACAAGTTTTTAGGCCATTAAATGTTACATTGGTATCAGAGCACAATGTTTCTCTTTTCTTGCTCAAGAAGGGAGGTCCTCAAGCTAGCTATAAATGGTTGGTATTATTAATTGCTTGTGAGTAAGTAGAATAGGGATTTTTCAGCCTTGCAGTGCGCCTGCCTTCGTGCAGTTAACGAGGCATCACCGTCGAGAGCTATGGTCTTAATATTGCATTCCTACGGGGCTTAACCGCTATTGAGCTATTAGAAGCTTGACATGAGCGGGTGGTGTTTTGGTGTTGAACGACCCTCTCTTCTATTCCTTGCAATTAATGGTATTCGAGCCACGGGTACAATAGCTTGAGTGTTTTTTCTAAAGGGGCAAAGAGGAGTAGCAACTAGGGCTTGAAGTTCCAAAGTACACCTAAAAAGTTTACACCTAAAAGTTGTTAGAATGGCTGACAATAATAAAGAGAGTGAAATTAATGTTGATAACTTTGATTTTGCTAATGAGCAAGCTACTAATGATGCCCCGATGCTTGTTAACTATCTTGTTTCTAGGCTTCAACAAGCCATGGGCAATCCATCTCTCCAAAGTGAAGTGCAACGGCAGCTGCGTGCTCATGGGATTCTTCAAGCTCACCACCATGTCGAGAGAACACCTAGGAAGCCTCCTTGTGAGACTTCCAAAAGAGGTCTCTCTCCGATTCGGGAAGAAGAAGACAATCCATACGAAGGGCTCAAGAATTTACTTCTTGATGATGCATCTCCTTCTCAAAGGAGAACTCAAGAGCCTCCACCGAAGGAACGAGAAAGAAGCGAGTCTCCCGCCACCTCGATTTTCCATTAAATCTTGAGAAGGAGAGAGAGTCTTCTTTACTTCACACATGAGATTGTGTGAGTGTGTGTGTGATAATGACTTGCAAAAATCAGCCCCCTCTCTCTCTTGGTCGACCCCTCTTGCTATTTGCTCATGCTCCACTCTTATTGGACCTCCCTAGGGCTAGCCAATGATAATTAAGCAGTATAAGTGATAGCCTTCTGACATGTGTCCCCCTTTCCCCTTTTGTGAGAGCTTAATGTAATTAATAAATGCAACTAAACTCTCATTGGACCCCTTTGCCTCCTGGCCAATAGGAATCAAGCAAGCCATTGGGCTGTTGAATGATCATTGGACCCCTTGGGAGACTATCCAATAGTCTTCTAGAGAGCTTAATTCTCATTGGTTCTTTTATTAAGTGTTTTTAAATTATTAAACTAGATTTACTCTAGCCTAATTCTCATTGGTCCACCTCCAAGGCCATCCAATAGGAATTGGGTACACCTTGTGGGCATCTGTGCTAGGGAGCTGACATGTGTCCCTCATTCCCTTTGTGTAAAGGGAGCTTGTGTGTGTGTGTGTGTGTGTGTGTGTGTGTGTGTGTGTGTGTGTGTGTGTGTGTGTGTGTGTGTGTGTGTGTGTGTGTGTGTGAGTTTCTCTCTCATCCCCTACTCCCAAGGCTCGCCCCCTCCTATGTAGGGATTTGTAAAGACTTTTGGGATACACACAAAGCATCCAAAATCCCCCATGGTTGACCTTTGGACACAACCTTTGAATTTTGGAACCTTAGCATTTTGGAAGTCTTAATGGGCTGAACCTTAGGGTCTTTTTAGCCCATTGTTTCACATGGCTCTTTTGCAGATGGCCCCCCCTTTGGATCCCTATTTTCCCTCCTTCTGATCCCTACTGTGGCCGGTCTGCTAGCTTAACCAATATTCTAGCTTTTTCTCCCCTGGCACTTCCCCATATTAAATGATCAGTTTAACATGAGAAAATCATTTAGGAGAATTAGATATTGATTAGTATGACACTCTCTCTCTCTATCCCTCTCGCTCTCCCCTTCTTGGTTGTGCAGTTGAACTACGAAGTGGAAGCTCTATCCCAAAGTCATGTCTGCGCCTCCATGTAAAGCAAGCACTCTTAGAGATGAGAAGCCAAACATGGACGACATCTTCTGCCGAGCCATGGAGGTCTCGGCTAAGGTCATGGTGGCTTTGGACTTGGGCACCACTTTTTTGGGCTTCGCGTATGTCCACAAGAGTGACCCTAGGGACATCCACCATGTCCTGGATTGGCCTCACAAACTGAGGCAGCCGCTTCATCCCGTTATTGCAAAACACAGACCAGCATGTTTTACAAGTGGAACCCCTTGTCTTCTACCTACAGCCTCCAAGCTTGGGGATGGGTTGCCCTTCATTCAACAAAGCATCCTCGCCTTGAAGGTAATCTTGGTGCTGGTTGCTCAGGTATCCCTTTGGAGCCCAATTTTCATCTCCTTAACTTCTTTCTCTCTCTCCCTCTTTCCCCTCTTTTTCTGTCTCTCCCTATCTCTCTCTCCCTTTCCCTCTTTCCCTCTCTCTCTCTCTCTCTCTCTCTCTCTCTCTCTTTCTCTTTCTCTATTTCTCTCCCTTTCTATCTACTCTCTCTCTTTCCCTATCTTTCTCTTTCCCTATCTCTATCTCTATTCTCTCTCTTTCCCCATTTCTCTCCCTCTCTATTTACTATCTCACTTTCTCTATCTCTCTCTCTCTCTTTCTCTTTGTCTCCCTTTCTATCTACTCTCTTTCTTTCCCTATCTCTATCTCTATTCTCTCTCTTTCCCTATTTCTCTCCGTCTCTATCTACACTCTCACTTTCTCTATCTCTCTCTTTCTCTTTCTCTCTCTCTCTCTTTCTCTCCCTCTTTCCCTCTATCTCTCCCCTTTTCCCTCTCTCCGTTTATCTCTCTCTCTCTTTCTATCTATTTCTCTCCCTCTTTCCCTCTCTCTCTTTCTCTCCCTCTATCTACTCTCTCTCTCTCTCTCTCTCTCCCTCTCTCCCTCCCTCTTTCTATTTATTTCTCTCTCTATCTCTTTCTCTCCCTCTCTATCTCTCACTTTCTCTATCTCTCTCTTTCTCTTTCTCTCTCTCTCTCTCTTTCTCTCCCTCTTTCCCTCTATATCTCTCTATCTCTCCCTCTTTCCCTCTCTCCGTCTATCTCTCTCTCTTTCTATCTATTTCTCTCTCTCTCCCTCTTTCCCTCTCTCTCTTTCTCCCCCTCTATCTACTCTCTCTCTCTCTCTCTCTCTCTCTCTCTCTCCCTCCCTCTTTCCCTCTCTCTTTCTATTTATTTCTCTCTCTATCTCTTTATCTCCCTCTTTCCTCTCTCTCTCTCTCTCTCTCTCTCTCTCTCTCTCTCTCTCTCTCTCTCAGTGCAGCCGTTTTTTGACCTAGTAGACAGTAGTCCACTCTTTTGATCATAACTTCTTCATCCGAACTCCGATTTGGGTGATCTATAGCTTCAATCGAAGAGCACGAAGTCCTCTACGCATTGATGTAAAGACATAAATTTTCAGAGTTATGGAAGGCGTTTTTGTAGCAGCATTTCCAAAGTGAACAGGTTCAACAAAATTGATTCTCATCTCCTATTTTACATACAATGTCTTCCGGCACTCGCAAGGGTTCTTCTTCTTCAACAAGGTCCACAACCATTGTGGAAAATGATCCAAAATCTCCTAAGTATGGAGATAGCAACACAACCACCCAACCAACGACATCGGAAACCATGCTCATGGCGTACTTGGTATCATTGCAAGAGACCGTAAACAAACAAGGCGAAGACTTACGAGCACTTGCAATGGAGAATGGCACACTAAGGGTACTTGTGGTTGAGAATGAGAATCTCAAGAGGACACTTGAGATGCAAACAACACGTTTGATGCAACTTGAAGAGGAAGTCAAGGAATGTAAACGCTCTCTTGTGGACTTGAATGCTTTGAAGGAGCGGATGAGCAAAGTAGAGCATGACCATGTATTGAAAGAGGAGAAATTTGACACTATGAGCCGGGATGTATGCGACATGAAAAATGTATGCACAAACAAGTCTTGGGCTGATGTATGTGGTAGCAATGTGGTTTCTAATTCCTCACTCATGCAAGCTATGGTTCAAACAAAGAATGTTGAGAATGTGGATGTGGAGGAGTTGAAGGAACGGGAGCGACGTTCCAAGAACATTGTTATTCATGGAATTCCCGAAGAGAAGTTAGAGACACCTCCTTCTCTTGCCATTGTTATTGAAGATTTCTTCAAAACCCACTTTGGCATGTCCGGAGTTATGGTATATGGAGCACATAGAGTGGGGAAGCAAGGAGCTCCTCGCTCGGGAGAACGGCCAATTGTATGCACCATGCCGGATGAGACCAAGCGAAAGATTATCCTTGATAATAGTTGGATCTATTTGAGGGATACAAAATGTTTTGTATGTGAAGATCGCACTATTAAGCAACAAAATATGCGTCGCAAGGCATATGAGGAAAAGAATAATAAAAACAAGGAGATCTCTCATGAAGAAAATGTGCCCAAGGAGGAGGCAAGTCTCTCAAGCAAATAGGGATGTGTGACCTATGAGACCGAGTTACAATTGAAAATATGCTTTTGGAATTGTAATGGATACCCATGGAATGCGGGGGTTGGCATTGATGAACTAACAAGCAAAGCCGATGTTGTACTTCTTGTTGAAACTTGGGAGTATGATACACAAAGGATTAACGGCTTGGAGGATTACAATGTACATTCATTGATGTGGTCAAAGAATCTCAAGCAACGAAGAGGACAAGGAGGGTTAGCATGTATGGTTAAGAAAGGATTGGAAGATTTTGTATCAATTGTGAAAGATGACAAGTACAAACGTTATGTATGGCTGAAAATTATGACACCAAAAAGAGCACCCATTTTTGTAGCCGGTTGCTACATTCCTCATCATGATTCTCCCTTTTATGCTTGCATGGATAGAGATCAACCATTTTCTGATTTGGAAGAGGACATTGCTTATTTCAAAGGTGAAGGTGATGTTATTGTATTTGGGGATATGAATGCTCGCACAAAAACATTGCAACATGATACTCAACAATTTGATATGCCATACATTTCAAGGGAGTTGGAGGAAGTTCACTTGTATGATCGTACTTCAATGGATGAGAAAGAGCCGGATCACTATGGAAAGTTACTTTTACACATGTGTAATAGCACGGGTATGCTCATTGCCAATGGTGTATCTTTGTGGAGTGGAACCAATGGATTTACATGTAGAAGACATAATGGGGATAGTGTGATTGACTATATGCTACTCTCTGAAGCCATCATAAATTGCATAAAGAGTTTTATGTTTGGTCAATGGACCCCGGAATCCGACCATCGCACCTTATGTATTGACCTTTCATGTGGAGAAGCAACTAAGCATGATAATCTCAGCCAAAGGAAAGAGAAGTTATCACTATGTATGGATTTCAAACGGGCACCAATGTACATTGAAATGGTTGAGCAAAAACTATGGATGACAAAGCTTCAATGTGATGCACCATTGAAAACTAAATGGGAAGCTTTCAAGAAAGCTATTTGTTCTTGTGCGGAAGAATGCTTTGCCATAAAGCATCTCCATGGTATCCACAAAGATAGATCACGCAAAAGGTGGTTTGATAAAATATGTCAAGATGCTCGAAAGTCCTTGATAAAGCTTGATGCAACTATGGACAAAGACAACTATCAAAGTCATTTGCGTACATACAAGGCATTGATTCAAAAGAAGAGAAGAAGATGGGAAGTAAAGCAACAAGAATTTCAAGTCCAAGAAAAGGCACATGCATGTGGAAGATTTTGGAGAAACTTGAGAGGCAAGCGGGTTGAGAATTTTGGTAACTTGAGTCTAGTGGATATGTACACACATTGTAGGCAATTATATGAGCAAGAAAATACTGAAAAAATGCCATTTTATGGTTCACTCCCATGTATGCCGTCTTTTTTTACTATTGAGGATGTATGCGGTGGACTTGAAAAGTTGGCCACTCGCAAAGCGGGAGATCTTCAAGGTATCAAGCCGGAGATGATCAAATGGACGGGAGATTTTACCCATGAGTGGATGTGTGATATGTTCAACCTTGCACTTCAACATGGTATGCCTTATGATTGGAGTACTAATTGGGTTAAGCCTTTGCATAAAGGAGGGGATGTGAAGAATGTAAGCAACTACCGGACTATAATGATTGGGTCTCTTATGGCAAAGTTGTTTGGGTGCATAATGGAGATGAAATTGAGTGATTGGGCTGAAGAGAATGACAAGCGTGCAAAGGGACAAGCGGGTTTTCGTCGATGCCATAGCACCATTGATCATCTTGTCACTCTTCGTGTTCTCATGGAGGAAAGTCGGTTGAAAGGCAAGCAATTGTATTGTTGTTTTGTGGACTTTAAGAAAGCCTTTGATATGATTCCACGTAACAATTTGTGGAGAAGGATGGAAGAACTCCAAGTGCCAAGTGAGTTTATGCTTGCGGTTTCTCGAATCTATGAGAAGGTGATTTGTCAATTGCGCATGGGAAGAGAAATTTCAGAAATTTTTGTAAGCACTATTGGGGTTAAACAAGGATGTCCATTGTCACCAACTCTCTTTGGTCTATGCATCGATCAATTGGAACAAATGGTACTTGACTTTATGCAAGAAGAAGGCATTGAAGAGGTCACTATTTGCAATGCGGTAATCATGCTTTTGTTGTATGCGGATGATGTAGTGCTTCTAGCACACACTTTAGAAGATGCACAAAAGCTTATGGTTGTCCTTGAGAACTTTTGCTTGCATAGTGGGCTGATTGTAAATGAATCCAAAACAAAGGTTATGCTTGTGAAAACCAACCATAAGGAGAAGCCATGCATTGTGTACAACAACGAGACACTTGAAGTTGTTGAGAGCTTTAAGTACCTTGGCCTTGAGGTTCCATCCAATCACAAGTGGCATGAATGTGCTATGCGTCGTTTGGAAGCGGGAAAGAGAGCATATTATGCATTTGAGAACATGTGTAATGCGGGAAACATCAAGTGTTGGGTTCTCAAGAAGTATCTTTTTGATGCATTGGTGACACCGGTTCTTCTTTATGGAGTTGAAGTGTGGGGCGGGAGCATCTCAAAGTCCACTTGGAAAGAGTTTGAGAATGTCCAAAAGCGTTTTCTTACAAACTTTCTCCAAGTTAAGACACAAACACCATATATGCTCTTACTTCTTGAGTCGGGATCTCTTCCAATTGAGGTTATGGGCATGGAAAGGGTTGTGGAGTACATGATAAAGATGCGTCAAAACCCCTCACATCGACTTCCTACAATTGCATGGGAAGCAAGCAAAAAAGTTCAAAAGACGCATAAAAGCAAGATCTTGAGCACGGGATGGATGCAAGACATAAAGAAGTGGTTTGGGAGATGGGATGCATTACACTTGCTACATGATGCTTCAATTGACTCTCAAGTGAATGAAGCTTTTCTACAACGCCAATGTATTACGGCTTGGGAGAAATCCGGTGGGTCACGCTTCATACATTACACCACCTATATTGCCCCCAACTACAAAACCATGTTCTTCGCTGAGAGAGGAAACCGTACTCACACTTACATGCTTGAGCCTATTCCCTTGTCCGCGATACGCACTATCGCAGCAATTCGGCTTAGCTCCCATTTCCTTCGATGCGAGATAGGGCGTTGGGGCAATGGAGAAGAGTCAAATCGATTGTGCACATTATGCTCACTGCAAGTTCGAGAGTCTGAGTACCACACACTACTAGAGTGCTCAGCTTTTGATCACATCCGAACTTGCTTCTCTCACATTTTCAGCCATAACTTAGACCTACACACTTTCCTCTCCCAGCCAAAGTGTGGGCTCTCCATTGCGACTCTCATCACTACAATTTTGGAGCATCGAGAGTCACTCATCAGCCATACACATACTACATCACATGTAACTTTGGTCCCATAAGTCATATTTGACCTCCGAGGACGATAATAAAATCTATCTATCTATCTCTCTCTCTCTCTTTCCCTCTCTCTCTTTCTCTCTCTATCTATCTCTTTCTCTCCCTCTTTCCCTCTCTCCCTCTATCTCTCTCTCTCTCTTTCTCTTTCTCTCCCTCTATCTCTCCCTGTTTCCCTCTCTCTTTCTATCTATTTCTCTCCCTCTTTCCCTCTCTCTCTCTCTCTCTCTCTCTCTCTCTCTCTCTTTATCTCCCTCTTTCCCTCTCTTCCTCTATCTCTCTCGCTCTCGCTTTTCCTCTCCCTCTCTCTCTTTCTCTCTTTCTCTCTCTCTCTCTCTCTTTCTCTTTCTGTCTCTTTCTCTCTCTCTATCACTATCCCTATCTCTCTCTCTCTCTCCTCTCTCTCTCTCTCTCTCTCTCTCTCCCTCTCCCTATCTCTCTACTCTCTCCCTCTTTCCCTATTTCTATCTCTCTCTCTCTTTCTCTCTCTATTTCTATCTCCCTATCTCTCTCTTTCCCTCTCTTCACCTCTCTCTCTCTCTCTCTATCTATCTATCTATCTCCCTCTCATTAATTATCTCTCTCTATTTATCTACCTCTGTCCCTCTTTCTCTCTCACTCTCTTTATCTATTTCTCTCTCTGTATCTAACATTTATCTCTCTGTATCTAACATTTCGCTCCCTCTTTATCTATTTCTCTCTCTCTATTCAACATTTCTCTCCCTCTCTCACTCTCTTTATCTATTTCTCTCTCTCTATCTAACATTTCTCTCCCTCTCTGTCTATTTCTCTCTCTCTATCTAACCAAATGGTCAAGTCATGTTTATGGCCGGTTGCTACATTCCTCACTATGACTCCAACTTTTATGCTCGCTTGAATATGGATAGAGATCAGCCCTTTGTTGAACTAGAGGAAGACATTGCTCATTACAAGGATCAAGGTGAAGTCATTGTTTTTGGAGACATGAATGCTCGCACAAATATGTTACAACATGACACACAACAAGTCGACATGCCACATGTCTCAAGAAGAATGGATGACTCATACATGTATAATCGAAGTTCTAATGATGCAAAAGAACTGGATCACTATGGAAAGTCACTTCTACATATGTGCAATAGTACCAGAATGCTCATTGCAAATGGTGTATCTCTATGGCAAGGCACCAATGACTTTACATGTAGAAAGCACAATGGTGATAGCGTGATTGACTATATGTTGTTCTCGAAAGCCACTCTAGAATGCATACAAAGCTTTACACTTGGTGAATGGAATCCGGAATCGGATCATAGGATGTTATGTATTGACCTCAAGTGTGGTAAACGGCCCGAGCATGTAGCCTCCAATCATGATGTGAATCATTTGTACCTACGTCTAGACTTCAAACGAGCACTTATATATGATGATATGGTGGACCAAATGTTAAGCATGATAGAGCATCAAGAGATCCCAACATTAGAATGCAAGTGGAAAGTTTTCAAAGAAGTAATTTTCTCTAGTGCGAAGGAATGCTTTTCGGTGAAACACATGTCTTGCAAAAGGTCTAAGAAGGGTAGCACCAAGAAGAAATGGTTTGACATGGAATGTAGTCAAGCCCAAAAACACTTGCTAAGATTGGATGCAATCAAAGACAAGGAAGTTTACTTGGAATGTTCACACACATACAAAGCACTTGTTCAAAAGAAGAGGAGAAGGTGGGAAGTCAAAAAACAACTTCTTTTAGCACAAGAGAAAGCACATACATGTAGCAAGTTTTGGCAAAATCTAAAAGGCAAGCGCGTTGAGAGCTTTGGTGACTTGACTCTTGAGGATATGTATATGCATTGCAAGAACCTCTATGAGCAACCCAATGTTGATAAGATGGATTGTTGTAGCTCCCTTCTGTTTATGTCTCCCTTCTTTACCATTGAAGATGTATGCCACGCTCTTGAGAAACTTGCTACTCGCAAGGCAGGTGACCTTCAAGGTGTCAAGGCTGAAATTATTAAATGGACAAGCAAGAAAACATGATATTGGATATGCGATTTGTTTAACCTTGCACTTCAGTATGGCATTCCTCATGATTGGAGTGCAAATTGGATCAAACCTTTGCACAAAGGAGGAGATGTAAACAATGTGAATAACTATCGCACTATAATGGTTGGTTCTTTGATGGCAAAGTTATTTGGATGTATCATGGAGATGAAGATAAGTGAATGGGCTGAAAAGAATGGCAAACGTGCGCTTGGCCAAGCAGGTTTTCGAAAGCATCATAGCACTATTGATCACCTTGTCACTCTTCGAGTTCTTATGGAAGTGTCTCGATTGAAAGGAAAAAAGTTGTATTGTTGCTTTGTGGATTTCAAGAAATCTTTTGACATGGTACCGTGAGGAAATCTTTGGAGACGTATGCAAAGCCTTCAAGTGCCGAGAGAATTTATGCATGCAGTCTTTACCAAAAAGTGAGATGTCGATTACGTATGGGAGATGGAATTTCAGAATTTTTTGCAAGCACTATTGGTGTCAAACAAGGATGCCCACTTTCCCCAACCCTCTTTGGGCTACTCATTGATGAATTGGAATGCATGGTTCTTGATTTTATGCAGCAAGAAGGCATAGAATAGGTTAAGATCGGAAATGCGGTGATCATGCTTTTGCTTTATGCCGATGATGTAGTGCTCTTGGCACATACCTTAGAAGATGCACAAAAGCTTATGAGTGTCTTGGAATTCTTTTGCCTACATAGCGGGCTGATTGTGAATGGATCCAAAACCAAGGTTATGCTTTTAAAGACCCTCAGTGAAAAAAATCCATGCATTGTATACAGCAATGAGCAACTTGAAGTGGTAGATCACTTCAAGTACCTTGGCCTTGAGGTTCCATCCAATCATAGATGGAAGGATTGTGCAATGCGTCGCTTGGAATCCGGAAAGAGGGCTTATTATGCATTTGAGAACATCTGTAATGCAAGAGAGATCAAGTGTTGGGCTCTCAAAAAGTATCTCTTTGACACATTGGTGACACCGATGCTTTTTTATGGAGTGGAGGTGTGGGGTGGAAGCATCGGGAAGTCTACTTGGAAAGAGTTTGAGAATGTTCAAAAGTGTTTTCTCACCAACTTTCTCCAAGTCAAGACACAAACACCCTACATGCTCTTACTTGTTGAGTCCGGATCGCTTCCCATTGAGGTCTTGGGCATGCAAATGGTTGTGGAGTACATGCGTAAGACACAACATAGCCCTTTGCATCGACTTCCTAGAATCGCATATGAAGCAAGTCAAAAGGTTCAAAAGACATGCAAGAGCAAAATACTAAGTTCGGGGTGGATGCTTGACATCAAGAAATGGTTTGGAAGATGGGATGCATGTCACTTGTTCAAGGATGCGTCGATCGACTCCCAAGTTAATGAGGCCTTCTTACAACGCCAATGTATCACGGCTTGGGAGAAATCCAGAGGTTCTCGCTTCAGCCATTACACCACACACGTTGCCCCAAACTACAAATCTCTCTTCTTCTCTGAACGAGGTAACCGAACCCATCCCTACATCCTTGAGCCCATCCTATTGAGTGCGATCCGCACCATTGCCTCCATTCGTCTTAGCTCCCATTCTCTATGCTGCGAGACAGGACGTTGGGGTAATGGCGAGGAGTGTCATCGACTTTGCACCTTATGGCCTCGTCAAGTGCGAGAGAGTGAGTACCACACACTACTTGATTGCTCAGATTTTGACCACATTAGGTCCTCCTTTCCCCATATATTTAGCCATGAGCTCTCCCTACATACCTTCCTCTCCCAACCACGATGTGGACTCTCTATTCCGACGCTCATTTCAACCATTTTTTAGCATTGAGAGTCACTTATGACCTCCACTCACACCACGTGACATGTTCATTTGGTCCCATAGGTCATATTTGACCTCCAAGGACGATAATAGAACTATCTCTCTCTCTCTCTCTCTCTCTCTCTCTCTCTCTCTCTCTCTCTCTTCATTTATCTCTTTCTCTCTATTGCTATCTAACACTATCCAACCAATCATTTCCAAAATGTGCCTAACAAATCAATCATTTCCAAACGTGCGTAGCAAAGCAACCATTTTCAAACATGCTTAGCAAAGCAACCATTTCAAACAAGCCATGCGAAGCAACCATTTCCTAATAAATGAAGTATGTTATGGATTCTCTATTTTTTTAATTAATGTGTATGTGTGTATGTGTGTGTGTGTGCGTGTGTGTGTGTGTGTGTGTGTGTGTGTGTAGTAGTAGTAGTAGAAAACAAAAGGGGAAGAGGGAGGATGTGCTTAGCAAAGCAACCATTTCAAACAAGCCATGCGAAGCAACCATTTCCTAATAAATGAAGTATGTTATGGATTCTCTATTTTTTTAATTTATGTGTATGTGTGTGTGTGCGTGTGTGTGTGTGTGTGTAGTAGTAGTAGTAGTAGTAGTAGTAGAAAACAAAAGGGGAAGAGGGAGGATGTGCTTTTGTGTTTACCTCTTCTTTGTAGCGCAGTTGAGCTTCGACTAGGTTGAACTTCCAAAGACTATGGCGGAACACCCCCTTGCCAAAACTTAGACGAAACCCTCTTCGACAAAACTTGAGAAGCTTGGAGAAGGAGAGAGGGGGAAGGATGGGGGGGGCTTGTTGAAGGAGAGAGAGGGTAGGGGGGGGGGGGGGGGGGGGGGGGGGGGGGGGGGGGGAAGCTCGGGAGTGATGGAGGAGAGCAAGAACGTAGGGTATGCTGCAAAAATGCAACATACTCTGCCTTCTTTCCTTTTTTAGGCGCCAGTTATTACCGCACCTATTACCACCTATATTACCACGGCCAGCCATTTCAAACGGATACACGCAAATCCAAGGTTGCACAGGGGGGGGGGTACAAACCACCCCCTCTACCCTTAGCTATACATTATTTCATTTTTTAGCCTTTTGAGTTTTTTTATGAAGATTTTTAATTTTCTATGGATACTTTATTTTGTAGTACTTTTAAATGTTTATTAATTGAATTTTTTTAAATCTCATTTAGTTAAAGAATAATTTTAACACTCATTGTCATTTATTCCCTTTGACTTTAACTATATGTAATTTTTTTAATGGAATTAAGTGTTTTTCTAATTATTTATTTTTTAGGACACGTGACTAAATAAACAACCTTTCGCGTGTGCACGACATCGACTGGGATGGTCGTGGTCCTCCTGAAGGCCTAGAGCGAGATCGTTGGCTCAAGGAAAAACTACCTTGTCCTTGCGCCAAGTGCAAAAGGGCAATTCCTCACTTGAGGCGCTTTGCTTTGGAGCACGTGGAGAACAAAGGGCTTTCGGGCATCCTCAAAATAGCGCTCGGAGAGATGATAGCGCGACTCACCCAGAGCTTGAGGAGGCGCCCCATTGGTCTGTGTTCGGTGGTGGTGCACCAGCACGCAAGGCTGACGGCAGAGGCAAGAGCGATTGGGAAATTTGGGTTCACCACATGGTGATCCTCCCATTGACTCTATGTCGGCAGCTCCTATGGCATCTTCGTCGCACTTTGAGGTAGAGGATGAGCACATGTTCGACATGTGTGATGAGTTACTAGCTCATGAGCGCGACGTGTGCGAGGAGGATTGTCACCCTTGCACTAAACGGGCTGTCAAAATGGAGGATAGATTGATGATGAGTGCCCGAACACCTCTTTACGACGATGCACGGTACTCAGTGCTCCGAGCATCGTTGGAAGTACTCAACTTGCAAGCAAAATTTGGTTGGAGTAATGCAAGTGTCGATGTACTACTTCTGTAAGTATGGAATGTGGCCTTTATATACTCTCTCCCTCTCTCTTTATGGTGTCCTCTTCTAGGAATTATACTAATACGCACGTTTGTTGTGGTTTGATGGGCAAAATTTTTCCAGAAGATCACCACATTCCTCCAGATCGTTACGAGCTAGATCGTATGTCACTGCACTTGGAATGGAGTGCATCCATGCGTGCGTCAACAATTGCATGCTATATCGCAAATAGCATGTACATGCTACCTCATGTCCCGTGTGCAAGGGTATTAAGACATTTTCCATTAATTCCTCGCATCCAACACATGTTTAAAAACAGGTCTATTGTGGAGCTTCTCACGTGGCACGCAAACCATCGCTCAAATGATGGAATGATGCGTGTTCCTGCCAATTCATCTGCATGGAGGCACATTGAAACTCAATGGCCAGATTTTTGGTTGGAGCCTCGACACTTGAGGCTTGGGTTAGCAAGTGATGGTGTCAACCCCTTTAGCACTAAGTCTACTTCATGGAGCACTTGGCCTGTTGTGATCGTCAACTACAATATTCCACCATGGGAGACAACCAAGAAGGGCAATATACTTCTTTCCTTGCTTGTTCCAGGGAAGTACAAAGTGTCAAATATTGACATTTACCTCGAACCCCTCATCAAGGAGTTGGAGGAGTTATGGAGAGGCATTCCTGTTGTCGATGTCTCACTTGCAAAGGGGGGGATAGAGGCTTAAGTGAGGGGAATCCTTATGTGGACTATGCACGACTATCTTGGGCTTGGAGAGATTTTTGGTAACCCCTTGTCCTCTATCTCTCCCTCCCTCATTCCCTCTCTCACTTTAGTTCACTCATCTCTCTAACCATATGATATGTATGCAGGGTTGTCCACATCGGGGCACAATGCATGTCCTACTTGCGGGCCATTGTTGGTGACGGAGAGGCCCGATTCCTTGTGCAAGGTAATCTATCCAAACAACCATTGTTTCTTACCCCAAGGACATAACAAGCACAAGGCTCCAACAAATGGGAAGGCTCCTCTAAAGCTCTCAATGGAAAATTGGGCAACCATTTGGGAGGAATACCACAACAACAATCGAGCTTCGTGTCCTCCACCAAAAGGTATGTCAAGGTATTCCATATTTTTAAAGCTTCCATATTGGAAGGACTTAAAAATACAACACCTCTTGGATCCCATGCACATATTCAAGAATGTAGCCCAAACACTATGGGACCACATTATTGGCAAGAAGGACTCTTTGGATGCGAGGGAGGATTTGAGGGTTTTAAAATGTCTCCCCGCCTCTGCTACTCCACGACGTGCCCCAAATGGAAAGATTGTGCTTCCTAAAGCACCATGGATGCTAGCAAAACAAGAATTAGACAAGGTGAAGGGTACCATCGCCTCTATTCGCATACCAACAGGATACATGAGGTCGCTAAAGGGAGTTTAACACAAAAGTGAAGAAGGGTGGAAGCATTCAATTGTATGGGTTGAAGTCCCACGATTGGCACAAGATGCTTCAGGTAATCTTCATACTCCCTATTCTATCTATAGTTTGTGTGTATGACTATCACTCACTTTCCCTTTCCCTGATTTACATTGTAGTTCATTCTACCGGTGAGTATGTGTATATATTAGGATAAGAACGTCACGGACGCTATTTTCAAACTAGGAGAGCTAGTAAGGGACACCACAAGACTCCACTCAACTACACCTTTTTTATGTACACAATAATTTCAACTAGCACTTAGTGTATCCTTGTGTGTTTTCTTGCAGATTTATGAGCTCCAAGGAAATCGAAATAGATGCCATCCCTGCTACTCAAACACTTGCAACAGAAACTGTGTGTGCCATTGAAAATACATTTCCTCGATCGGTCCTTCTTAGTCAAATTTACCTCTTGGTTCACGTGGTGGAGGAGATAGCTATATGTGGAGTAGTGCATGCACGATGGATGTTCTTCTTAGAGAGGCTTTTAAAGACTCTCAAAGATTTTGTGGGGCTACGGTCTCAACCAGAGGCATGTATGGCCAAAGTGTGGATTGTTCAAGAGGCATTTGTTTACATATCAGAGTATTTGGCACAAGTTGATCCTTCAATGACTTGCATGTGGTCAGACGAGGAAGATGCAAGGATGACTTCACACTTGGGGAAACTACTTAACATGGATATGAATCTATCCCGAGTGGTCGATAACTTTTGCATTCTCAATGCAAAGATTATGACCAAGTGGGTGGACTTGTGGATAGTGGCAAAGGCAAGGCGTTTGCAAGAGAGGAAAGCATGGAAACAAGCACATGGAGGAAGGAGTGCACCCCTTGTGCTTAGACACCTTGTATGTTTCCCATATCTCATTAGTGCAGAGTGGATTCATGAGAGAATGACCGAGGCAAAAGCGCGCGGAGAAGACATCACCAACAAAGAATGTGAATATGCACGAGGCTGCGTACCAAAGGTAGAGTACTCATATACCTAAACCATATTGTCTCGCTATTTCTTGAAATTATCTTTAATATGTATTTGATAAATTAATATATTTTTCTATTTTATGGTGTCTTTCCTTTAACTCTATGTGGTCAAAGGGTCATCACTTTCGTACGCGCCACATTGACGAGCGTAGAACCACCATGGATTGTGTCATCATGGGCAACTTTGACGCAGGCGATGATGAAGCCAGGTACTGCGGAACTATTGAAAGGATAGTAAAGAACCTTGTCTTTGCTTAATTCATTTGGGTAGGGTTCTTTGTATCAAAAATAAGAGACTACTCCCTCGCTCTCATGCTTGTAAATTCCCACATTCTCATTATAGGTAGAGACCCTAGTTGTTTTTTATCATACATAAAAAGAGCTCCAGGTCGATCAATTTTTGGAGGCGGCTGTTGAGCCTCTGAGACCATTTTTCATTTTGCCACATTATCTCCATATCTGTTGTAATCATCAGGGTTACTAACTATCAGATAGTGGTTCCCCTTTTTGTCTCGGAATCTATCTCCATCATCATAGACTTGAATTATCTCCAGTCTCTGAGAAGGTCTTTCCTCTATACAAATACACTTGCGTCCCCGATAGTCAAAATAAACTAGAGCTCCCCTAGAGTTTGTTCCTTCTAAGAAGATTATAGTGAACTTGGCATCGTTCAAAGGGTTTTGGGAGGTACTTCCTCCTAGCATTGGTCCTTCACCGGAGAAATCTCCTGGCTGTTGACTACCCATCATGGAGAAGGACTTATCTGATGAAGTGTCAGTATCACTACCCTCCTCAATGATTGGGGCTAATGGATCTAACCTTGCCTGGGTTACACTTTCTTCAGTGGATACTAAGCTACCTTGATCACTTGCCACTTTTTGGTCTCTTGGAATGTTTCTTCCTAATCTTAAATTCATCAACCTAGCAATGCAATTTATCACAAATCCAACCACTCACCTGGCAAGGGATCAGTTTCTGCACAACTTCTTGCCTTGCCGCTGAATATACCTATACACAAGCATTTAATTTCGGCAATCGAATCAAAGCATTTAACCGCTAGAGGTGGTCTTAGTAATGATTGGTATAACTGGAGGGTTAACCTCAACCACTACTGTACTCTATACACTTCGGATGTTCTTGATTAGGTCTGCTAATCTGGAACTATACACCACCCAAGTGTTTATCAGTCTAGAGGTAAAGTCTTAATTCCGTCTTTGCTCCGTCAAAAGGTCAAACAAGGTCTAATTTTACTTCTGAAAGAAGTTCTAGAACTCTTAAGTCAATTGGAACATCACTCTATGTCCACAGTCAGATTTTGACTTCAACATACTACACGTAGCATGTCTAACTGCTCAAAATTGCTCCAAATTCAAACCATAGACTCCTCTTAAGGTGCTGATCACTCTGGTATGCTCACAGTTGGATTTGGAGTGCTAAATCATTGTGAACACATCCTACACGTAGGATGTCTAAGTGCTTTGTTTGACTCCAAACTTGAGCTACAGATTCCCCTTGATGTCACCATTCCAATGCTATGCTTAGATTTTAGTTTGGATTTCAAAAGACCCCAAATTTAGCTATGCTAACCTTTTTCAAGTCAAAAATGCTAAAGTCTGCTTAAAACCCAATTTTCTCACCCAATTGAGATGAAACCTTTCTCATACACTCAATAAATCATGTAGATCATGCTCATGAAGACATCCTATGGTTTTGGTCTTAAAATAATTCCTTGGCACAATTTGGATAAGATGTCTGGCAATTTCCGTCTTTTGGTCTTATCCTGTCAAGATATGGTCAAGTTCCCCCTTCCAAGTGAATATAGGGTAATTGCTACCTTCTAAATACACTAGTCAACTCAGATTTCAAAATTCTCACCAAAACACCCTGTAGACATCCTACGCGTAGGATTTCTACTACTCCTTTTCTCATACTAAAGTGCTACTTTGCCTTCCCTCTGCTCTCAGCAAGTACCAATATGCCTTACAAGTGCAAAAATATGCAAATTCCTCTCAATTTAAACCTTTTCTGAACTTTTACGTTTTTTAAGTCCGCCTTTTAGCTTTTGGGCAATCCAATAAGGGAAAAACACTCAAGTCTATATGTTACTAGGGTGAAACCCACCTTCTGAACACACAGGTGACCTCAGTTCCCCCAAATTCCCTGCCAAAAACCCTTGGAGACATGCTACGCGTAGGATGTCTACTGTCTTAAAATTTAATTTTTTCTGACAGAAGTACTCCCTATGCTCAACAGCTCTCTCAGAAATACTCACAGAAACTTTTGAACTTCAATTCAGCTTTTAAACACTCTTTTTCGTCTTTTACAGCTCTTTGATGAGCCTAACAGCAAATATAACATGCATGAAGTGCTCCAGATCATAAATCATGATGTCCTACTTACCCTACTCCTACTCATCATGTGAGATGGTGATTTTGGTGTCTTGGTTGCACCTCCCTGAACTCTCAAGCTATCCTTTCACCGTCTCTACCGCCCTAAATCCTACTCTCTACACCACAACTTAACTAATACCTAAAACTACCTATGTCAGAAGATCTAGGCCAGGCACATGCTCCCTAGACTCCTCCTAAGACCTAGAGAGTCCACCACCCTCTGATCCTATCTAAATGTAAAATAAGACTCTGGCAAGCCAAAGAATCCCTATCCTCAAGGACTAGTCTCGATCACCTACCTAGGGTTTTCGTCCCCGGCAGCGGCACCAATGTTGGCGGATATGCAGCAATGGACATCAGCACAGCGAGAACTCACCTAACAAGATTTGTCAGCTAAGGACGAAGCTTGACCCGCAGGCGCGTGGAAGCAAGCATAGGGTGTCAATTTACACTCGACCGACTACTGACTACTTCCTACAGAGGTCTCTACCCAATGTCTAAGTTACAGCCTTCAAGAGTACACAAGAGGAGATTTCCTACAACGCTTTCAAGAGCCAAATACCCATCAAACGTTCTCTAAATGCTATGGAACTGGAGGGAAATCCTATTAACACCAATAGGTCGCTCTCCGTAAGGTCCGTGACCCAAAACCCCAACCCTAAACACCCGGTGTAGAATCGCGTAGGATGTCTTGTCAAAATTTACAGGTCAACATTTTCTAAAACTAACATGCCTAATGCGTAGCTCTACTCATTGCGAACGCGTGGATATGCTAGAATACAAAAACAGACATCATATGCTCACTGAATCACCAGAAATAGCTTGCGGGTCAATCTCGCGAGGCCGGGCTGTACATGCGCAATGTAGGTGTTGGCGCATAGCTCTCTCCGGGGGCAACATGCTGCACTTCTCCACACTCGATTTTGACCTCAGTGTGCGCGTCATGTCAAGATAAACTCTCACTCTCTCTCGTACACAGAGTACGCTCAACTCACACAGACAAAACTTATGAAAAATGACAAAAGGGTTTTTTGCATTAAGGTCAAAAGTGGTATAAATACCTTACAATCTCAAACCCTAATGTTCCAATTTAACCATTTACTAAGTCTAAATGTCAAAAATGGGATACAATTTGGAAGCTTCTGCAAGCCCCACTATTTACAAAGGTGAAATGACGGTTTCTTCTCAATTAAGGAATGATTACAAAGGAAATTAGTATCCCGCTAGGCAATCATCCTCCGTTGAGTGTGTCCAGGTGTCCAGCCGCTAACAGAGATGCATCATCAAGAAGCAAATTTTTTGAGCCCTTCGTATGGATCCTCTTCTTCTTCCCGAATTGGAGAGAGACCTCCTTCTCAAGGAGGCTTCCTAGGTGCTCTCTCGTCATGGTGGGGAGCTTGGAGAATCCCATGAGTACGAAGTTGTCGTTGCACTTCACTTTGGAGGGATGGATTGCCCATGGCTTGTTGAAGCCTAGAAACAAGATAGATAACAAGCATCGGGGCTTCATTAGTAGCCTGCTCATTAGCAAAATCAAAGTTATCAACATTAATTTCACTCTCTTTACTATTGTCAGCCATTTTAACAACTTTTAGGTGTAAACGTTTTAGGTGTACTTTGGCACTTCAAGCCCTAGTTGCTACTCCTCTTTACCCCTTTAGAAAAAGCACTCAAGCTACTGTACCTGTGGCTCAAATACAATTAATTGCAAGGAATAGAAGAGGGGGTCGTTCAACACCAAAATAGCACCAGCTCGTGTCAAGCTTCTAATAGCTCAATAATGGTTAAGTCGTAAGCAGCCCCGTAGGACTCCACTATTAAGACCATAGCTCTTAACAGCGATGCGTAGTTAAATGCACAAAGCCAGGTGCATTACAAGGCTGAAAAATCCATATTCTACTTACTCACATGCAATTAATAATACCACCCATTTTTAGCTAGCTTGAGGACCTCCCTTCTTGAGAAAGAAAAGAGAAACCTTGTGCTCTGATACCAATGTAACATTTAATGGCCTAGTAACTTGTGTGTAGAGGAAAATAGCATGAACATAGTGAGCAGGTCATTAGAATAGATTCCTAACAAGAATAACAAGAGTGCTTGGGTGGAGAGAGCAACAAAAAGCAAAACACCTAGTTCGATAGCATGAACAATACTTCAAAAGAGAGAGAAATCAAGCAATTGACAACATTTGAGGACCGGATTTGCATGGAGCCGGTCCCCCCTTCAAAAGGCTTTGTATTATGGTTTCTCCCATCAAGAGAGACATTTTACAATAAAATTCTAGCTAGTGCAATGAAGATGGAAACTTCAAGCACTAATCAAAACACTTATCAAACACAACATCAATTCCCTCATAGTCTCAGACCCAAGACCTCACACACCTTCGAAGATGGTGAGAGCTAGCGGGGTATGAGAGTAGATTGAGAGGAAGAAGGAGTAGTCTTACAAGAAAGATGTACATCTCCTCACATAATCACTCATATTAGCATAGCTTAGCTTAGTAATTAGCATGGTAGAGGAGATGAGGGTGCATTGAATCTTGGATCTTGGTTGGATTTGCATCACAAAGCCAAGAGTTGTTGGTGTAGGCCTCCCTTCTCACAAGCTTGGAGTAGGTGATAAGCTTTCCATTAAAGCTTGAGAAGAGAGAGAGAGTCTTCTTACTCCACACATAGACTAGTGTGAGTGTGTAATGCAATAATGCCTTGAGAAAGTCGGCCCCCTCTCTCTCTTGGTCGACCCCTCTTGTTGTTTGCTCATGCAAACACCCCATTGGACCTTCCCGGGCTTAGCCAATAGGATTTCAGGAGCATAAGTGATAGCCTTCTGACATGTGTCCCCCTTTACCCTTTTGTGAGATCTTTAGGTAATTAATTAATGCAACTAATATCTCATTGGACCCCTTTGTCTCCTGGCCAATAGGAATCAGCCAAGCCATTGGGCTATTGAATGCTCATTGAACCCCTTGGGAGACTGTCCAATAGTCTTCTAGAGAGCTTAATTCTTATTGGCTCTTTTATTAAGTGTTTTTAAATTAACTAAACTAGCTTTACTCTAGCCTAATTCTCATTGGTCCACCTCCAAGACCATCGAATATGATTTGAGTACACCTTGTGGGCATCTGGCCTAGGGAGCTAACATGTGTCCCTCATTTCCTTTGTGTGTGTGTGTGTGTGTGTGTGTGTGTGTGTGTGTGTGTGTGTGTGTGTGTGTGTGTGTGTGTGTGTGTGTGTGTGTGTGTGTGGGTTTCTCCCTCATCTCCTACAACTAGGGATCGCCCCCTCCTAGGTAGGGATGCATGAAAACTTTTGGGGACACACACAAAGCATCCAATTTCCCTAATGTTTGACCTTTGGACACAACCTTTGAATTTGGAACCTTAGCATTTTGGAAGTCTTAATGGGCTAAACCTTAGAGTCTTTTAAGCCCATCGTTGCACATTGCTCTTTTGCAGATGGCCCCCCCTTTGGATCCCTATTTTCCCTCCTTTGGATCCCTACTGTGGCCGGTCTGCCAGCTTAACCAATATTCTAGCTTTTTCTCCCCTGGTACTTCCCCATAATAAATGATCAGTTTAACATGAGAAAATCATTTAGGAGAATTAGATATTAGTTATTATGAGAGAGAGAGAGAGAGAGAGGTTTCGTGTAATCAATGTGTGGAATAGAGGCATGGGTGTGTGACAGGTGCTGGAGCTTCACGTAAAGCGTGTGTGTACATGTTGGTGAAGAAAAACCAGTGTATACGGGTGAAATTTTGTGGATTTTGAAGGTGAATCCAATGGACTGGGGTGTTATGTTTACCCTGAGCTATAGTGAGGCATTTCATTGTGTTGCGGTGTGTACTGCCTTTCCCCTTTCCATCTTCTAGTACCCCCACAAAGGAGCACACTGATTGCTCCCATTGGTGAAGAGAAAATAGGTTTTTGCATTGGTAAAGATGGCATCTCGAAGCTATGGTCCAATTTTTACAGGTGAGGAGTGTCCTGACAAATGGATTGCGGATTTTGAGTTGTATATGTTGTCACTGTGGATGCCGAATGAAGATAGTAAGATGCAAACTTTCCCGTTGGTGATGCATGGAAAAGCAAAAGTGTGATCCCCACTTGAAATGCATGCCAAACTAAAGGCGCTAAAGCAGGATGTAGGTGAGGAATTTGGCTTGTTTTTTTATTGTTTGGATGCTTGTTGGGCAAAGTTGGTGGTAGCCATTCAATTCGCTAGTGGCAAGGCTAGTGGCGACAACTTTAAGCTGGAAAAATTAATGGCATGCCTACATCCTAAAGTGAGAAAAAAGGTGTATTTTGAAATTCTAGAGAACTGCAATGGTGCAGTGGCAATTGCAAAGGCGAAGAGCAAGAAAATCAAAAAGAAAATCAAGCAAGAAGTGTCGAGTTATGAAACGGTGGTTTCTACTCAACCACAGGGTCTGAGGGATGTTGCTCACAAGGAGACCCATGGGAAGCGAGGTGTAGTGGTGGTGCCACAGAATTGGTGTAAACTGTGCGGGATTTGTCCAGACAAATGTAGGAATTGCAACTAAGTGTGATGGATAGAGGGCAGCCAAGGGGAGCAAGGGGCATGGCAAGGACGCTGCCTAGCAGGTTCTATAATTGTGGTGAATAAGGGAATTACATGCTAGATTGTCCTTATCCACTGAGGGAAAGAGGTGGTATCTATCCGCTATTTGGTAGAGAAAGAGGTCAAGCACAACTTAATGTGCAAGTGCAAGTTACACGCACATACATGGCCCAATCCACCTACGCTAGTCATGAAACTTTGAAGGAGATTGAGGACTTTTTGAGCACAGGCCAGTGTTCAGAAAGGTTGTCCAAGCCATAGAGACAGAGTATAGTGTAGAATTCTTGAGAATCTACATTGATAGGAGAGGATCTTAGCTATGAAGGGTGCTTTACAAAGAAGAGATCGGTATGGTGCTACATCAATTTCATGAGGAAAGTGGACATTAGGGTAAAGAACAGGTTCGGTTTTGAGTTTTAAGAGCAAGATTTTGGTGGCCTTATTTAGTATGTGGTGTACACTATTAGTGCAAAACCTGCCATGAATGCCAGACTATGGGTGAGAGGAGGCTGATAGCTGAATCACAAAGGGCTATCATTTCCTAGCATGCTTTTGAGAAATGCGATTTGGACTCCATTGGTCCACTCCCAAAGTCGACATGTGGAAAGTAATACATTGTTGTGGAAATTGAATACCTTACTAGATGAGTTGAAGCCAAAGCTATCAAGGAGTTAAATGCTCATGTTGTGGCTCAATTTGTTTTTGATAACATTTGCCGTTGTTTTGGAGTACCATGGGTGATAGTGTCAGATAGAGGACACGGGTTTATAAGAAAACTTATGAAGGCTTTGGTGGAGAAACTAGGCATTTAGCACTGCTTTTCTTCACCCTATCATTCTCAATGCAATGGTTTTGTGGAAAGTGCAAATGGTCAAATCATAAATATGATGATGAAGTATGTTTGAAAGCAGGAAACGGGGTGGGAAGTGAATCTCAAAAAGCGTTTGTGGGTGTATAGGATGTTATATAAAGTGGCGGCCAATTTTACTCCATTCAAATTGGTCTATGGTAAGGAGGGGGTGCTACCATTACATACACAAGTAGGTGCTTTTGGAAAATCAATGCCACACAGCAAGGGATGCTACAATATTGAATTGTTAGTCTCCAAGCTTTGCAAATGAATAGGGAGGCAACATTGGGTTATTATGTAAAGTAGCGGGAGAAGAAAATTACTAAGTTTAATAAGAGCTTGCTTGATAAGAAGATAGAAGAAGGTGATTTGGAGATGAATTATAAGAGCTACTTGGATTTTACATTCCAAAATAATTTCAAGAAGAAGTGGATGAGCCCATACAAAGTGCAGAAAGCTTTTGCAAATGGAACCTATCAATTGATGAGAGAAAATGGCAAGCTGCTTAGAAACAGGGTGAACATGGTGCGGCTTAAGCTGTACTTTGACTGGATTTTGGTGCCTGATGTGAGCCATATCATGGCCAGGGGAGTTGGGCAACCCACCTGAAGAGGCTCAGGGGGCAGTGGACATATAGTTTTGTACATATGGTTGTGCTTTTTCCAGTGTCCTTGAGTGCTAGCAAAGTGTTACAGGTTTCAAGTTTAATAAAGCTGCTTTCGGTTGAACATGAATGTTCAACATGGGGTGGGAAATGATGGTGCATGTAAAGTTGGTATGATCTAAAAGTGGTTCCAAGCACTACAAAGGGTGCATACAAGTGTGGGCCCAAGTATTAAAGCTAGTATGGAAGGCCTAGGTAGACAAGGGTTTGTGGAAATGTATGCATAATGTGGTTTTTGGGGCCAAAAAGGATCCAAGAAATTCCATTTGGGAAAGCAAGTCCAAGTGTCTAAAGTGTCGTTCTATATCCACCAACGAGTTATTGGTGAGGTTCAAGTCTTCAATGCACTCAACAAAGAGTGCACCTATCCTACCATAGATATGTAACAAGTTTTCAATCCTCTTTTCGCCACAATGGCCTCTGAATGTCTTTGCCATGTTAGAATTTCATTGACGAAGATTTTTTGAATATATGTTTTTTGTTTGGCTCAGTTTTACAGAGCATTGTTTATAAGTTTTTCTTTTCCATAGTGTCATAAGGTATGAGAATTTTGAGGTGTCAAATTAGTCATCTATTTAGTTTAATATCTATTTAATAGCCTCTCAAATGCTATAAAATAACTTTGTGTTCACATCTTCTTTTGTTCACCACTCAAAAACTGTGTGTTACTCTCTCTCCACAACGTCTAACAATCTTGAGACATCCATCAAATTTGCTTGAGATTCCTTCAAGAACGTCCCT
Source organism: Adiantum capillus-veneris (assembly GCF_014529385.1). NCBI lineage: Eukaryota > Viridiplantae > Streptophyta > Polypodiopsida > Polypodiales > Pteridaceae > Adiantum > Adiantum capillus-veneris. Next base: position 89,917,108 of record NC_140942.1, on the reverse strand, counting down.
AATGGAAAATCAACACATGGAAAACAATGGTTCATGCAGGTTGCCCAAGAATGTAGTATTCAAAGTGCTCTAGAGGCCTGTCCATAACGAAGCCACGATGTGAAAGATATTGAGGTTCAAAGTTAGAAGGTTTTGCAGGTTCTCGACAAGCAGGGCAAAGGGGGAGAAATGAACAAAGATGATGTCAGAAAAAAATAAGATTGAAGAGCCCGAGTTGTGGAGCATTCTTCTCGGATTGTCAATAAGAGCTCTAGAGGAAAATATATAGTTAGTTGAGTATTTTTCGGGGGGCAGTTATGGGCAAAACTTGCTTGTCCTAAAAAGCATGCCAGCTTGGAGTTTTTGGATCACAATGGGGTTCTAGAATTTCATATGTACTATGTGGGACTTAACCAAAATTGATTGCTCATCAAACAAATTCCTAAAGGCCAAGTTGCGCAATCGCAAAATGGGGCCAAAAGCGGCAATGCAATGCCAAACAATTTTTTTGTTTTTTTGCAACCTCAAAAGATGGGCTTGGGATGATCCAAATGTGGTGGGGTCGATATGAATTGTAGCTAGGGACTAGGTCTACTGGCAATGGTATACAATTTAGGAACAAGATCTTCAAGCTCCAAACGGCAGTACAAGAAAGTTGGCCCAAAAAATGGGTTTTTTTTAAGTTTCCATGGGAAATTTGGAGTCCCTTGGGAGGGAGTTCATCCAGAGCTGCCATGTGGTGGACATATTGCCCCATATGCACAAGCGACCCCCATGGGGCCTGATACTGCAAGAAAGGATACCCCTCTCATAAGCAACAAGTAGAGAGAGAGAGAGGGGAGCTCTCTTGGTGAGCAGCTATGGTCGTTGGCAGCCCTGTCGTGCACAGGCGTTGTGCGTGGCATTAGCTAGTATCAGTGGCAGTTTTTGAAGGTGGTGGCGACCCTCTAGGTGGCCCCGCCTGTGTGGTGATGATGATGATTTGGCATTTTAGTGGGGGTGGTGCCCATGCGCCCATCAAAAATGTCCAATCCTTTTATTGAGTATAAGTGCTCCCTCTTTGGGTTGTCATGGTGCTGCCACAATCGAGAAATATGATATCTTTGCCATCTCACATTTCTCAGCATCTTACTTAGGAGAATCATCTCTGCTAAGTTTTACATATGCTCAAGATTTGGATACTCAATTTCTTTCCTTCCTACATATTGAAACTCTTTTGAATGTATGGTTTTTGAGATAGCTCAAGGATCCTCTTATACCTCTCATGCTTGATACACATACCAAGAAAGTGACGAGCTTCTCCCAAATCCTTCATAGCAAAGTTCTGACTCAACATTTTCTTCAAATTGGAAATCTTGTTAGTGGACTTTTTGACGATAAGCATGTCATTCAGCATATAAAACAAGAAGTATCAATGATCCATCACTAAGCTTCTTCATGTAAAAGCATTGATCCTCTTTGAATCCTCCTATAACCATGAGAATGCATGAATCTATTAAACTTTTGATACCATTGTTTGAACCTTGGCTTCAAGCGAGTGCTATCATTTAATGAGCAATGAAAAGCGAGCGAGAGATAAAAAGCGAGCAAAGAAATGCGAATGAGAAATGATATGGAGGTCTAAATGTTAATGAAGAAGGAAATGTGCCATAGTCTGTTTGCTGCATCCACATAAATTGCCATGGAAAATTTTGCATACATTACATTAGGTGTTTATCTTCACTATTTCACTATTTAAAAATAACCTAAAGTTGCGTTTTTTTTTGTTAAAAAAAAGGGGGGCGGGGGCGGGGGGGGGGGGGGGGGGGGGGGGTTTTGAGATCTAAGTAGGTAGTTGATAAATATACTCTTTAGGACATTTCTAATGAAAAAACTTATTTGTTATTATGATACATATGTCCCTGTAGTTTGGTATATGTTATTTTGGCTTTATTGTTCCTGCTTAATGAGCCTCAACCCAAATCATCATTAAATTTGAGACACCCTAATGGAAATGTGCAATAAAACTCACGAAGAATAATAGTTAAAGCTAACCAAATTGTGATTTCGCTTGAATTTGTTCCTCGATGGAGTTTTGGTGCTCGATCTTTGCTCGTTAGGTAATAAGGCTCGCCTCATAGTGTGCACCATAGCCTCACTTGTTGATGAATATAATTGTGATGCATCCTTGTATATGCATTTATGCGTCACATTAAGTAAGCCTCACTTGATGAATATGATTGTAATGCATCCTTGTATATGCATTTCTGTATTACATTAAGTAAGCCTCACTTGATGAATATGATTGTAATGCATCCTTGTATATGCATTTCTGTATTACATTAAGTAAGCCCATTTTTGACCTGGGCATTTTAAGAACATCTCCAATACATGTGTCTAGTTTCTATGGCCAACCTAATCACGAAAAGAGCATTCCTTGGTGCATAACATTTTGACACTCAGAATGACACTCAAGGTTATGGGTACCCTCTAGCAATCACAAACAAGAAGCCTGCATGGATCTCCTCACTCATGTTTTGTACAAGAGAGAGGTTATTTCCTTAAGAATCTCATAGGAAATTTTGTGAAGGTCATTTGTAGACCAACATGGCTAAACAACAATGAAGTCCCTTCCCATTGAGTGTTGAATTTTCTTGCATGTCATGGAGGGGTCATGGACGAGAGCCTATACAACCTCATCATTTTTCTTTTTGTGTATGACACAAAGTCCAAGCTACACATATGCATGTACGTATATATGTGTTTAGGCAAAGATGAGATGCCAATACCAAAAACATGTGCACATCTATTTGTATTTATATGTGTAGGTTGGACTCTCTCTCTCTCTCTCTCTCTCTCTCTCTCTCTCACACACACACACACACACACACAAGTGGTCATTTTGTCCGATGTTTTTCTAAGTTGCAAAGTTGCACTTCTCTTTGAAAAGGTTTGAGATGAGGTGTTAATATCCACGCTAATTGTGTCCTACAAAATAGGCCTTCCAATGCTCAGTTAAGATGACGAGTAGCTACTCAAGAGGTGGTATTTAGAGATTGACTAGTTGGAGGTTGAGTTTACAATAGGCTACAAACTAGCCTTCCTGGATTCTACTTGATTTGGCCTAGTGAGAGGAGGAAGATCTAGTCAAAGAGAAGCAAAAGTAACTAGCTAGTGAAGAGAAGAGACTAGCTATTGCAAGTTGTGTGAAGAGAACATGTGTAGAGTTAATGAGTACTTTTTTATTATACAGGTATCTTTATTAGTGAGGGACACCTCCTAAGAATTAGTGAGGGATATCTTTATTAGTGACGAACGCCTCCTAAGCATTTGCACATCTCTTTTCATGTGATAATTCCTTATCAAGCTCCAAATTGTGGCATTATAATCCAATTGTGAACCAAAAAAAAAAAAAAATCTATGAGATATTTGTAGAGCTCTTGTGTTGATTCCTTATCAAAAATTCTAGGCTAATATTGAATGTAGACACTCCCAAAACCTTGGAATGATATGATCCTTTAATAAAATATTGCAACCAAATATTGCTATAGTGTTATTTGCGTGCATGCTTATACATGGCGGCGGTGGTAGATATAAGTTTGCAAAATTTAAGAGTCACATTGACTTGTGCAAGTTAGATCTGCTCTGAGAATGCCTCCAATCAACAAATTTACATTGATTTGTACAATTTAACTGTAATGTGTGTGACATGCTTGAGCTAAAGAAGGGTTTCTAGACAAGGAAAAGGCTCACAAAAGCACTTCAATTGTGAAATTGTGAAAGGAAAGTCAAGTATATAGGCCAGTGGAAGAATATACTTTCATAGTGACAACAAACTTTGAAAAGACGCCCCAAGAGAAAAAGAAAAAATAAAAATAAAAACGGTCTCACCATGATGTTTAGAGTTGCGTTTGGAAACGCCAATTATAATTTGGGGCTTGGTGTGGCGATTATTCATAACCAAAGAAAACAAAAAAAAAAAGGGGTCTCACCATGATGCTTAGAGTTGCATTTGGAAACGCAACTTATTGGGGCTTGGTCTGCAGCTTATTCACAACCAGGGAGCTCACCCAAACGTATTGAGTGGCATTTGATCCTGCAACTTATTGGGGGTTGGCATGGAATTTACAACCAAAGAAAGCAAAAAAAAAGGGGGAGCTCACCATGATGTTTTGAGCTGCGTTTGGAAACGCAACTTATTAAGGGTTGGTGTGGAGCTTATTCACAATCAAATTTTCTATTTGGGTTGAGGGGATGGGGGCATCTCACGTGGGCTTTGCACTAGCATTTGGAAATGCAACTTAACAAGGGCTCGTGAGACGATGTGAATAACCTAGCCAAAAATATCCTCCTCTTGTGGTGTTCCAATATGCAACTTGATATGGACCCATGAGTAAAAAGACTAACATCTTCAAATGCAGATCACCACTATTGTTTTGAAATAAAAATTTAATAAGCTTTTGTTAGGCCGGGTCACATGGGAGTGGTTCCAACTTCTAGCTCTCCTTCTCAGCTACCCTCTACCGTTGGATATCCCTCCCTCTCTCTTGATAATTTCCTTTCCCTTGCTTCAATTTGCATGCATATTTTGGTCATCTTTGCCTCTTTTGGAGTAGTTTCCAAGCCGTCTACAGTACATTTTTTGTGCCATCTCCATGGGCAAGGATATCCTCCAAATCCTTGTGTATAATAGGAAAATAAATGGGCAAATCATGACTTTTGCAGTCAAAATGCACATTCAATGGTCCACTATTGCAGTAGCAAATATATCAAGCAGAATAGGCCCAAACCATCCAATACAGGTGACACGGCAATGGTTGGATGCCTATTCAAAGAAAAGAGCCCCCAAAGCTAGTTGTAAAATAAAGACCATTTGCAACCATATGAAATAGAAGTGTTTCGATCTAGTGTGCCAATTTAACATGTTATTACCTACAACAACCTTGTGTTTGTCTTGCAGCAGTGTCCCACTGCTAGATATTGTCAATACACTTTTGGTCATTTAAAGTTTAGCCCTCATTAAGCAACACAATCCAACCTAGCCAATCAAACTTGTGTTTACGAACTCAAGTTGGAGGGACACTTTTAGGATTCAAGACTGCTGAGTTTTTATTGGCTCAAATAACGCCAACTTTGCAATCAGAGGTGCTCAAAGATAGTATCTCAATGATAGTTCAAGGAAGTTTTTTTTTTGTGATAATGTAAACAAAAAATTGTCTCTAAGATCATGTAAACAAAAGACAAATACTTTCAAACGTCTTTTGCACCTCCTACTATTAAGCATGCAAGCCACTCATGAATATGTGTTGTCATCAAGCCCCATGCCTACCAAGACTTGGTTGTCATTATTAAGGCCCAGACCTACAAAGTGTTGTTTACACACTCCACCCCCCTTAGCGACTAGAGACTATCTTTGAGTGTTGCTAACTACATAGCTGGCCCTGTTTGTGCCAATAAAAAAGTCTCAACAATCTTGAGTCTCCTCCCTTTTGTTTCAACTACATTGAAGTGTTTCTGGAGAAAAGTTTAGAGTCAAATAGGTTTTCCTCCTCAGTGACCTCAATGAATAAGCTCATGCGTTCTTACCCCCTTTTGGGGAAAAAAAATTTGTGATAGTGTAACAAAAAACGGTAGACTATATTTGCAATAGCATAGTCAAAAGTACAAAGTCCAATATGATATTTTGTATTCCATGATGAATAATAGTATGATAAGTACATTAAGTGCTAGGGTAAAGGGGCCATTAAAAAGCCATCCCCCAGAAGGACTGGTTTGCATCAGCTTTTTGTGTAGTTTTGCACCAGTCATAGGACACAACTGGGGGGTTCATGGAGTGGTTAGTGCGGCCATAATAAAATCTTCATCGTCAAATTCCAGGTTCGGACCCTGTTGGCGCAATGGCTCTAATTACCCCCCTGAGTGGTTTCTTACAAGCACCACATTTTTGTTACACACAAAAAATGTGTCGCCGTCGTTCGTCGTTTGTGTAATGATGGTCACCCCAAGAATTTTGTTGCTGGTAGAGAAAAGCTTGATCATCATTTTGCCCCTGTGAATGCTCAAATCTGTGAAGTGAGGGCTCTGCAACCTCTCTTCCCGCTTAGCTAGCCTTATATTAGCCTTATCTTGGCCCCTTTACCCTAAGTGTAAAAGAAAGATAATTTCTACATATAGAACATGTGCAACTTATAGGTTCTCCACATGATGCACATAATTTTAGAGTTAATTTTTTTCTAAAAACCTTTAAGTCTGATCCATATACCCACCCTTTTCTTTTCTTTGGTCCATGTCCCCACCCTTCTCTTTTCTTTGCTCTCTTTTTGTCCCTTGCTCGCTTTTCATTGCTCGTTAAGTGATAGCACCCGCTTCAAGCCATAAAGAGTTTTCTTGGGCTTACACACCAATTCTTCTCTGCTCTTCAAACCCTTTTAGGTTGTTGCATGTGAATATGATCCACAATGTCAAGATTCTAGTTTTTGAGATATTGCACTTTGCTTTAGTCCATGTAGAAGATGCCTTTCTTGTTAGCTCTAACCTCCTCTTCAAACTCAATTATATGATCGTCTACCTTTACAACATACTCTCATTCGGATCCAAGTAAATATGAGCCCCAACTTTGTTGGTCTTGTAGAAGGTCAAAATGTGTATGAAACCTGAGAGAGGTTTTTGTTCCTGATTGAGTTGAAAAGGAAGTATCTCAAAACTTGAATCAGAGTAAGTGTCAAGCACTTCTTCAACTATAGTCTCTAAAAGCTCCCCTTGGTTAACACTCTCCTCTGTGGATACTCTACTCCTAGTTTCTCTATTATAGCCCTGATTTTCTTTGACACAGCCTGACCTCAAGTACATGAAGGCTTGAATTACTTGATCGAAATGAATACATGGCCTTCAATACCAATACCAACATGTTTCAATTGTCATAAATCCAATTTGGCAATTTCTCAAGTTTTGATCTCAATCACTTCTGTACAATCAAGGGGTTTAATAAAGTTAGTCTACTGATCAGCAAGCATATACAAGGACTATCGGTCAAAATTTTCAGCTTTAATCTTGCCAAAGTAGCCAGAAGGTCAATCTAGTACCTTCAAATCTAGAAAACTCAATTTCAAGTAGAAAATACTATCCAAATGACTTCAAACTTGCTAGGCTATTTATATGAGGTGTCTATCAGTCTTGTGAACCAAAAAATGTCAAAAATAAACTCTTTGGCTAGTAAGAGATAATAAGTACTCTATTATCTATTGAGTCAAATAATTATCATTTTCCACTTTTGTTGGTCCACACTAGCCAAGCATGTATTCAATAAGCCTGAATGAGGTTAGTTCAATTTTTGGTTGATCTAGCCCAATTTCCCACTAGTTTCTCTATCTAGAAGTTTTGATTGCAATTCAAGTGGTCATGCAAGTCTATTGATGTCCAAATTACTTGAAACTTCTTCCAAGCACTCTATTACTACTCTAGACCCACTCCTCCTTGAAAAATATTACACAAGTTGAATTATTGGAGTGAGAGATAATAAGCGCACCTATTATCTATGGGGTTAGAATGAGTGTTTTTTCAACTTATTTGGCTTGCACTAGATATTCACACCTTAAACAAGTAACCAATCAAGTTTCATGAAATTTGGTTTATTTTTTCAATTTTTAAGCCAAATTTTGTGTTTGCAGTTTGGTTTCAGTGGTTTTTGGGCCTATCTAACAACTTACAATTCCAAATGTTATCAAACTTGAATTAGAGCCTCTTTACACTATGTTAATGCCTATGGGTTTGAAAAATGGTTATAATCTAGCTTTTTTAAGCCTCAAGATAATAATCACGCTTATTATGTACGTGCTAAATTTTATAACTTTTTTTCACTTTTTCACTTTCCACATTTGTATCAAGGTGTATTAAGATATGTCAAGCAGTTTTATCAAATTTTGATCAGTTTCAAGTGTTCTTAGCCCCAGTTGTTTATTCGTTTAGAGTGAAGGGTGTTTTGGTGCAATTTGGTCACCAAATGGAGTTACAATCTTTTCGTGAATCTTTTGAGCCTTCACAAAAGTGTTAAAATATCACCCAAGCAAGATGTCCATGTGAAAAAAAAACATCAATATCAAGCCTCTAAAAAAGCGCTTATTATCTACATGCCAAAAAATACACTTTTTTTGAGATTTTGACGACATTCAGGTCTTATACACGCTAATGCAAGTACTTTTGGCCAACAATTCACTTTTTCATGCATCTATCACTAGAGAGATAATAAGCCCATTTTTCGCCGAGCTTTGAAATTTTTCTTAAAAGCTGATTTTTTACTTACCCGTAGGTTGCTACATTCTTTCCAAAATCGATGATGACCAGCAGGTTTTTTTTGAATCTTTGAACTCATCTTATGAGTCTCGTATCTAAAAACTTTGAAATTATTGCAAACAACTTCAGTGATGACAATTTAGAGAGTGAGATAGATTGGAAACCTTCCTTGATGCCTACTTACCCTACTCCTAATCAACTCACCATATAAAAGTGGAAAGTGTCTACTTGCACCGATTATCTTTATTTTTTTTTTGTAAAGTGCATCAACACTTAAACTCTGGCATAGTCTAAGCTATCAACCACTCGTAAACAACCAATCTAAGCCTAAACGTTCTCGGCAATTACGACTACTCCCAAGAAACCTCTACACAGCCAAAGTAGACACACCTCGACCATGCGGTTTTTGAAAGTTTGTTTTTGTACTCTAAGCAAACCTAGAGGAAGTTTTTGGACAAAAATATTGAGCACTGAGGTTTCTTCCTAGTTTAGCTCACCTCATCCCCGTCAACGGTGCCAAAATGTAGGGCTCCTTGAATGCCAAGCCTCGCTATCTTATTGTAGTCGGACAATGAGAACCGCAAACATAAAATATCATATTGTGGGATAGAGTCGACTCAACTAGTGCATGAGGCTATGAGAGGTTGTCAACCTCTCAGAAAACACATTCAATCCTTATCTACTTGAAGCTACACTCAACTACATGTCAGACAACAAACACTAACTACGACACTGCAAGCAACCATCATTGGCTTACCAAGCGAACAAAGTCCAATCAAGATGAAGCTTATAGGATGGATAGGCTACATCTAAAGACACATGCCCATGCCAGAATCACACTTATTATCTAAACGGTAGATTTGACCTAACCATATTTAGCCTCGAATGCACCCTAGAGCTTAGCAATGATGCTTGAACACCCCTTTAATGCATAAAATGCAGTTTTGTTATGTAACTCCTAAGTTATGAGTAGATTAAGAACGAGATTAGGTGCAAGAAAAACATAGTTTTACTGCGAGACTAGCACAATGTCGTGAGGAGCTTTCACCTGCGAACACGATGAAGTAGATACTCTTCAAATAGACACTTCACCAGGGAGTTATGAGCTTGAGAAAGAAGGAGGAGGGTACACAGTGATCTATAGAACCATTGTAACGCTTATTATCCAAAAAGAACCCTTTAGGTTTTTACAAACATTGGCTTTTATACCTTAGCCAAAAGTTTTGGGTTCAAAAATGAGAAATTCTCTAACTTTGTTGCAGCCTAGGATTCCACTGATACAATCTAGAAACATTTAGTCCCACTCTGTCTAGCTCATAGTCACATAACTATTTACAAATTAAGTATGGAAATCAAAGAGTTACAAGGGTTGAAGGTTGTAGATGTCCAGATTGATATAAAAAAGTAAGAGATTACATCATAGGTTGTGTACATAGGCTCCTATGCTAGCAATGTGCTAACAATTATCTTACATTATTCCTCATGCTAAAGACAATAACCCATCTCTCCATGTGCACTATAACCAATGAAGATGCATTTTTGTGACTTTGGATCAAGATTTGATCTAAGCTCTTTTGGCACATGAGTATATTACTCACAACTAGAGACATGTAGATGGTCATAATGTGTCTTCTTACCTGACCACAACTCTTCTAGAATCTTGTAATTCAATGGCATGCTAGGATACTAATTACTAATTGCACTATCATTAAAAATAACTTCTATCCAAAGGTCTTGTGTATGGTTTGCCATAGGAATCATAGCTAGAATACGTTTCTATATATACCAAGGGATTCACTTATACTTACTGGGGGATGTCACTTCCATGTAATCATATAGGAAAACCCCCCTATTTATGGATCTTATAACAGTAACCCAGCCCCCTATCTACAATTGCTAAAGCAATCATCTACCCCTTCTACAATCTTTGTATAGTAAACATGACCCCCTGTGTAATATATATATGGTTTCTAAATCTCTCTATCATATTCATGATTTGCCTACGCGTGTTGCTCTTTGGTTTGCAGAAGCTTGCGAAATAGATCACATGATGACAAGTGAATATCAGTAGAGCTTGGGATTATAGAAATTCTATGTAGCAAAACCTAGATCTACTGCATAGTAGATTACAACAATGGTGAAAGATGCCTCTGCAATGCTAGGTTACAACCAGAGGGGACTAGACCATGCAACTCTCCACCCAACCTTGCTATATATAGACTCATAGCTTGCTAAATATAGCACCCCTTGATCGCATGTCCGTCATTGCCCTTGGCATGCCCGGTCTTACCCTAGGCATGACATTACTCCCCCCTTGCAGAAGCATTTTCATCCTCAAAAACAAAAGTGGTGATATCTTTATAAGAACACTAATGTTTTTTGTAGTGGCATCCTTCATGGATCCAACTATCCATTTGATCGGAATACGGTTCAGTAGGAGGTTCAATGAAATCAATAAGAGCATCTTGACTTTCCACATTGTTGTCCCGTGAAAAGAGTACATGAAAGTAACTGACTAGCGTAACTCATTAGCAAAGTACAAGTCTTTGACTTAATATCATTCTTCATCAATAAACAACCCCATCGTAATTGTTGTTTGAAGTTGAGAGCCTAATTTAAACATAAAGGGACTAAACTTAGTATCACAACAAGATTTGCCTTATGGTAAGCAAACTCCAACTAGAGAGAACCTTTCCAATTGGATTGCTTGGTACTAACGTACGTGCTTTTCCTATATCCTTTAGCACAAGATTAACTTTTGCAATCTGTCTATCCTCTCTGGATGATTAGCAATACTGAGATGTGTTTCCCCACTGCTATAGCAACTTCTCCAAAATTACAGGTAAACAAGGATAACAATTTTAGGAAAAACCATATTGGCTAACTTTATTCAAGTGATCTACAAGTACCCACCAAATGGAGCCGTGACCTCTATTAGGTCGATAGATCCACAATTAATCTCATAGAGATATTGCGCATATAATGCAAAATTCTTTAGAAGCTACTAATGTCAGAATGTACATGCTGCTCCAAAATCAGCCTTTGCTAAATATTAGGGCACAAAAACACATCCGAACATACATATCCATGACCATACTTGACAATGCGCATGGCTAACATTATGGCCATAGAGCACTAGGAAAGAATTAATTATTGTCCCCTGCAATTACGTAAAAGCCATGCTAACTCTCGCGCTAACTTAGTTGGAACATAATAAAATGTGAAAATTAGTCACATCTAGGTGTCAACAATACAACATGTTCATCATAACGGAACATAAATTTGCTACATGTGTAAACAACCATCTTTTAAAGTTGTTAACAATACTTGTATCCTTAACAAGTCTTAGTAGGTATCCGATAATTTTTTGCCACTAAAATTATTTCTGATGCGATGCCCCTCTCCTCTTGCTCTCTTTCGTTTTCTTTGCACATCACTGTCTAACGTTGACGGTGTAGAATCACCTCATCCGCCCCTCCAACGCATGCCCACATGCCTTCGGCTGAGCCCCGCATTGACCCACCTTCACACCCCCTCGTGACACGCCCCTGCAACACCACCGAGCCCCCTCCCCCCCTCCCTCCTCTGCACATGCAGCGGTCTTTTTGGATCCTCTAGCCCTACAAATGGGCCCACACGGCCATCCCACCCTCTCCTTCTTCTATCATGGGAGTTGGCAGCCTTCTATCGCAAACGGGTCATCTATGGGGCAACTCACCATCCATGTCTTCTATCGCCCAGTGCTCAAGACATCTATCATGCAAAGTGCTCAAGACATCTAACTTTGCACAAGACATCTATCATGCAAAGTGCTCAAGACATATATCGTGTAAATTTCTAAGGCATCTTTCATAATAATATATCCCTCTAAGGGATGGTTCACACGAACTCACACACATAGATCACACAATCGTGCGTATATGCAAGCGAGTGGGCACGAGTGAAGCCTGCATCTTGTCAAATCTCTTTTCCTCCCAAAAATAGATTTTTGCATGCTGTCAAAGGTGGCACACAACAGTAATTTGCCACTCTCTCTCTTCACAAGCCAAAGCAATCCCATCGCAAGGAATTGTTCGGGTGCTAGGGAATGGACCAACCAATCGATGTCGGGGATGACAGCATTTATGAAACCCCGCTTAAATTGAAAGCAACATTTGCCCGGAGCTTTTGAGAGATCACACTATTGCCAAGTTTTGTGAGAGCATATAAACACTCTAGAAGCAAAGATGACTTAATATATGAGAAGGTAAAGGTGATGATTAAGGAGGAGTTGAGCCACTTGAGGGGTGACATTGAAAAAGAGATGTATGAAAATGCGAAAACTTATAAAAAAGCTATGTATGCAAATATGAGGAAAGAATTGGACAAAGAGATGCTTAAAAAGCATGACGAGATGTACGCAACGTTGAAGGCCAAAATGCAGACGATTGTGAGGGCAAAAGTGAATGTAATGGAATGTATGAGGCACAAAAGATTATAGGATGCACTCACTATGTTTGAATCCTGGAAATAAAAAATGGAAGAATGCATGAATGAAAAGGATGCATTGATCGAAGCACTTAACGAAGACCTTGCAGCTTACAAAAATACCCATGTAAAAGGAGGCAAAATATCAACCCTCAATGATCAAGGAGCTCCAAAGCATTAAGGAGCAGGTGAAAACTCTACAAGAATAGGAAGAGAAAAAGGCACGAACAACCTCTTCGTGGGCGGAGCACCTATTCAAAACACAAGAGAAGGTTGATAAAGCTTAAAAGTGGATCCAAGATGCAAAGAAAGGAAAAGATAAGATGCATGAAGCCACACCCACATCGACTATCATCAATATGACAATTGAGGAGGAGCAAAAAAGAAAGACTAGAGCCCTTCATGTGCGTGTTACAAGTCTCAAAGACACGGAAAAGTAGAAGAAGAAGTGCAAGAGCTCTTGAAGTGCATGGGTATTTCTAGACCCACACACACAGGTGCTTGGAGAGTTGGGAAGAAGGTAAGTGATGAGAAAGGAAGGCCCAAGGAAAGATCACTCGTTATACATTTCCGTACACTGGAAGCTAGGAAGGAATTCTTGAAGAAGAGACCAACACTCAAGCAAACTGGGATATTTTTGGGTGATGACCTCACTCTAACACAAGTAGCACACATGCAAGAACTAATGCTAGAGATCAAGGTGGCGAGGGAGAAAGGAAAAGTAGCTTTCTATAGGAGAGGGAGAGTAGTGGTGTTGGAAAAACGCACCGCATGACGGTGTGAGACCTATAGGACCAACCTTAAAATGGGAGCATGGAATTGTAACGGATCAATGAAGCTAGATGTAGGTGCATTTGAGGATAACTTTAAGGAAAGAGACATTATTTTTTACTCGGAAACAATCAGACTCCTGGCGGCACATTACCTAGAGTGACGGGATACCATTGGGAGACTACGTGTAGGCAAGAAGTGAGATCAACGCATGGAGAACAGGGGTCAGGAGGTGTGGCTATCCTATTCTCAGGAAGGAGCTGCAACCCCTCATTTGTAGTGTTCGATGGGATGAGAAGGCTTGATATATGTGGGTCAAAGTGAGAGAAGAGTTAGGGAGGCCACTCTACATTGCAATATGCTATTTTTCCCCCATCACATCTCATTATGCATCACCCAAAGGGGTAGTCACCCTACATGATATTGGATGAGGACATACGGGATTTCTCTAGGGATGGAGATTTCATTTTTTTGGGAGACTTCAATGCCAGGATGGGCCAGTTAGGTAGCTTTCTACGATACCTCGGAGGAAATGTTGAGAGAATTGGATGCCAGTGATATGGGACTGGTCAGGTGTTTGCAGGATGAAGAGCACACTAGATATGGGGGATATCTGATAGATTTGGGGACTGCACATGGGCAGGCCATCTTGAATGGCCTCCATAGATTTCCAATGTCGAGTGGGTTCATTTGCTTTCCTCATAGATAGCACGGTGGATTATGTTTTGGCTCAGCCCCGTTTCATACCCTCTATTCAAGACTTTACATTCTGGCCTGGGCCTATTGGGGTAGCAATAGATCATGTTCTCCTCACGTTTACCGTCTCATTCCAGTTTAGCACAGCTCATACCCGATACACTTTTACTTTAGAGACTAATTATATCTACATAAATGGTATCTACAGATGCTTATGCACAGAGCATCTTAGGAGACCTTTAGGGGAGCTTATTTATATATTGAAAGAGACACTATAGGATGTAACAATAGAGGCATACCCCCATACTCATCCTGGGCAGTGCCGACGTTCTAGGAGCACACCCCAAAATAGCTGGTATGATGAGGAGGGTTGAGAGGCGAGAGCCCGACTTCAGAGGGAGGTACTTCTAGGTGTCATTACTCATAAATAGTCACGGATTCATCTCGGCGTTTGGCACGATGAAAAAAGAGGGCATTTCTAGCTCGGCTAGAGAAGGATTTATTTCAGTTGTTTTTTGGCCAAGATTCAAGAGAGGCACGCCGACTCTTCCATGAGCACTCCCCCCCACCGGTCATCACATCTACGGAGGTATGGGGTCAGTATGCATCATCTCTCTACAGTGTCTTAAGGCAGCCACCTCTTCCAGATCCGTCAGAATCATGCCCACACACATGTGCTTTGTCGTAAAATATGACTATGACATCGATAGTAGCAGAATTTAAATAACCATAGTAAGCATTTTCTTTTAAGAGGGTTTTTTTAAGGAACATAAGAAGAGTACTTGATTGAAAGTAGCAAAATGAACATTACACCTAATTAGCTTGGCATGAACAATACTTGTAAGAGAGAGAGAGAGATAGAGAGACAGAGAGAGAGAGAGAGAGAGAGAGAGACAAATTTGACAACAGCTGAGGACCGGATTTACTTGGAGCCGGCGGTCCCCCCTCAAAAGGCTTTTGTATTATAGATTCTCCCATGTAGAGAGACTTGATACAATACAAGATTTGTGTTCCTTAAGACCTTGTTGGTGCAATGAAGATGGAAAGATTCATGCCCCGAGATTATGCTCTTAACTATCTTACCAAAGCATCATACTTGTCCCCGGCCTCAATCCCAAGACCTCAAACACCTTCAAAGGTGGAGAAAGCTAGTAGGGAGTGAGAGAAGGGAAGATGAAGAAGAAGTAGCATACGAGAAAGAAGTAGTGTCCTCTCATACCATTACTCATAGAGCTTAGCATAGCATATTATCATAGTAATGGAGATGAAGAAGATGGCTAGCATAGCATTGAAGCATGGATCTTGGTTGGATTTGCATTCCATAGCCAAGAGTGTTGGTGTAGGCTCTCAACTTCTCAAGCTTGGAGAAGAAGATGAACTCCTGCACTTTCACAAAGTGAGAATGAGAGAAATTGAATGTGTGTGAGAGGGAGTATACCCCCCAAGCACCCCCTCGCTTGCTTTGCTTGACCCCTCCTTGTAGCTCGAGCTTGAAGCTCATTGGACTCCTCTAAGCCTAGCTAATCACATGCACAATGCACTTCAAGCAACATGGGTAGCTAGGACAAGTGTCCTCCTTACCCCTTTGAGAGAGAGAGCTTGATAATACCTATTAATTAAAATAAAAGCTCATTGGACCCCTTTTAAGCTTGGCCAATAGGATTCAAACACTCCATGAGGGCAACATGGGGAGGAACTTGACACGTGTCCTTGTTTCCTCTTGTGGCTTGGGCTTTCCTTGAGTGTGTGTGTGTGTGTGTGTGTGTGTGCACGCGCGCGTGCGTGCTCTCTCATGCCCCTAGCTTGCAAGCTCGCCCCCCGCTTTGTAGGAACTTGTTGACTTTAAACTCCTCAAGCCCCTAATCCCATAAGCATGGCAAGTACCTCAAGCACCTTAGTCAGCAAGCATGACAAATACATCAAGCACCTCAAGCACCTTAGTCAGCAAGCACGACAAGCACCTCAAGCTTGGGTCGGGTTCCCACCTCAAGCTCAGCCCTAGCTTGCCTAAGGTCCTAGGTCTAAGGGATTTTAACACTAACCTTTGGAGGTCTTTAATGAAGCTAACCCTAAGGTCTTTTAAGCTCCATTAGCTCGTATTTCTCTTTGCTAGACCATCTCCCATTTGGACCCATTGCCTTTAGTCTCGTGCTGAGATGAATCTAAAAGCACATGTCTATATTATAACTTTTGTTCCCGTTTATTCTCCCACAATAAATTATCAATTCAATATGAGAAAATCATCTGGGTTAGTTAGATATTAGATTTTATGACATTACCTCTCTTTTGAAATTATAGTCATCCTCGACTATGAGGTAGAGAAGATAAAGCCTTAGTCATTAGTATATGTTTCTTAGTGGGTAGAGGATCCCTTTTTACCCTACGACATCATTCCAAAATGGATGACTAATCCATTTGGGGCTTGGGAGACTTAGCTGCTGCAAGCATGTCTGCTCTTGAGTCCATATTATACTCCCAAAGTAGAGTGACAATTTCTACTTGGTGTTTGAGAGACGTTGTCATCACAATATGATTCTAAGCATGCATACTACTTAAATTTGTGCACAACAAAAAGAGAACTAATCTTACAAGAAAAAAACATTTTTCATTTAAAAAGTATTTACATTTGTTTATTTTAATGTAGCATTGTAAGCATTGACAAGGTTCATACTATCCTTAAGTTGTGTTCCTTACATCCATCTAGCATCTTCAAAAGGATAATTTTTTAACTTAATAAGATGCCGTCGGATAATCTTATCATGTCTTAGTACCTTGTCTTCATGTCAAAGAATCGATTTGGGTTGAAGCACCTCTTCTTGATCTTCGATCTTGGGCGGGTTCTCAATGATTGGTTCTTGTGGTGGCTCTCCTTTGTAAGGCTTAAGTAGGCTCACGAAAACCATTACGAATGAGCCGATGGTTGGGCAACTTGAGTTGATAGGTCATCTCATTGATTGGTTTTAGGATTTGAAAAGGACCATAGTACCTTTATGCTAGTTTAGCATAATACTTTTGGTGACCCATAGGATTTTTGCCCGTAGTTTGCCTCAATCGAGCCTTGGGAAATTTGAGTAGGACCCAATCATTTTCCTTGAAAGCTAAGTCCCTTTTGTGCTTGTTAGCAGCAGCCTTTTGCTTTTGTTGTGAGATGGATATCACCTCCTTAATCTTTGGGAAATCAGTAGCGAAGATCTTCCCATGTACCTTAAGTAGCAAGGGACTTTTAGGTCTTCCTTCAATGATTTAAAAAGGTGCCTTCCCCGTAGTAGTATGGACAGTGTTATTGTGCGCATACTCTACAAGAGGTAGGTAATTTTCACATTGTGAACATTGATCTACTTTGGTAACATAGATCTTAAGTAGATCTAGAATCGTAAGGTTGGCTATTTCACTTTGGCCATCTGTTTGTGGGTGATAGCCTGAAGAGAAATTTAGCCTAGTACCTAGATTCTCAAAGAGACCCTTCTAGAAATTATTGGTCATTTGAGGATCTCTATCTGACACTATTGATGTTGGCAAGCCATGGTGTTTAAAATTCTAGGATAATAGTCTTTTTTGACAGGTATAAAGTGTGCTTGCTTACTAAACCTGTTTAGTATTGTCCATATTCACGTGTTTCCATGGATGGACTTGGGCAATCCAAAGATAAAATCCATGGATATACTCTCCCATGGTGAATTAGGAATTGGCAAAGACTGGAGCAATCTATGTTGCTTTGCCCTATCATACTTTGTCTTTTAGCATACCACACATTTCGACACATAGTCTTGTATGTCCATTTTGATGGTAGACCAATAGAAATATGTCTCTACTCCTCAAAGAGTAGGTTGAATTCCTCTATTCCCTCCATAGTGAGGAGCATGGGATTCATACATCACTTTCTCACGAAGAGAGTGAGTAACACATAGCCAATTTCCATGGATAAGATAACCATCATGTAAGGTGAATAGTTCTTCTCTCTTCCCTAAGGCAAGGGCTGAAATTACATTCTTAAAATCGGGGTCAGTATCATACTCATCTATCATGGAGGTTAGATCATTGTGAGTTACTATGGACACCGCATTTGTCCTTGGTCATCATGATAGTACATCAGCTACTTGATTGTGCTTGCCAGCAGTGTGAGCAATATGAAAATTGAATTGCGAAAGAAAATTTACCCACCTCATTTGTTTGTCGGAGAGCTTGGTTTGCGTCATGAAGTACTTAAGACTTTGGTGATCTGTTCGTAGGATGAATGGAGTCCTCAATAGATAGTGCTTCCATGTGTCGAGGGCATGTAGGGCATCTAGTAGCTCCTTTTTGTAGATTCTTAATACTCGCTCATCCAAATTGAGTCTTCAACTCTTATATGCTACGGAATGCCCTTCTTGAAGCAAAACTGCTCCAAGGAAATCTCCACAAGCATCACATTGGACATCAAATGGCTTTGACAGATCCAGTAGTGTAAGCACTGGTTGGGAGGTATGCTTTTCTTTAAGCTTGTCAAAAGTATTTTTCTCTTTAGCACTCCATGAATACTTAACGTTCTTCTTTGTTAAGTCATGTAGTGGTCTTGCTAGTTGAGAAAATTTTTCTATGAAGCATCTATAGTATGTGCACATACAAATAAATCTTCGTAACTCATGTAGATTCCTTGGGTTAGGCCATCCTTTTATTACCTCTAACTTTTTGATGGATCCATACGGATACCATCTTGAGAGATAATGAGACCTAAGTACTGAATCTCTTGAAGGAAAAAATCATTCTTCTTTTGATTAATGAAAAGTTTATTCTCCCTCAAAGCTTGAAATTACCTAGAGATTTTGCTTATGCTCCTCAAGAGAATTGGATTAGATGATGATATCATCAAAGAACACTCCAGTAAACTTGTGATAGGGCCTAAAAATTTTCTCCATTAGGTGGTTGAATGTGGTCGGAGCGTTTATCAAGCCAAAAGGCATGACAAGATATTTCATAAAGACCAAACGTGTGCGAAAAGCAGTCTTTACAATATCTTCATTCACTATCCTTACTTGATGATAGCCACTTTGTAGGTCAATACTATTGAAGTAGGTAGAGCCTTGTAGCTTATCAACAGATCTTCTACTTGCGGTACGAGAAAGTTGTTTTGATAGTGATCCGGTTTATTGCTCTATAGTCAACAAACGTATGATATGTGCCGTCTTTCTTTTGCACTAGTAGGACTGGTGAACAAAATGGAGAGGAGTTAGGCCTCACCATCCTCGTCTATCATCTGATGCACTTGCCTCATAATCTCCTCTTGTTGAGCTTGAGAAACTCTATAAGGAGGTTTATTAGGCGGTGAGCTCCCAGGTAGAAGCTTTATCTTATGGTCATTAGTCCCTCATTTTGAAGGTAACTCCATAGGATGTCATCAATAAATACATCTTGGAATCTATTTAGAAAATTAGACGTCTAATTCTTCTTGATTCCTACCATTTTGTTTTGTTAAAACATTAGCATCATTTAAAGGCTCTTTGACAAAAATCATGTACGAGGAAACCGATTTTTTCATTGACTTATCAAAAGCAGGTGAATTTACAAGAGGTATAGTACGATCCGGCTCATTGGCGTCTATATACATGTTCTTTTCCCTGTAAGTGACATATATTCTCCTTTTAGCGAACTTCATGTGGACAGACACGCAGTTGAACCATGGTGCGGTCCCTAGGATAGCATCCTCATGTTGGAGAGGGGAGATGAAAATGTCTTCTTTGTCGACGTAGCTTTGGACATGAAGCATCAACTTCCCAATCAAAGGAGTAATGGAGGCTTGTTGTCCCTTGAAATCTCCATTATTAGTTACAGTATCTCCCATCTCAAAAGCTTGAATGCCCAACTTAGTGGCCAACTCCGTTTTGATATGAAGTTGTGAGTAGAGCCAAGGTCAAAAAGGATGAAGGCATCATGCTCCCTCACCTTTCCCCAAGCATAGGAAAGGGATGACCCTTTGCAATGAGCATCTTCTTTTTCAGATTTGATCGTGGAAGCTCTAGGAGTCTCATTGCGTGCATTTCTTTTAGGTCAAGAGCGGTAACCATGCCCTTTCTCCCCACACTTGAAATATTTATGATCCTTTCGAAAAGCCTCTAGCTCTTCAAGAGAGAGTTTATTTTTACCTTTGCATACTCCCTTCTCCTTGTTGTTGTTGTTGTTGTTGTTGTTGTTGTTGTTGTTGTTGTTGTTGTTGTTGTTGTTGTACCTTGGGAAGAGTTTTGAGCTTGTTCTTCCCCCTTGAATCATTTTGGTCTTTGTTTTCCATGGGCTTTTTGGCATTCCTTTTAGCCCCTTGTTGGAAATTAATGCAAGAAGTAACCATAGTGTGGTGGATGACTTCGGTGATAGTGCTTGGTCGTTGTGAGTTGACATACTCAGCCATTTCATCAGATAATCCCGCATAAAATTGTTGCTTTTTCTCGGTGAAGTCTATCTTTTGAAAGACTGTAGGTTTGAGATGTAAATCCCAAAACTTGTCTACATATTTGTGGATAGACTCGTTGGAGAGTAGCTTCAAACTCCGCCATTCGGTGAGCACTTTATCTTTGGCAAGAAATTGTTTCATGATGGAAACTCGTAGAGTTTTCCAAGTCTTTAGAGCTTCGCCATTTCCACAAAAGCTAACCCACCATTGTCAAGTAGTTTTTTGAAAGTGCATAGCTACATGATGTAGCTTGGAGGACGCTGTGAATCCCTCGTCTCCAAAGGCCGCATCAAATTGGTAGACGAAGGCCAATACTTTGTCAGTAGCACCAAAGGTGCCATCATCGGTGAGAAAAGAGATACTTTTTCCTCCCTCTTTGAACGTCTTAAGCTTGTGGGACCTTTGCCAAGCAGGATAGGATTTGTGATGTCCTCTCGTCTTGTATTCTCTAGGAGAATAGCCGCTACTTTCATCGGGAGAGGAGGAAGGTGATGAAGAAGGAGAAGAGGGTGACCTCTTTCTCGCATTTTTCTTCTTTTTTTTCCTCTCTTCCCTTTCAGAGTGATGAGGAGAAGGACTATCTCTTGGGAGGGGTTGTGAGTTGTCGAGACCGCCACTTCCGACGGGAATCACATCTTCAGAGGAATTTGGAGATTCACTTATTTCTCTTTCATTGGATTCCTCCTCTTCTCTTATCGAAGAGAGTCTTCTTTTGAAAGCCTCAACAAGAGGTTTCCTAAGCTCTCTCTCTCCCTTCTTGGAGAGGTAGGGAAATCCCATAAGCACGAAGTTGTTGAGTAACTTCTGCTTGCAAGGCAGGGTTGCCCATAGCTTGTTGCAACCTAGTAACAAGATAGTTCACAAACATTGGGGCATCATCAGTAGCACCTTTATGTGCAAAATCAATTTTGTCAATATTCGTTCTACTCTCTTTATTATTGTCAACCATGCTAACTAAACTTATTTATATGCTACCTTGTGCTTTGGTACCCTCAAAAACCTTAATTTCTACTCTTCTTTACCTTTGAAAATTAGCTCCGAAGCAGCCACACCCATGGTTTAGAGACTGTTGATTGCAAAGAGTAGTGGAGAGGGTCTAACATTTCTCTGTTGATTATGGTTCCTGTTGAGCTTGCTAGTAGCTTAATAATGGTTAAGCCAAAGGCAAGCCCTGAGAGACTCCATTATTAAGTCTATAGTTTCCAATTGTGTACCTCGAACTGGCCTTTTCAACCAAGATAATAGATCCATGTCCCACTTATCCTCTTGCAATGAACATGTCCAACCTTTCATGGACAACTTAAGGACCTCTCTGCTTAAGTAAGAAAAGAGAAACCAATAGCTCTGATACCAATGTAATGGAATATGACTATGACATGGATAGTAGTGGAATTTAAATAACCATAGTGAACATTTCGTTTAAGAGGGTTTTTTTAAGGAACATAAGAAGAGTACTTAATTGAAAGTAGAAAAATGAACATTACACCTAATTAGCTTGGCATGAACAATACTTGTAAAAGAGAGAGAGAGAGAGAGAGAGAGAGAGAGAGAGAGAGATTTGACAACAGTTGAGGACCGGATTTACTTGGAGCCGGTCCCCCTCCAAAAGGCTTTTGTATTATAGATTCTCCCATGTAGAGAGACTTGATACAATACAATATTTGTGCTCCTTGACACCTCATTGGTGCAATGAATATGGAAAGCTTCATGCACCAAGATTATGCCCTTAACTATCTTATCAAAGCATGAACTTGTCCCTAGCCTCAATCCCAAGACCTCAAACACCTTTAAAGGTGGAGAGAGCTAGCAAGGAGTGAGGGAAGGGAAGATGAAGAAGAAGTAACATACGAGAAAGAAGTAGTGTCCTCTCATACCATTACTCATAGAGCTTAGCATAGTAATGGAGATGAAGAAAATGGCCAGCATAGCATTGAAGCATGGCTCTTGATTGGATTTGCATTCCATAGCCAAGAGGGTTGGTGTAGGCTCTCAACTTCTCAAGCTTGGAGAAGGAGATGAACTCTTGCACTTTCACAAAGTGAGAATGAGAGAAAGTGAATATGTGTGAGAGGGAGTATACCCCCCAAGCACCCCCCTTGCTTGCTTTGGTCGACCCCTCCTTGTAGCTCAAGCTTGAATCTTATTGGATCCCTCTAAGCTAGCCAATCACATGTGCAATGCATTTCAAGCAACATGGGTAGTCTTTGGGACAAGTGTCCTCCTTACCCCTTTGAGAGAGAGGGCTTGATAATACCTATTAATTAAACTAAAAGGTCATTGGACCCCTTTTAACCCTGGCCAATAGGATTCAAACACTCCATGAGGGCAACATGGGGAGGAACTTGACATGTGTCCTTGTTTCCTCTTGTGGCTTGGGCTTGCCTTGAGTGTGTGTGTGTGTGTGTGTGTGTGTGTGTGTGTGTGTGTGTGTGTGTGTGTGTGTGTGTGTGTGTGTGTGTGTGTGTGTGTGTGTGTGTGTGTGCACGCACGCACGCACGCACGCATGCACGCATGTGTGTGTGTGTGTGTGCTCTCTCATGCCCCTAGCTTGCAAGCTCGCCCCCCTCTTTGTAGGACCTTGTTGACTTCAAACTCCTCAAGCCCCTAGTCCCATAAGCATGGCAAGTACCTCAAGCACCTTAGTCAGCAAGCACGACAAACACATCAAGCACCTTAGTCAGCAAGGATGACAAGCACCTCAAGCTTGGGCCGGGTTCCCACCTCAAGCTCAGCCCTAGCTTGCCTAAGGTCCTAGGTCTAAGGGCTTTTAATAGTAACCTTTGGAGGTCTTTAATGAAGCTAACCCTAAGGTCTTTTAAGCTCCAAGACCATCTCCCGTTTGGACCCATTGCCTTTATTCCTGTGCTAAGACAAATCTAAAAGCACATGTCTATATTCTAACTCTTGTTCTCGTTTATTCTCCTACATTAAATGATCAATTCGATATGAGAAAATCATTTGGGTTAGTTAGATATTAGATTTTATGACATGCTTTCTTTACCGCCGAGATAGTAAAGAAAGACATTGATAGGATGAAGACTAGGAGAGCATATGATCACAATGGCCTGGTAGCAAAGCATTTTATACATGCCAAAGATTTTCTTGCAGAGCTTCTCGCAGTGATGTTCAACCATGCCATGTGCGAGGGCCTACTTGATACTTGGAGTTTGTCCAAAGTTGTACCTATCTCCAAGTCAAGGGACCCTATGGAGCATGGGAACTAGCACACTATCATGATTGGACACACATTGAAACGGCTATACACATCCATCCTTGAGGAGTAGTTAAGTAGATGGGCAGAGAGAGAGGGTGTATGGGCGGCAGGCTAGGCGGGTTTCAGGAGAGGTTTCTCTACTCTTGATTATGTCTTGACACTCAAAGCCATTATTGAGGAGGGGAGATCACGTGGGAGACGGCTCTATTGTTGCTTTGTGCACTTTCGCAAATCCTTCGATGCAGTGACGAGAGCTAGATTGATGCACAGACTGCAAGAGATGTGGGTTCCAAAAGACTTGATTTGGTGGATCATGGCTCTATGCAAGTCAGGTGTGGGGCATGTACGCACTCTAGAGGGGATTTTTTATTTGGTTCACTCCACTATTGGGGTGAAACAGGGTTGCCCTCTATCTCCTGTACTATTTGGCATGTATGTGGATGAGGTTGCTGACTACATTGAGAGTGATGGTGATAGAGGAGCACAGTTGGCAGGGACATGGATCCCACTACTGTTATATGCTGACCATATTGTGCTGATTTTTGACTCTCCCCGGAGGGGATGCAGTGTCATTTAGATGCTTTGTACACATTTGCCCACGATAGTGGATTGTCTGTTAACCTGGGGAAAACCAAGGCTATGGTGTTTAGCACCACACCACAGTGGGTCAGGAGGTCAGCACCTACTTTTACATATGGCCAAGAGACGATGGAGTATACAGATGCATACACCTATCTTGGGGTAGTCTTCAGTGGACCGGCATTTTCATTGAGGAGAGCAGCAGAGACTAGATTAACGAGAGCTTATGCAGCCTTGGGAGGTTTGGAAAACATGTGTTCGCAGGTTAAATTTCAGGAACCTCGAACAAAGCTGTGGCTTTTTGACACTCTAGTGGCTTCAGTTATGCTATATGGGGTTCAGATTTGGGGGCCCTCAGTGGACCACTAGGGCAGATCTGGTAGCACAAATGGATGGAGATGTATGGAGAGGCCTCTAGTCTCTATGATCTCTCGGATAATTCGGGCTAAGGTCTCAGTGCCACATGAGATTATTCGGGCTGAGCTAACAGCCCCTCCTCTCGTAGTTGAGTCCATTACTAAATCAGTCTCCTTCATGCATAAATTATGGGACCTTCCCAGAGACAGATATGCTTGGCTAGCATTTGAGTCATCCCGATAGCTAGTGCTTCAAGGGGACACAGCATGTTGGTATGGGCAGATGATATCATGGTTTCAATCACACGGCCTCAGCATGGATAGACTACCTCCATTCAAGTACTCCTTGGAGCACCCTCCCTTTCTCTCACACGGATGGAGACCACTAGATTTATACATCAGGACTTGATTCAACTAGATGCCAAAAGCACATGGATACAACTAGTACAAGGGTTGGGCATGAAGATGGCCTTTCTATAGATAGAATCTCCTCCAACTAACAGAGGATGGAGATGTGATCAGACCGGCCTATATGGACATTCATTTATCCTATGGGATACGATGTGCTATTGGTGAGATGCGCAGATCATCGCATCAGCTAGAGATTGAGAGTGGCATATTTAGGAGAGTACCAACAAAAGCCAGGATATGCTAGTTATGTCATATAGAGCCAGAGATAGAGTTACATCACATTTGTCATTGTTCGGTATACTACGAGATACGAGGCCACTTTCACTGTCTATTCAGAGAGAGCTTTGAACCATTGGCTAGAGTATGAGATATCAGGATCAGAGATTCCTCGGGTTGTTTTTGTTAGAGCTACGCAGACACAGGGAAAGTCTCTTGAGGAGACCAGGTAGTGGGAGACATTCATAGAGAGAGGTCACTGACTTCTTTAGATCAGGGACTCAGCAGTCGCACGAGCATGCTTTGCAGCAGACCTCAAAGCCCACTTCTACCAGAGGTATATTAGTGGACAGAGCCACTCAGCTCGGCAGAGCTAGACGCCCACGTCTACGAGGGCGACCACGACATCGACGGAGGCTCCACCAAAGAATTAGGACTATTCTAGCATGACATGGGAGACGCCCAATACGATTATTTACAGAGGCGGACATTGACGAATCTCTTCAATTCCCGATGCAATACTTTCGTAGACAACGCCTGATGTCAGACATCCTCGAGCATGGATGATGATTTTCACGCTGACGATTTGAGTCTTTTAGTTTTAGTCTTTCACTTTACTTCATTTACTTTTGTACCCAGACACTGGATTAGATCCATAAGGTTTGGTCTCATAGGTCAGTTTGGCCTTTTGAAGACGTTTAATATAACATTTCATTTCAAATAATTTTTTTTGTTCGATGAAGGAAAAGAAGGAAGCTACGCATGCAATTTTTATAGAGACTAGCTTGCGCAACCCGCCTAACTACCGGCGGATCTCGCTCGCTCTTACTATGACACAACTTAAATAAATGACACACATGCCAGACCTCTGAGTGGCTCTCTCTTTGGATGGGTTTTTTCACACATACACACACACATAGAGTCTTGTATCCAGTTCTCGTGGGTGGTCCTCTCTCTCTCTCGCTCCTGCTTCAGCTAGAGGGCGAGAGAGGAAGTATGGCAGCAGCTTGGTGACTCGTGAGACAACCTCCTGTCTGATCACGTCCCGCCTCCACCACAGAGAGAGAGAGAGAGAGAGAGAGAGAGAGAGAGAGAGAGAGAGAGAGAGAGAGAGAGAGAGAGAGAGAGAGAGAGAGAGAGAGAGAGAGAGAGAGAGATTGATTCTCTTCGTGAAGGCTCTTGCTTCAGCTAGAGAGCGAGAGAGAGAGTATGGCAGCAGCTTGGTGACTTGTGAGACATGGACAACCCGAGAGAGAGAGAGAGAGAGAGAGAGAGAGGTCTGCCTGTCCCTTCGCCTCCCCGGCCTCCTGTCCGATCACGTCTCGCCTCCACCAGAGAGAGAGAGAGAGAGAGAGAGAGAGAGAGAGAGAGAGAGAGAGAGAGAGAGAGAGAGAGAGAGAGAGAGAGAGAGAGAGAGAGAGAGTAACGTCTGTTCTGGACTTAAATAGAAGAGAAGTTTTCAAGTCGTTATCAAGACTCGGGAGAGGGAATGGATGAAGACCGGAGGAGCATTTGTTGCCATGTGGCAACCGGAATCCCTTTCCGCTTCATGTATAGTATTGATAGATAAATTGTTTTTCCCATATCAACATCTTGTGTACTGCCACATGCCCTCAAGGTGCTAGTGTACATGATTTCATTTGCAAAGATGTCGTCTCTCTGCGCCTGCTGGAAACAACTCTCTCTCTCCATGACCTATTCGTGTAGGACATATCCTACAATCAATGCACTACTTGAAACAACATTGCATCTAGAGAGACACCTCACTTCGCATTAGCTGAAAACAGGCTAGAGCGTATGTGATTGTGTATAGAGAGACACCATCGCTTCGTCCACTGAAAAACGACCAGAGTTCCTTGGCCCTACCCAAGGAGCTCTGGTATAGAGAGACACCATCGCTTCGTCCACTGAAAAACGACTAGAGCTCCTTGGCCCTACCCAAGTTGGGCACATCCCAAAATAATCTTGAATCTATTTTGGTCGGATTGTTCAAGATTTTGTGATCTTTATTCTTTTTTGACAATTGTGATCCGTTTTTGAGTGCTTAGCATGTAATTTGTCACAAATTACCTCGCAAAAAAAATTTTGATTATGTCTAAAATAATGAAGCGATTCATCTCCACGTTATACATAGCCAACTCAAAATCTAGTTTTATCATCTTATATTGATAGACATTCAGTCTATTTATGAAAAGCTACAAACTTTTTTATCTTTGGAGGAATTTTGGAAAATTTGAAGGGAATTTATGACAAAATATTTTGAGAATTTTTGAAAGTTGAAGATACAATTTCATTTGCAGAGAGGTCGTCTCTGTGCGTCTGCTGAAAACAACTCTCTCTCTCTCTCTCTCTCTCTCTCTCTCTCTCTCTCTCTCTCTCTCTCTCTCTCTCTCTCTCTCTCTCTCTCTCTCTGACCTGACCCTATAGGACATATCCTACAATCAATGCACTGCATGAAGCAACATTGCATCTATAGAGACACCCTCACTGCGCATTAGCTGAAAACAGGCTAGAGCGTATGTGATTGTGGCTAGAGAGACACCATCGCTTAGTCCACCGAAAAACGACTAGCACTCCTTGGCCCTACCCAAGTTGGGCACATCCCAAAATACTCTTGTATCTATTTTGGTCGGATTGTTCAAGATTTTTTTATCTTTATTCTTTTTTGACATGTGTGATCCGTTTTTGAGTGCTTAGCATGTAATTTGTCACAAATTACCTCGCAAAAAAGTCGCTTATGTCTAAAAGTAATGAAGCAATTCATCCATGGCCTACATAAGCAACTCAAATTCTAGTTTTAGCATCTTGTATTGATAAACAATCAGTCTTCTTATGAAAAGCTACAAATATCTTGATCTTTGGAGTTAATCTTGCGACAGAGTTTCGAAAATTTTGAAGGGAATTGTATTTTGGGAATTTTTGGTTGAAAGTTCATGATTCTTTTGGGCCTCAGGCTTTGCGCTCTCTCTCCCCGTCAAAGCAGCGGAACGATCTCTCTCTCTCTCTCTCTCTCTCTCTCTCTCTCTCTCTCTCTCTCTCTCTCTCTCTCTCTCTCTCACACACACACACACACACACACACACACACACATGCACGCGTCAACACAAATGACACAGAAACACGACGTTCTCTCTCTCTCTCTCTCTCTCTCTCTCTCTCTCTCTCTCTCTCACACACACACACACACACGCGCGCACACACACACACACAATCAGTAGAGGCCTGTGTCGCCGAGGATGCAGACACACTCACACACAAACAACGATGTGCTTCACCTATTGCAACGTGCGATCGTCCGACTGCACACGTGGGCCTCTCTCTCTCTCTCTCTCTCTCTCTCTCTCTCTCTCTCTATAGTTGCACGCGCAGTGCGCACTGTCCTCACTGTCTAGGCTATAGGGTAAAGGGGCCAATAAAAAACCACCCCCCTTTAGGAGGACTACCGGGGTCAGTTTTTTTGTGCACTTTCGGACCCATTGTGAGACACAAATGGGTGAGAGTTGGGGTGGACAATGTAGCCAACTTGCAATCGTGGCCATCAGATCTCGGGTTCAAGCCTTGTTGGCCCAATGGCTCTAAATGCCCCCCCATTCTGGTTTCTTATTTACATCCATTTTTTATACACATAAAAAATGTTGTGCGGGCGTTCTTCGCTTGTATAAATGCAACTTGATTCCAGATTTTTGTTGCTGGTAGAGACGATCTCGATCTTCATTTTGAGCGTCTAAGCACTCGATTCTGTTCAGCGTGCTTTCCGGAGTGTGTGTTTCCTCTTAGGTGGCCTTAAGTTGGCCCCTTTACCCTAGAGAACACTTGCCGGAGCAAGGAGAAATGGCCACGTGGCCATCTGAAATCTTGTCTCTTTCATATATAGTATAGATGCTTTGCTCTTGCTCTCAATTCACCCGCAGATCAAGGTCGTGGTAGAGTAGTGTGCCTGCTACTGAAAGCGAAAAAGCAGGTGGCATAGCCCACAACTTAAGGTGCTCGCCCACATCTCAAGGTGAGAGAGCGCAAGAAACCAACATGGCCGAGACCCCTTGCTCTCCACCATGGCTTGGCAAGGCTCTCTGCAATAGTTGGAAGCATTTGCAGCCACGTGGAACGTCATTCCTTCTATTTTAATGTAGTACTAGTACGGTCAGTCGCCTTCGGCGGACTCTCTCTCCCTCTTTATCACCTATAGAGGTGCTTATCTTAGTTATGGAGTTTAGTCTTCATGTCGCAGATTTAAACATGTATAAAGGCCTCTCTCTTCCACCATATTATGTTAGTTTAGATATAGATATAAATATTAACATCTTCAGCAAGGTCAAGTGACCTATGAGACCAAAAAGGTTACAAAGTGGTGAATCTGATTGTCTTACCAAAAAGGCCTAAGAGGTAGTAAAAAGGAAAAAAAGGCTACTCTAATAGCCTGAGCTAAGGGTTCGGGACCCACATGACTAAGTTGCATGGGGTCTTTAATGATCCCCAAACAGTGAGATAAACGGACGGCGTTGAAAGGGGGGAATCTCGAGGGTGACGGACGACTAGCAAAAGGTCAACGTCGGGTGCACGGAATGGGTTTGGAATTCAAGCGGCCACGATGAGAAGCTGGTGCCCTAACCACGAGCGCACTGCATTTGGTTTTACAAGTAGGGAAAACAAAAATATATAAAGTAAACAAAATTGATGTTAAGTAAACTAGGACATAAGAAGTAAACTCGAACGCATCAAAAGGCTGAGCGCTTTTTTGATATTCGTGTCTCACTTTTCGCACGTCGATCCCATAGCTCCCACATCATTCTATACTCCGTGTTACTTAGTCTTGAGGGTTCTCGGGACCACACTCACGTCTTCCTTATAGTAGCACTATTCACGTATGCGCAGAGATCACTACCCCGCGCCTCCTTTGTAGTAGCACTATTCACACGTACGCGGCGAGGGTTGTAAGTTGAACTTGTAACCTTAAACTGGCGTAGAGCAATCAGCAAATGAGAGAAGTCATTTGCTGAGTATGGATGAGAGAGAGAGAGAGAGAGAGAGAGAGATTTTTAGCATCACAAGAAACTATCCAAAGACCCCTGTTAAACGAGCCTTGAATTTAAGCCTAGTGAGAGAGAGAGAGAGAGAGAGAGAGAGAGAGAGAGAGAGAGCATCAATAAAATATGAGCAAGTAGATGTGTTATCTCCTTAGAGGATGGTTCAAGGTTCACATCTGATGTGTAAAGCAATATTTTGCTTTTACAAAGCGTTTCAAGCCTTTCCCTTTACATGCCGTCGTTGAAGGCAACATCCCTGCCGAAGGCGGCAGCATTGTAGTAGTGTTTGTAAGTTGTAAAGGATGACCTTTACCTGGAGAACCGAGGGATGCTTCTCGAATTATAGTAGTGTTAGTCTTTTCCATGAGACTACCTATACTAGTTCAATATCTGCAATTCAAACATTTGTAAGTTTTATCTACTCTTTTGCTAAAGCTGAATATAGTAGTACACTGTGGGTACTTACACCCAAAAAAATTCAGAATGTGACATTTATGTAGCATTGGCTTGATATTTTTGACAATTCATGATATGAACATAGTTCCCGCTCTATGGTGGGAAGTGAGATTGTTGATGAAGGTTTTCTGAACAAGCAGCAACGAAATGGGGGTAATCCCGTGTCGATTGTATTGGGTATTGGTATGGTTTTTTGAACAAGAAGCAACCAAATGGATGTATGTGTGGAGTGTTGGCAAAAGCAAATGTTTTTGTTGTCTATGGTTTGATCAGGAATTGGAATTTATGAGTGGTTGTCCCCAAATGGCACGGCAGCTGTTGCAATTTTACTCCTAGGAATCCATTATGGTACAATTGTCCTTTGAGTAGGTTCACAGGAGATGGTATAACTTTGATACCAATCACAAAGCAAGGATGTGGACAGTCAGAAGAGGGTTTTTGGTTCTATCAGTAACGTGGGCTTCGATTGATTTATTATTGAAATTGAGTGCCAAACTGACCATTGGGAGACACGGCAATACCTTTCAACTCCCTACATCACAGAAACTTGTAGTTAATTCCATGAGTGAGGGGCTCTAGAAATTGCCTGAAGAACTCTCTGAATCACATTGTCTCCCATGTTACAAAAGCTTCTCTTGCAGAGCCATTCCCATTCCTCGCTGATGCTTCATCGCCGTTGGAAGTTCAATGCCCTCACACAGAATGTAAAAACCAGGGCAAAGAAAATAGGGAACACTATCAAAACTGTTGCTACCTCCCCCAGAAAATCTCTATGGAAGCCAAATGTTATGTTCAGATAATCCGTAATGTCTTGCGAAGCTACACCTCCAGTCGGCAAATTCACTTGAATGGTCTTTCTCATGTCACTGTACTGGGAGGTGATAAGACCATTGACCGTCCAGGCTGTGGGGCACAACCAATAGTACCATGACCACCATTTTGGTAATTTCTGTAGTTCAACATCAAATCAATCTCTCTCTCTCTCTCTCTCTCTCTCTCTCTCTCTCTCTCTCTCTCTCTCTCTCTCTCTCTCTCTCTCTCTCTCTCTACATTGCACGCGCGCGCGCACATATAGATATCTGTGTGTGTGTGTGTGTGTGTGTGTGTGTGTGTGTGTGTGTGTGTGTGTGCGCGCGCGCGCACGCACACATACATACATATAAATCCACATATATACGCATACGTGCAATATCCTTTTTTAGCCACATATGCATATTCTACTGCTATGTACCCCACATATACATTCATAATGGATTACAAATTCCTCCATGGATAAATTTATTGCTAAGTTTGTGCATGCCAGATAGTTTCATTATGCTCACTACTATCCCCAGACACTTTATGACTTACAGGTCTGGGCATTAAGAACCCTGAGAATAGGTTGAAGACTGAATAGAAAGCTGATGCAACAATTGCTGCTACTTGATGGTTTGGTGTGATGGAAACCGCCATCATGCCGTAATATGTGAAGTATAAGAATGTGCAAAACATAGTGAAGAGAAACCAGAGGCATTTGCGCAGCACCCATTCAAACCCAATCATTGAATACACAATAAAGCCATACATAACTGTCTGTGCAAAAACGTAGGGCAGCTCAATTACAACCTGTAAATGTTCAAAACCAACCTATTAATAAGCATTAATTACCTAAAAAATACAGCATGTTTGTGAAATGTCATCAAAGAAGCCGAAATATTTCTAACCTGAGCAACAGCATATGGCAGTGCAGAATACATTCCAGCAGCCCTTTCTCGATAGAAGACAGTGCGCTCAACTGAGACTACTGGCTGCACCGTGGAGCAGTTATTTATGCCAAGAAACAGAGTAGCTCCATACATGGCTCCCATGACAGTTAATAGATCAGCTTCTTCCTCTCTGTTGATATGATGAAAAAAGCTTTAGTCAAAGACTAGAGGTACTTGCAACGTGCATATATGCAGGCAATAGCTTTGTGCTGGCATGATAATAGACTCTACTCATATATATATAGGTGAGGACATTTGGGTAAAACATGTGCTGGCAACTTCAACCACTCTACCCTATCATCGGGTAGAGTCCAATGTTCTGAGCTTAAGTTTCCCCACAGACACCACAGACACGCCCAACACCATGTTCAAAAAAACTTCATAATAAACCTACTTGGTTTAGTGATACACCATGTTGACTAAAGCAAGAGCAAGATGGTTGAAGGCAAAATTGATGCATGGCACTACTCTTGCAGAAAGAGCAAGACCCCTTGACGAAGCATGATACAGGGTTTGAGGGGATTGTGATTGAGATGTCCAAGACTTGACCACTAGACAAATATGCAAGCAATGTCACATTGCACTCAAGGTACTAAAGCATGACGATTAGTGGCCATGCATGTTTCTAAAAGCTCTTCCATACCTTTTAGCATGTGTTTAGAGTTCAGATTTTCACAACATTGGAAAAACATAAATCTTTTGAATGCTTAGTGTAGGATGCTCACATTTTGGTGCCAAGCTGCCAAAAGATGGTGCCAAACATAAGAGCCGATATGAAAGTGAATGTAAACCGAACTAAGTTGTAGTCAGGGCTTCTCCAGTAAGTCAAATGCTGCTTCCACAATATAGATCTGAATTGTCCCCACAAGGGCTGACAATACTGCATGGGAAAAAACAAATCCCTGGTTGCTGCAGCTGGTATGCTGAGCTCCTTTACAAGTTCCTTGTTCCGTCTGCACTCGACAATGTCTGTGTTGAGCAGAACTCAAAGATAACCGGGACCTGATCATTGACATTCAAAATATGTGAGAAAATATCGACATACTTACTGGGCAAGGGAGGACTTTCTGTACACATCAGCAAATTCTATGCCGAGGCG
Organism: Adiantum capillus-veneris; assembly: GCF_014529385.1. Classification (NCBI taxonomy): domain Eukaryota; kingdom Viridiplantae; phylum Streptophyta; class Polypodiopsida; order Polypodiales; family Pteridaceae; genus Adiantum; species Adiantum capillus-veneris. The sequence continues at coordinate 89,883,406 of NC_140942.1, read as the reverse complement.
CTGCTCGACTGCAATCGAACTGGCTTCAAGCATCCATGTAGCAGGGTTGTATTTATCTTTGATTTTAGGTACCCCTGGAACAGCCTGCATACAAAACATGAGACTAAGGGACCTGCAAATATCTACCAGCTTAACTATATTGCTCAATGTGTGACCAAGTACAATGCATCCCTCAGAAAATGCCGCAAACATGATGAGGATCCTCCATATCAAGACAAACAGCACGTTCCTCATCCCTTGATCATGAAGAATGCATAATCAGAAGCAATGCATGCTATGGTATGAGAGTTTGGTGTGATGCAATGAGATGAAGAATGCATAATCAGAAGCAATGCATGCTATGGTATGAGAGTTTGGTGTGATGCAATGAGATGTGTCAGACAAATAAACAATCATAATTGCACAACAAAGCATACAATTTGACAGAGAAATTGGCATTGCGCTGCTAATGCACAAGGAATGTAAGCCTGTAATACAAAACATTGGGCATAGGCACCTTCAAGAATAAACTCTAAGATCCTTCATTGATAAATGATGGCCAGCATTTACCAATGTCAAATATGTGCCATCATAGTTATGGGAAACAGGGAACAGCAATAAGAACGGAAACAGAAACACCAAAAATTCGGAGCTTTGGGGAGTTTCCAGTAACTATAGGGAAGAATGAGGAGAGTGGAATCAGAAATGGAAATGGGAAATGAGAAAAACATGGAGTTTTCGGATAACTATGAACTACATATGCTTATAAAACTTAGTGAGACATTATTGTGCAATCACATCACTTCCGTCTTACCTCAAAATAATCTATTATTTTCTGAGAGTGTATGCCTAATGGCCCAGAATAGATCACTTGACCACCGCGCTTCATCAATAATAGCTGTAAAAAGTGAAGAATGTCAAAAGCACAGAAGCAATTGCCAATCTACAAAGCTGGGTAAAGAAGATGAGAGTTGTCATATACCTCATCAAATGCTTCAAATATATCAATGCTTGGTTGATGTATCGTACAAACAACAGTGCGTCCTGTGTCAACAGTATTCCTAACTGCACGCATGACAATTGCAGCTGCTCTGGCATCTAAACCAGATGTTGGCTCATCCATGAAAATTATTGAAGGGTTGGCCACAAGCTCCACAGCAATGGTTAGACGTTTTCGTTGCTCTGTTGAGAGTCCACTTACTCCAGGAAGCCCCACTAAAGCACTGCTCAAGTTTCTCAACTCAACAAGGTCCATAACCTCATCTACAAATTGCTATAATTGCACAACATGCACCTCACTAAGTTAGAAAGCAGTGTGGAAGTTCATTACAGCACACAGTTCATTTGCTCCTCAGCATTGACAAAGAAAAACAAGTTTCGTGAGTAGCAAAGGATGTAGTGAAGCATACCATTCTTATGCTACGATCAATTTCAGAAGACAGGCGGAGCTTCGCTGAGTATATGAGAGATTCATGCACCGTAACTTGGGGAGAGTGAATGTCTGTTTGCTCACAGTAGCCTGATATCCTGGCAAAAGTTTCTTGTTTTTTGGGATAACCGGATATGCGCACATCTCCCTCAATATAGCCACCAGTTTTCCTTCCTGCAAGGACATCCATAAGAGTGGTCTTGCCTGCTCCACTGACTCCCATCAATGCTGTGAGTACCCCAGGCCTAAACGAGCCAGTTACCCCTCGTAAGAGCTGCAATCTATTGTCTGTAACTCCTTGAGCCATCATTTCCTTGAAGCCATGAAATTTTCAGTTAGCTGCCAAGAACACTAAAGCGCGGACCAGTGAAAGAAAAGAAGCAAAATATGTGCCTTATACCACAGGCATGTCCACAAAGTATTTCACATCCTCAAAAGAGATAGCGAGGGGTTGAAAAGGAAGTGACATCCCCTGCCGAACTGCAATATTACCAACTTGATCATCTCTGAAGCTTTCATTGTGAACAGGTCTGCTTGTCACATGCTCCATTTGCAGTTGATCATCTGCATAAGATCTCGTGTTTCAGACACTCTACAAACCATCAGATTTCCATGTCAGGAAATTATGCTAAAGGTTGCTCCGTACAAACACTGTTTCTGGAAGTGGATAGAGACAATGGCAAAGGGTTTCTCCTTGAACGCCTTTTTGAGGACTCCACTGGTAGCACTTCACCTCCATCATCAGCTGTGTCCATCTCAGCAAGTGCTTCCTCTGAAATTGTTGCTTGAGGCTTTCCAATTGCTGTATTAACGTTGAACGAACTCAGATTTGCAGAAACTTTTAAAATTGTGGCACCTAAAAATTGATAAACTCACGGCCCAAGTAGGACAAAACCACTGTGAATAGGAGGTTAAATAAGGCAATAAATCCAATCAAGGCACCAATGCCAATCCAATATCTGTATGATTCAGAAAAAAGCCCCCGCCTCTCGAGCACAAAAACACCAGCCGTGGTGGTTCCATTGACTATGGTGTTCTGTATCAAATAGATAGCAAAAGGCATCATGTTACTAATCCTACAGTAACCAAATACATGTCACAAATGAAGATGATTATTACCCATCTAGAAGCAAGAAATTCATTCACTCCGCTAGCTGTGAGCCCATACTGAAGAGGTGAGGACCAGTAACCCCATATCCACCATGCAGGAATTTTTGCTGAGAGGTACAGAAAAGCTCATGAACTTAAGTTCCCCTTACAACACAGTGTTATCATCCTGCAATTGTTTTGGGTCCTTCATTTTGTCGTAAGCAATCAGACAGAAGTAAGTGCACATACCTCTTGGAATGATAAATCCTCCCAGCATAAATATTACCAGCAGCATAAAGGATCCCCCAGTGTTTGCCATGATCATTGAACGGCACAAACCTCCAATAAAGCGAAAGAGGGACGAGGACATCTGGTGCATTAAAAAGAGTAGAAGGTACTGCTTGAAGAACCTGAAACCCCGAATGTCGATACAGTCTCAGCAACTAAGAGCAAATTTACAAAGTGGATGGATAGTAGAACAAATTCAGAACGTTAGGACAAATCATAGAGCGACACTGGTCTGTACCTGCTTGGCTCAGGAGCAAATCCAATAACATAGTATGTAAGCGAAACCCAAAGTCCTGATTCTACAATGGACTGAGGTATTCGCAGTAAATAGGTTGGAAGTGTATATGCCCAGGCAGGATAAAACAAGAGATCCCGTTGCTTGAAGAACACTGGTAGCCTGAATATTGTCATTGACATCTCAGCAAATCCGTTGAACATGATGATGTTGAGAGAAAAAAACAATGCCCCAAGATAGTAAGCCCCATCTGATAGCCCCGCTTGAAGTCTTGTCCGCAAAAAAACCGTCATCGCAATGAAAGCCACAATGACTAGCTGTGAAAAAACTAGGTAAACATTCAGGCCTTGTGTATGTAGGTTCTCATAAAATAATCCTCAGGTGCGAACAGACAAACACAGCACCACTAGTAAGTTGTTTGTCACTTCATGCATTGTACCATGGTCTAAGAGGAAGGTGAATCCTCCGCTGTCACAAAAATACGGAAGCGTAAACTGACGTTTAATTGCACTTCAAATACTCAAGAGAATTAGAGGGAGCGAGAAAACTTGACACTTCATTGGGGACCAGAAGATGGGTTGGTCCCCCCCCATAAAGAGAATATCTTTATTACTAAGGGAGAATCTTTACAAGCACAGGAACGGGGCATACGCCCGTCCTCTATTCTTTCTTCTGTTCTGTTCTGACTACTGACTGAGAAAGTGTTTCCACTTTCTTTCTGCTTAGGGGATTTCCCATCTTCTGCGAGACTGGTTGGAAGCTCTCAAAAAGAGAGTCTATCTTCCAAAACAGCTCATCGGAAGCTCTCACAGAGGAGAGTCCATCTTCCGTTATGTGTTGCCTTCATGCTCATTCATTCATGCATCGAACACAAAAGAGAAACAAGCAAAATGCACACGCACATGCTTGCTGTAATTTTCTGCACATAACCTGAAATTCTTACCTGTGCACACCCCTACGCCGAAACAGAGGTCTTCTTCGCGATGGAATCGCGCCAAACTTGATGTAGACTTAGGATAAGGAGAGAGAAGAGAATTTCTATGGCTGGTCTGCTGAAAACAGCCCTAATCGAGGTGATTAGGGGCTGAAAACAGAGAATTTCAGCAGCCGCACTCTGCTAAGAGAGCGTCTACGGCAACTTATCGCGATGAAACTTCACCAGAAGGTGTCTATGACTGTGAGATCCCTTGTTCTTGACAATGGGAGCACAAGGCTACCACATATGTCGCAAGGGGCTGCTCTCAAGCTTCAATGGAGGGCTCCACCGCGTAGAGCACGCTCACATTAGGGGGGGTAGGTGCACTGCAAGCCCTGAAAATGGGGGAGGGGGGCTCCTAAATAGCCATCAGGGAGAGGGGGCGCTAGGAAGAGAGAGAGGGTGAGAGTGAGAGTGAGAGAGAGTTAGTTTGCATTGGTAAGTGTGCCACTTGGTACACTTATTTTAAAAACTAAAAAACCATTCAACTTTTGACTTTTAAAAACTTCCAGCTCATTAATTAAAAATGTGCAACTAACTAACAACTGCTACCAATGATTCTTTTATGAGAACACCAAAGGTCTGCCGGCGCAATGCCACACGGGCACTGCACCGCCTTTACCTGTTCACACTTGTCCGGCCGCCCGCCCGGACACGGACCGTTAAATTTAATTTCACGAAACTTACCCTAAGGCTTGAGTAGCTTTATTAGCCTTAGGGTCACTGTTCTAAGGACCCCATCTCATTCATGTGCTTGTACTGACGCGCGTATTTTTCTGAGCTTAAAATCTGAGGCTACTGCTTACCCCTTTCTGAAGACCCGATTTCCCAATCACTAGGGCTTCAAGGTAATTTCTGCTAAGGTCCCTCTGAGGTGTTCTAGCCAGCATTTAGGCTCACCTGAGGCCTTAGAACTGTTAGGTCTATTCTGGTGTGCACACAACTAATTAGATAATTCTTTTCTCGTAAATAAATTAATTATTTACAAAGTCTGACTTAGTTACATCCGCAACATTGTCACAAATAATGACCAAACTATTAGAAGTTAAATCGCATAGTGCTTTGTTTTTTAGATGAATTGATGGCTTTGTAAATGAGATTACGAAATCTTTTGCCAAAAATTACAAAGCCTTTCATTCTCTTCCATTTTGTAACACACGATTTTAAGGCTAAAGAGGACTCCTTAAAGCTGAAGATTTCAACTTTCTAACTTCACTAACTCAATCTATACTGGTTGGTTCATAAATGTGTTGCTTTTTAGCTTTTGCTTTCCCTGCCCCATATGTCAAGCTGAATAGCACACACTTGTCCAATGACCAAGCAAGTCAGACTTTATCTCTCAAGGACTATGCAGTACAAACTGGTGAGCTTCTTAAGTTATTTTAAACTATTCAACGTAACCTCCTCAGTCACAATAAATTTTGGCTTCTTGGAATAATTTCTTCAACAATGAGCCATCAGCAACTTAAAATGGCTTTCACTGATATACAGGACAACAGAGAACAATGGTAACTGTTTATATTCACGATGTTTTTGGCACCCACACACAAAATCTAATGAAGTCGAATGTGTCTGATTTGCTCCTGTGTGCCGGAAACAATTCTTTCTTTCCTAGCCTTTAATACTCTCTCTCTCTCTCTCTCTCTCTCTCTCTCTCTCTCTGATTTGGTCCTGTGTGCCGTAAACAATTCTTTCTTTCCTAGCCTTTAATACTCTCTCTCTCTCTCTCTCTCTCTCTCTCGCACACATGCTTTGTATTGGTGAACAGCTGTTGGCCTTAATTTACCTGCACACCCTTGAAAATATACACAAAGGAATTGCGTTTCATCAGCAGCCATTCACGAGCGAAACATGCATTGAAAAGCTCTTTCTTGCTAACTGAATAAGTACTGAAGCTTAATGCTGCCCTATGGCTCTTCTCCTTGGGGTAAGGTAATGAAAGCTCATCAGCGAGACGAAGACCAACATGGAAGCGCTTGAATCTGTTCACAAACTCTTTCACAGGAACATAATGATAAGGCTTCGTTTTCTCAAACCAATACTGCTCTTGATCTTTACGAGAAATCACCTGTGGAAAAACACAGAATGTAACCTTGGGATGATGTCATTTACAATATCTGAAGCATAAACAAGGTGATAAACAGAGTGACATGATGCTTACTTCTTGAAGAAAATCTGCAGCCCCCTTTCTCTCAGGACATCTAAATCCACATGTCTCAAAAAACTCTAATACATGCTCCCGTGGCCCAAGATATACTATCTGCCCTTCTGCAAGCAAAAGGATATCGTCGAACAACTCGAATGTCTCTGGGGGAGGCTGTAAGAGAGACATCAAGATTGTTCCTTCCATGACATGCACGAATTGTCGAAGACACTTGACCACCTGGAAAGTCGTGGAGCTATCCAGACCAGTAGAGATTTCATCCATGAAAAGAGTCTTGGTTGGCCCTACTATCAAATCTCCTGAAAACAATGTACAAGGGAAAAAAATCAAGTGCATGGATACAATGATTTCAAACTGTTCCTCTTTTCTTTTGGTGAAAAGCACCTGTGGTGACCCTTTTCTTTTGACCGCCTGAAATTCCTCTTCGCATGGGATCCCCAACCATTGTATCAGCACATACATCCAGACCAAGAATCTGTATATAACATAATTAAGAAGGAAGAAAAGCCTTGTAAGGCAATCAAATTCCACGAGTACAGTGCCGACAAGTAATACTGCAGCAAAGGTGCCAACCTTTAGAGTATAATCAGTTTGAAGGCTGCCCTTTACCCCCTCTAAAGAAGTTGCCTGTTACACAATTGAATGTAACTGTTACAGATCGAGAAATTTCCGAGGCACATATATTACACAGACGCCACAGATTATTTGCATGGGATATACTTTCATAAATGCATCAATTTCAGCATCCGGAAATATGCCTGCTTGCTTCTCCCTCCTTGCAAGCTCTATCAGCATCTCTGCATTAAAATACGTTCTTTGAGAAACGATCCTTTAGTAGAAGTAAAAGAAAACTTCTTAGGTCCAAAATGCTAAACAAACCATATCTTGTCCCCACTCCTTGACATCGAGCAGAAAAATCTAGAGTTTCCCTCACTGTTAATTCTCCAATGTGTAAGTCATGTTGGCTGATGTATGCAGATGTCTTCTGTGGAACAAACTCGCGTAGACTATGCCCATTATACGTAATGCTTCCTTTTGTTTGAAGAGAGGGGTTCAGTTTTCCGGCTAATGCCAAAAGAAGGCTTGTTTTTCCAGAGCCTGGAGGACCAAGAAGAAGTGTCATCCTGTAGAGGAAAAATGTGTTTCATGTAATGAGGATGTCCACTTCCTATATAGAAGGTTGTGCTTAACAGACACATACCTGCTAGACTTGAGCATCCCGTTGATGTCCTTTAGAATGGTGATGTTGGCCTTCTTTGCAGCTGCCAACTGCAGCATGTCAAGTAGTCCCTGATACAAGAACCACAGCATGTTTTGTTGGCTTGATAAACGATGGCATTGAAAGGGGGGTGTTCACAAGGTTGCACCTCAAAAAAGTTTCTGACAACGTTCCAAAGTGTAGGCAGGGCCCGCCCTCCAACATGACATTTGGCATCTATGGAGTAATTCTCAAATCGTACTTCCACGGTTGGCAGCTCAATTCCCACTCTGTTCAAAAGGTATTCACAAACTAAACACACAGGTTTTCTTTTTGCTTGTTCATACGCATTTCAAAGGTTGTAATTGGCAAGGTTTATGACTCCACCCTAGCAAATTCTTCAATTCAATGCTAGAGTTAAGATACAAGCAAGAAAAACATGATTCTTTTAAGTATCTGAAATTAGTTGCCAAATTTCAAGTTCTTGTACAATGTCTGCTTGAATGGAAACAAGAAATCTATGCATATCGTACCATTCAAACGCCTGAGCATTTTTGTGTAGCATTGCAAGATATGTGCTATATTTTGCCGCATTGAAAGAATAAGAATACAATCAATCATTCTTTTCTTAGTCACTTATCAAATATGCATTGTGATAGAGTGCTCCACTAATGAAAAGTGGACAGATCTGTGTGCATACTAAAATTTAAATTATGACTCCTCTGCATCGACACCTTCACCATCCACAATTAGGGCTCACAAAGGCACAGGATATGCTCTCTCAAGAAAGGGGTTTTAATCTCTTCCTTTTTTCAAGAAACAGAAAGAAAATAGTTATGGAAAAATTTGGCATTGTCATAGACTCTAGCACCAAAACAGAAGTACATCCCATTAAAGAGCCACAAGGAGAAATTTACTACACTCGGTAAAGTTTTATTATCTCTGAACTTAATTATATCAAGATCACATACTTGTCTATACGATCTCTGAACTTAATAAGGAACCTCTCATTGTCTTCTTCTGTGACCTTGAGCAGCCTGTCAATGAGCATCTTCTTCTCAACAAGACCAAGCTGCCGCACATCAATGGCCTGTGTAATGATCCTGCCATCTTCAAGGCTCTTCAAAATCGAAGTACGAAGCCTGTCATAAGTGGGCAATTTCTCAAGAGCTGCCCATTTCAAAGCCTCCTCATCATCATCCTGAATGTCCCTTCGTGCGTGGAGGGAGCGCATGAACTCATTGTCTGGCTCTCTCAACGACCAGCTTCGGATGCTTGGGTTTCTTACATTCCTGCTCATGCTTCTGCTTAGTGTGTTTCTGAGTTGAGTCCCCCATATGTCGATATTCTCAAGCTCTACTGTTTGTGCCATATTGCAAGGCAACCATGCACTGGCTCGGACCAGGGTTGCAGTGTTTGAGACAAGGTTTAAGAAGAAGCAGATATCAAGCTAAATCCATTACTCACTCCATGCCAAAATTTCAGCTTTCCTGACAAGAAATGGAGCTTAAGGGGCAGCTCGGAGCTCCTAAAGAGCGGCTTAGCAGACTCTCTGCAAGGGTGACTCCTTGGTCGGGTCTCTCTCTCTTTCTCTCTCTCTCTCTCTCTCTCTCTCTCTCTCTCTCGTGGCTATCCTGCTCAAAGACCCCCAAGAATCCGAGATGAGTCGAGAGACGAAAGTGTGCTCACTGCTGCCCGCACTCGCGCAGCCTCGTACTGTTGATGAGTGTGTGCGGAACTTTTTAAATTCCTAAACATGTGCTCCATTGGCAAATTGCTCACATAAGTCATTCAGCTCTCAAAAAGAAGTATCTGTCTCAAATTCTTCATTTTTCGAATTTTCTTGAAACGTGCACAGCTACTAGCCATATAGTGTACGAGTACGGCCGGTCGTTTTCGATGGCCTCTCTCTCTCCTTCACTCCCCCTCTGAGCTCTCTCTCTCTTTTTCACTCCCTAACTTTTGGCTTATAGCCTTCACCTCACAGAACGTGACACGCGTAAAAGGTCACGTCCTCCGCCATATTATGTTATTATAACCTTCATTTCGCAGAACGTGACACGTTCAAAGAGTCACGTCCTTCGCCATATTATGTTAGTATTTGTACAGCTAAGATTTGAAAGATACCAAAAAATTACAGAAACCCTTAAAAAACAGACTTTGATAAGAAAGATGTTGTTTTTTTGAAGAGGCCATCTGTCTCAGGCAAAGGTCATGCGATATTATCAGTTACTTTTTATATAATTGTGTCTCATGCATGGTCACACATGCACCAATTGCTTGTCTTACATGTTACTATGCATGGTCACACATGCACTAATTACTTGTCTTACATCAATGATATATTATGGAGACAGTGTCACTACTCTACACTTTTATGTTTCTCTAAAACACATTGAACATGTTTTTCTTTACACTCATGTCTCTAACTATTGAATATGGGTCTTTCTCCATCCAAATAAATCCTACATACGAGTTGTTGGCTTGATTTTTCATTATTTTAAAAAAAAGTATAAAAAGTATTTTCTTCCTTGAAAATAATAAAAAATCCATCTACCAAAGAAGCAAGTATTTGGGTTTTTTGTGAGCCCCTCCCCCCCCCCCCCCCCTTTTATGTTAAGCACAAACGGTGAAGACTCACTTGGGTCTTCTCTAAAAGAGAAGAGTGTAAAAGGTACATGCTTCGACTTCAAAAATTTTCCTGCCATAGAAGTTGTTGGTGTCTTGCTTTGACTTTACAAAGCATTTTTTGTAAGAACAATCAACGATTTACCAACTTTGGTCAAAATGGGTTGAAAATTGAGAGTGAGAGAAGTTATGAGACATGAGACAATATGTAGACTCATAGGGCTCAAGCCTAAAGGACACACTTGAAACTCTCCCAGTTTTTAAGTCAAAATTTGAAGATTTGTTGACTTTTACTCTAGCACTAGTCAAATTTTTCCACCTATCTTTTTTTTTTCAAAACTCACAATAGTGAGTGTGTATATATTACGAAACCAAAAAAGTTACATTGTAAGCCATGCTCCTACCAGCCATGGCACCACCTAAAACACAAGGAAGCTATCACACCGGCTGATGAAGGGTGTCACCTTGAAATCAAACGACACCAATGGGCCTAAGGTTGGCTTGGGGTTGCCACCAAGGAGAGAGCCATGTCATAGCATTGTTGTGCAGCTCCGCTTCCATAATGGAAAAAAGAGAAGAGGAATGCAAGTTAATCTTCTTTAAATCCTATACATTTATTGAGCAGTGACCACGGCTTGATAATAGGCAAAGTTTAATGCTAAATGTATGCCAGATGCGGCTTTAAGGGGCAAAAACCTATGTTTTTTACGTTAAAAGTGGGTACATCTGAAGTGATAAACAATGGAAGTTTATGGGCTAGAGTTGTAGTGCTCAAGGTGCTTTAAGGGCCTATCTTTATGGCTCATCGACGATTGGAGCTTTGGTGAAGAAATTATGGCAGTTTTAAGTTTGAGTCGATTGCAGATATGTACTGGATTGGGCAACTGCAGTTGAAGGGACAGAAATGAAATGAATGTATGGTCTAAAGTGCTCACTTTGTGGAGCACGTCGGTCTTTTTAGATCAGAAATCGTAGTTACGATTACCAAGATATCGCTAGATTAAATTTCATCGGGGGCTAGTTCCGTAGCAGTCTGGTCCGCTCGGTTAGTATGCCATCTGGAAATTTTTTTGCAATAAAATTCACAATGATAATGCCAATTAAGGAGCTGCTGAAAGTAAACGTCGTGCTTAGCACTAATTTGGCTGATATATATACCGAATGTGGTGTGCTTTCGGAGGCACAAAAAGTTCTCGATGAGCTTTCGCTTAAAAGGTTCAGAGAATGCCAAACATGGAAGTGGGAAGGCAGTGGAGCGATGCTTTGGTTGAAGAGTATGCCCCAAGGTGGTGCCCTTTGAGGGCCACCTGCCCAAGGACACTATGGTGCCCAAGGGCTCAATAGTAATAACCGCCCAATAAGGGAAATGAGGGCATTAAGTGTGAAGGGGGAAAAAGGGAAGACCATGGAGGCGTCATTGGTGCTAAAAATAATAAAATGCTATAAAAAGGGGGATTTTTTTGCATGAGAAGGACACAACAGGAGTAAGATGAGCAAGAAGAAGAGGAAAACGGGATGGCACGAGTATTGTGTAACAGGCGATAAGGAGGGAATTGCAAGCGAGAAACCTCTTCTCTCTCGACCAAATCTCAGCAAGGACGGACTCGCTCTCTCTCTCTCTCTCTCTCTCTCTCTCTCTCTCTCTCTCTCTCTCTCTCTCTCTCTCAAAAGTAAAGTATGGAGATCTCTCTCTCTTGAAAGCAAGGACTCTCTCTCTCTCTCTCTCTCTCTCTCTCTCTCTCTCTCTCTCTCTCTCTCTCTCTCTCTCTCTCTCAGCAAGGAAGAAAACATGGTCTCTCTCGACCTTGATTTGGGAATATTAAAGGAGGGAAGTACGAATATTATTTAGGGCAATTGAAGGAAGCATCAGAAGGTGCAGAGAGCTCTCGAGGGTAGTTGAAGCAGGTAAAGTGAAAGGCAAAAATTTCCATCACTGTCATCAGTTCGAAGATTAATTAATCATTTTATTAAACCTTGATGTCGTTAACGGCCCGGTTAATCTGTAAAGGAGCTTAAACTCCTTTAATCGAAATGTTGGTGCTGCTAACAACCCGCCGTCTTGGCTACTGATTACATTGTACTCAAAGCTTGACTCAATTAATTGAAGTTTACGATGATTGCCAGAGCCATTTGCATCTGTTGTTCTTGTTCTCTCTCTTTCACACCTCTCACAGCCAGAGGCCCCACCCTTACCCAGCTCACATTTTGAACCCATTCCCCTGACATATTTGGTGAACTTGATGCGAAACGAGCCGGGGTGGGAGGTTAAGATAGAGATGCCATAACAATTGAAGCGATTTATTGACGATTTCAATTCCAATAGATTTGATAAAAATGTAGCAGTTGTAGAATTACCAAAAATGCTAGAAGGAGTTCAGGGATGTCTGCAGGAAGCGAAAGCCATGCAGATAAAAAAGCAATTTGATGATGTTGTAGAGCTAGCACTTGATGTTGTATGGTAGCAGTATCGTAATTTTCAGGGATATGATCTAGAAGGTTTTATTGCATGTTATAAAGCCGAGATGAAGAGACAAAATGTTCCAAAAAATCAGATAATTGCAGCTTTCGAAGAGGTTGTAAACTCATATTTTAAAAAGCAGGTTCAAGGACTGGTGGCAGAAGCATATCCCACACGGTGGGACTATTTTGCAAAGGAATTTATTTGCGAAAGCTCAAGGATTCTAGATCTGGAAATAAAGGAGATTATTGAATGAAGCCAAACTATTTTCACTAAAGGTGAAGGGGATCAGATGGAGTTCCTTAATTACGATCAATTTTAGGAGAGTATTTTTTGCAAGAAGCAAAGCCAAAGCAAATTATGCAGAATTGGAAGTAGCAGATTCAGTTTCAAAGGAGCATATTTTGAGCAACGTAGAAAAGGTTAACGATGAATTTAATGGTGAAATAGAATTATATGAATCTTTTTCAAAGATTGCTCGCATGGACGCTACCTCGAATAATGGTCCCAATGAAGACGTAAACTGTACAACAAGTGGTTCACAAGCTGCTGACCTTGACATGGGTTATTCTGAAGGAGTTCATCAAGCAGATGAACCTCTACAGGATATTACTGAAACTATCATCACTATAACCGAGTAGGACAACATGTTTGCTGCAAATGATTGCATCAATAAAGCTATTATATACATAGCAGTAGATGAAGTGACGGAGATTGCGGACCCAGCACAGGATGAGCCTAAAAATGTCAATGAACCTATGATTGCTACTAACAATATGTTTGTAAATGCTGTTATCATGGAAGAAGATGCCATAATCGATGGTTTCTTGGCTAGATTTGAAGGAGATGATCATGACAGTATAGAAGAGCTTTCTGATGCATGTACCTCTTCAGAGGGGGTGCCAGATGAATCTTTGCAGTGCTATGATGGATTCCTAAGTAACATGGATGCAGATGAGGAAGCAGAGGATGACATGGATGAGCATGAAGATTGCCTAGATCATGCTGATTGTGAACACGTTATCGACATGGATTTTACATCTATGATTGTACATGGGCTGCATGAGGAGATAACACCTACAATTTTGATGAATGTTGAGACTTCCAAGGGTGATTTTCCCGAGGATGCTATGGATGAAGATCTACAGGATAAAGTTGTTTTTCATGATCAAGCTGAAACCCCAACAGGTAAAAATTCTTCTCATAATACAAGTCCAGAGACTCCCAAGATTTTTGGCTATGAAGCTAGAGGGGGTGATGATGCTAAGTCATCATTGATACTGCAAAAAGTGCACAGGGTTTTTCATTTCCTTGGACAATGTGCCAAATGTGGTTGGATTTGGATGTTGTTCCTATTGATGCTTATGTCAGTGATGTCATGGCTGCCAGTAAAAGGGAGTCTGAATTCTTTAATGCTTTCTGGTAACGAGCTTAAGTTGCCAAAAGTTTATGGGATGTGGGTGCTGCATTATGCTTCAAGAGAAGATCTAGGATATTGCCATCAATGCTATGTGATCTCAAGGGTGTTTTATCCAGGAGATTCTAAGGATATTCATAGGCAGATTCAATATGGATGGATATTGTTAAGTATGCATAGTAATTGCGTGCTATTTGAACGAGGGGTAGCATATTTGCACCAGAAATGCTTGATGTTGATTGATACAAGAAATTTATGCTCGTGGATATTATGTTTCTCTAGTAATTGGGCAATTCCTTATTATTCCATTTGATCATGGGGGCTACTAAAGTGCAAAGTTGCAGATTCAAAGGATACCAGATGTCTCTTGTAGCAGGTTGCATGGTACAAGGTTTTGTTTTTTCAATTTATGCTAAGTCAAAAGAGTTTTTGGTTATGCGATCTGTAACATTTAATGGCCTAATAACTTATGTGTAGCGGAAATTAGCATGAACATAGTGGGCATTTCATTAGAATAGATTCCTAATGAGAATTACAAGAGTGCTTGGGTGGAGAGAGCAACAAAAAGCATAACACCTAGTTAGATAGCATCGACAATACTTTCAAAAGAGAGAGCAATCAAGCTATTGACAACAGTTGAGGACCGGATTTTCATGGAGCCGGTCCCCCCTCCAAAAGGCTTTGTATTATGGTTTCTCCCATCAAGAGAGACATTGTACAATACAATTCTTTGTGTTCCTTCAAGACTAGCTAGTGCAATGAAGATGGAAACTTCATGCACTAAGCAAAACACTTAACAAACACAACTTGAATTATCCCCGTTCTCAGACCCAAGACCTCACACACCTTCGAAGATGGTGAGAGCTAGCAGGGTATGAGAGTAGATTGAGAGGAAGAAGGAGTATCTTACGAGAAAGATGTACATCTCCTCACATAATCACTCATATGTAGCATAGCTTAGCTTAGTAATTAGCTTGGTAGAGGAGATGAGCATGCATTGAAGCTTGGCTCTTGGTTGGATTTGCATCCACATGCCAAGAGAGTGTTGATGTAGGCTTCTATCTCACAAGCTTGGAGTAGGTGATGAGTTCTCCATTAAAGCTTGGGAAGAGATAGTCTTCTCTTTCTTCACACATGAGCCTGTGTGAGTGTGTGTGTGATAATGCCTTGCAAAAATCAGCCCCCTCTCTCTCTTGGGCGAGCCCTCTTGCTAAATGCTCTTCCTGAAGCCTCATTGGCCCTCCCCAAGTCAAGCCAATTACAATTAAGCAGCATAAGTGATAGCCTTCTGACATGTGTCCCCCTTTCCCCTTTTGTGAGAGCTTTAGGTAATTAAATAATTAAACTAAACTCTCATTGGACCCCTTTGCCTCCTGGCCAATAGGAATCAGGCAAGCCATGGGGCTCCTGAATGCTCGTTGGACCCCTTGGGAGACTACCCAATAGTCTTCTAGGAGACTTAATTCTCATTGGTTTCTTTTATTAAATGTTTTTAAATTAATGAAACTAGATTTACTCTAGCTTAATTTTCATTGGTCCACTTCAAGGGTCATCCAATAGAAATTGGGCACACCTTGTGGGCATCTGGCCTAGGGAGCTGACATGTGTCCCTCATTCCCTTTGTGTAAAGGGAACCTGTGTGTGTGTGTGTGTGGCTTTCTCTCTCATCCCCTACCTTTAGGGCTCGCCCCCTCCCATGTAGGGATGTGCAAAGACTTTTAGGGCACACACAAAGCATCCAATTTTCCCTAGGGTTGACCTTTGGACACAACCTTTGAATTTTGGAACCTTAGCATTTTGGAAGTCTTAATGGGCTGAACCTTAGGGTATTTTTAGCCCATTGTTGCACATGGATCTTTTGCAGATGCCCCCCCCTTTGGATCCCTATTTTCCCTCCTTTGGATCCCTACTGTGGCCGGTTTGCTAGCTTAACCAATATTCTAGCTTTTTCTCCCCTGGCCTTCCCCACATTAAATGATCAGTTTAATATGAGAAAATCATTTAGGAGAATTAGATATTGATTATAATGACACGAGCAATAAGCTTACATGGCTAGCTTCTAGTTGACTTCTATGGACAATTGATGAAGTATCTTCACATCTTTTGATTGGTTCTACTACGAGAACTTGAAGTAAAGGAATTGACGACCATTCTGTGTGTAGACAGAGTAAGGCATACTTGAGCTTGACAGGGTTCCCTAAAGTGAGCTTGATGGTCAAGGCGTGTGCATCATTAACTAGAGAACTTGAGTCTAGTGGGGTTCACTAAACACGTTTTCCATAATTGAATGCTATGGAGGTACGACATATACAGTTCAAAGATTTTTGATGGGCATCTACCTAATGATTAGGCTAGAACATTGATGATAAGGTATAAGCCTTATATTATTTTCCATATGTTTACTAGTTACATGAGTTTGATGATGGCAAAGAGCTTAAGGTACCTATAGCAGATGCAGATTGAAGTGCATTTGGCACATACCGGAGGCTGTGCAGGTTCAGAGGGGGTGGATGTCATGCAGCTCCGCTCCCATGCTAAGGAAGATAGCAGGAAGGTGTGCATCGAGCTTACTTGAAGCTTACTTGATCCTTGAACAAGTAATTAGTATTCAGGGTTTGATAACAAGCTATTTATACGATCAATGTATGTCAGATGCGGCTTTAAAGGGCCAATAGATGCCTTAATGATGCTAAAAAAAAGTATGCCTGAAGTGAGCACATATGGGAGTTTATGATCTAGAACTGTAGTGCCTAAAGTGCTCTATCGGCCTGTATTTACGACTCGTCAATTGGAGCTACGGTGAAGAAGTTATGGCAATTTGAAGTTTAAGTTGATGCAAATCCATACCGGATTGAGAAACTACAGTTGAGGGGACATAAATGAAGTGAATGCATGGGCATGAAGTGCTCACTTTGTGGAGCAATCGATCTTTTTAGATCAGCAATCGGAGTTACGATTACCATGATATCGCAAGATTAAATTTCACGGGGGCCAGTTTCGTAGCAGTTCGGTCACCTCGGTTAGCGTGCTATCTGGGAATTTCACAGCCTCAACTGGGTTTGTATGCGTTCTATGCAGCTTGAGAAGTCTATATGAATTTACTGCTCGTCAGACAAAGTCCAGGTTGATGAGATAATATGGCTTGAGGGTTGATGAGATAATATGGCTTGAGGTCGGTGTCAATTGTCGGCACTCTTGAGTTGGATAATTTTTGGCATCATCCAAGAAGCTGATACAAGCAATAAACAACCAAGTGCAAAGGGAATGCCTTTTGGAAAATGCGATCACTTATACATGCATCTTTTTCTTTTTTTTTTTGGCAAAACTCACAATTGTGAGTGATTGTATTAGAAAGAGAACAGAAAATTACAGATCAATCTCAAGCCCAGGCTGAGCCTTGAGAGACGGATATTACATCAGACTTTACAACCATAAAGGCTTTGATCGAATGGCTTGTGCTCCCCAAATCCAATCATCCGAGTCATGACTTTTACTTATCGTATATATCAATTCTTTGCTTTCTTGAATAATTACTGAGAAACTGCCACAAAAACTTCATTATTGAAGACACGGCAATTCCCGACCTTCCAGATATTGTAGAAGAAGTGCATCTTTTTGGCCCTAGTCCTGACGGTTTGGCACTGATCGAATCCGACTTGCCACATCACCGATGATCATTCCCACAACAACGGCACCATCGGTGCTAAAAATAATAAAATGCTATTAAAAGGGAATTTTTTGGCATGAGGAAAACACAACGGGAGTAAGACGAGCAGGAAGAAGAGGAAACAGGATGGCATGAGTATTGTGTAACATGCAATAAGGAGGGAATTGCAAGCGAGAAACCTCTTCTCTCTCGATCGAAGCTCGGCAAGGACGGACTCTCTCTCTCTCTCTCTCTCTCTCTCTCTCTCTCTCTCTCTCTCTCTCTCTCTCTCTCTCTCTCTCTCTCTCTCTCTCTCTCTCGGTCGGAGCAAGGAAGAAGAAACATGGTCTCTCTCAACCTTGATGTGGGAACATTAAAGAAGGGAAGTACGAAGATTATTTAGGGAAATTGAAGGAAGCAGTAGAAGGTGCAGAGAGCTCCTAAGGGTAGTTGAAGCACATAAAGCAATAGGCAAAAATTTCCATCATTGTCATCATTCCGAAGATAAATTAATCATCTTATTAAACCCCAGTGTTGTTAATGGCCCGGTTAATCTGTAAAGGGAGCTTAAACTTCTAATTACCAGTTAATCCAAGTGTTGGTGATGCTAACAACCCGCCTTGGCTACCGATTACATTGTACTCAAAGCTTGACTTGATTAATTGAAGTTTACGGTGATTACCAGAGCCATTTGCATATGTTGCTCTCGTTCTCTCTCCTTCAGACCTCTCACAGCCAGAGGCCCCGTGCCTACCTGGCTCACGTTTCGAGCCCATATCCCCTGACATTGCACCCCTACCGCCTATCCAAAACCTATTGCTACAGATTTCACTTTTTTCTAGACATTCTTTTTAGCAGACTCACAATGGTGGTCGAAGGAGTTGAAACCTTCACCAAGTGACTAATTAGGTCTAGTTGTTGGTACTACAATCGCACATCCTTACTTACCGTCTATGTCTTGTCATGCACCTCATCTCATGAGGACATACTACAATCGCACATCATTACTTACCATCTATGTCTTGTCATGCACCTCATCTCATGAGGGCTGACTGCCTCATTTCTATTCCCTTCAAGGTTGAAAGCCTCTAAGCTAAGGGGTTGTTCATTTGCATAGGCTTATCCTGCACCTTTCCCGTTGGCACCTCATCTGACGAGGGCAGACCGCCTCATTTCTATTCCCTTCATGGTTGAAAGCCTTTAAGCTAAGGCATTGTCCATCTGCATAGGCTTATCCTACACCTTCCCCATCAGTGGGGAAGGTGCAAGAAATTTTTCCGCCTATCTTAAAGACAAGCTTGGAATTGGGATTTTGCAATTTTAGCGAGTTAAAAATACACTAAAGGCTTATTTTTTGCAAATACTAGTTTAGAGCATGTATATATTAGCAAGCGACTAATAGAAAATTTAAGTGGGTCTTATTGGATAGATTTATTGGTACTCTTCCCAATTACTACCTCTCAATATAGAACTACTACAATATCAGAAGAGTGGGATGTTGGGTGGTGGCTCCCATGCTTTGTGATGGTGTTGGTTTGCTGGCCTCCCGTGTTCAGGCGGGGCTTTTGCGAGGGCAAAGATTTTATGAGTGGCAGCTGTCAAGTCTTTGGTGGCACGCTTGTGGGCCGTATGGTTGTTATGTGTTACGGTTTCTTCTTGTAGTTTGCTGTCGGCTTATCTGTGGATGTCTGGATGCCCTGGTTCAGGATGTGAGCAGGGTTATATCATGTTATTTTTTGGTTTGATTTATACATTATCACTCATTATTATGAGTTCGGTGGGGTGTGGGGGGTGTTTTTTTTTTTTTTTTGGGGGGAGGGGGGGAGGGAGGACTACTACAATATATCACACACATGCATCTTTGGGTACATCTTAACCAACATGCTACAGCATCTAAGGCCATATGTTTCCCCATTGTGGCATTGTGTTGGGCATGTTTCAATGGCAAAAATGGGATCAGCTCTCTTCTATTTGCTTATTACTAGTGTTCAACATCTCTTTGTTAAAACAGCTCGAATGTAGGCCCTCAAGTGTTGCTAGTTAGAAACCTTCCCTAATCATTGAGAGTAACTTGGAGCAAATGTTTGATGTGGTATAAACCACCTAATCCATGAACTAGTGCATATATGAGTTGCTTGTAGAGCACCTAAAATGCTTGCGACTAGGAAGAGAAACGTGTGCATGTTGTACAAGTGTCCAAACACTCCTTGCGCAATCGGTTGTTATTTATGTACACATTTGGAGATTGTCATTGTCCTTTTTTTTTTTGGTCACTAGAGCCCAATTTATTTTGGCCTCCTGTATCAACCGCCTTTCACTACGACATGTGCGTTTAGATTTCTTAGGTAGAAAATTATGGTGTCTTAGATCCACAAGAAGTTTTGGACAAATTCTCACAATAATTCCCACATTGTGACTTACCTCAACATCATGAGCTTCTATGAGGGAGGCAGTGCATACCTAGCTAGGTATGATTGGGGACAGGGGACCGTCGGCTCGATTGGGGGGTCGGGGGTCCCCTGCCTCCAATCGTACCTAGCTAGATATGCGGTGCCTCTCGAACAGAAGCTCATGATGTTATGCGTTGTATGAAAAACACTGATAAAGACTCCGTTTTCCTACATGAGAAAAATCATAAATCTTCTTGTGAGAGGCCTCTCTTGCTTAATGCATGCATTCAATGTTGTTGAATGTTGATTTGTGTGTGTAGAAAATCACATGGTAGCCTAACTTATATGATTATGGAGAAATTGCTGGAGTACCATCCATGATCCATAGACCAAATTACAAAGATTAGAAGAGGCAAGAAAACCACATGCACAAGGCTAGGCTGCATTCTATGCTAATCAACATTGAGTGGAAAAGAGGCCAATAATTAATGACATAGAAGGTGAGATTTGAATAGATACCCCTTCCCATGAATCTCTTCACATCCATAGTCTCTTGGGCAACTTTTGGACCTTGAGGATGAACCCACAGTGTCTTTTCTCATATTTTTGCTCTAGGCTTCATGTATCACAGCCCTCAAGTCAAATAAAGTATTGTCTACAGCAATATACGTAACATTACACTTGTTACATGACTCTATGAGCCAAATGTCTTGCCACAAAATGTTTTGATAAGGGTTACAAAAATCATCTGTGAAACATCTCATTTGTGCGACATGCGATGTTTTCTTTCTAGTCTTTAATGAGTGCCATGAATTACTTTTACATTTTCTAGGTAATTAAGTGTCATAATAACTAATGTCTAATTCTCCTAAATGATTAGCTCATGTTAAACTGATCATTTAATATGGAGAAGTACAAGGGGAGAAAAAGCTAGAATATTGGTTAAGTTGGCAGATCGGTCACAATAGAGATCCAAAGGAGGTAAAATAGGGATCCAAAAGGGGGGCCATCTGCAAAAGAGCAATGTGCAACAATGGGCTTCAAAGACCCTAAGGTTCATCCCATTAAGTCTTCCAAAATGCTAAGGTTCCAAAATTCAAAGGTTATGTCCAATGGTCCAACCCTAGGGAAAATTGGATGGTTTAGTGATGACCAAAAAGTCTTTCATGGCTCCTAAAGACCAGGGGGCAAGCCCTAAAGGTAGGGGAAGAGAGAGAAGCTTGTGAGAGAAAACACACACACACACTCAAAGGCTTCCCTTTACACAAAGGGAATAGTGGACACATGTCAGCTCCCTAGCCCAATTGCCCATAGGGTGCACTCAAATCCTATTAGATGGCCATAAAGGTGGACCAACGAGAATCAGGCTAGAGTAAATCTAGTTTAATTCATTTAAAAACACTTGATAAAAGAACTAATAAGAATTAAGCTCTCTAAAAGGGGACTATTGGACCGTTTTTCAAGGGGTTCAATGAGCATTCAACAGCCCAATGGCTTGCCTGCTTCCTATTGGCCAGAAGACAAAGGGGTCCAATGAGAGTTTAATTGATTTATTTAATTACCTAAAGCTCTCACAAAAGGGGAAAGGGGGACACATGTCACAAGGCTATCACTTATGCTTCTCAATTTTCATTGGCTAAGCTTTGCAGGGTCCAATGGGGTGCCAGCATGAGTAATTTGCAAGAGGGGTCGACCAAGAGAGAGAGGGGGCTGATTTTGGCAAGGCCTTATCACACACACACACACACTCACACAATCTCATGTGTGAAGCAAGAAGTCTCTCTCTCTCTATCTCTCTCTCCTTCTCAACCTTTAATGGAAAGCTCATCATCTACTCCAAGCTTGTGAGAAGGGAGGCCTACACCAACAACTCTTGGCTTTGTGATGCAAATCCAACCAAGAGCCAAGCTTCAATACATGCTCATCTTCTCTACCATGCTAATTACTAAGCTATTATGAGTGATTAATTGAGGAGATATACTTCTTTCTAATAAGACTACTCCTTCTTCCTCTCAATCTACTCTCATATCCCGCTAGCTCTCACCATCTTCGAAGGTGTGTGAGGTCTTGGGTCTGAGACCGTGAGGGAATTGATGTTGTGTTTTATAAGTGTTTGCTTAGTGCTTGAAGCTTCTGTCTTCATTGCACTAGCTAGTTATTGAAGGAACACAAAGGATTGTATTGTAAGATGGGGGAAACCTATAATACAAAGCCTTTTGGAGGGGGAACCGGCTCCATGTAAATCTGGTCCTCAACTATTGTCAATAGCTTAATTTCTCTCTCTTTTGAAGTATTGTTCATGCCTGTCTAACTAGGTGTTATGCTTTTTGTTTCTCTCTCCATCCAAGCACTCTTGCTATGATCATTAGGAATCAATTCTAATGAAATGCTCACTTTGTCTATGCTACTTTCCGCTACACACAAGTTACTAGGCCATTAAATGTTACATTAAGGTCAAGAGATATTGGATTTTTTGTCCATTTGTAGTCAAGCCAATTCCATATTTGCAAATATCTTCTGTCTTTTTGCTTCGTCATAATGCTCATCATAGTGGTCTCTCTATATTTAGAGACTTCTTGGAGGAGTACCAAGGCTTACAAAAATTATTTCATAAGGAAAATTGATAGTAGCTCCTGTCACCAATTATTCTTTTTACGATAATTTTTTTGATTTATGAACGGTTTTCATGAGAATTATATTTAAAATATACTTTAAAAGTTTATTTTCTCATAAAAGCAAAAGTGCTTTTTGACGTTTTCTTGAAGAGGACGATTTCACAATCGAGAATCTATCTTTGAATGTGAAAATTACGAAGGTCAAGTGCTTGCTTTTTAAGGTTAAATTACTTTACATGCTTTTTAGTAAACTATAGCATGTAGGGTAAGTTTGGTTCAGTAAAGAGGAGAGGGCCAAAATTGTTGGCTTAATTAGAGAAGGCTATTGTGTGGGCACATGATGAAAAGGCCACCTATTGGTAGGATGATCTATCATAATTGTATTTAGCTTTGTTGTAAGCTTTCATAATACAAAAAGCCCTATTCCAACCCTCATAATGTGTTGTCTCTCTCTCTCTCTCTCTCTCTCTCTCTCTCTCTCTCACACACACACACACACACACACACAGAGTTTCTTTTCATTGTTATGTGATTGTCTTTGTATATAGATCCCCTCTTGTTAGGGGGGGGGGGGGGGGGGGGGGGGGGGGGGGGGGGGGGGGGGGGGGGGGGGCATTTCAACCCTCAGTAATGTGTTGTCTCTTTTCCTCTCTCTCTCTCTCTCTCTCTCTCTCTCTCTCTCTCTCTCTCTCACACACACACACACACACACGCGTGCGCGCACACATACACACACACACACACATGGTTATGTGATTATCTCTATAATATTGGAATTAGGGTTGCAAGAAAACACGCACAGCTTGGAGAAGATGAAGGAAGCTCAAGCCACACAACAGAGAGTGTATCACTTAGTGTGCAATGGAAAGATGAGTTAGCCCTAGAGTGATGGGTGTAAACAATGCACGTGGGAAAAAACCTCCCAGTGCGGGAAAAAATGCCCCGGTGGTCCTAAGTGTGTTCACACACATCACTACCACATGAATAATGGTAACAAATCCCCCCTGGAGTGATGTGGTGAACGAGAGCTAGCATATAGAGTAAAAAGGGAAGTGCCATGCCTTGAGGACATGATCAGTCCACAAAGGGGAGTAAGCCCAAAGCTTTGCAAAAAGATTCAAACTTCTCACGAGACAATGCCTTTGTGAAAAGATCTGCAAGGTTGTCGTGTGTTGGCACATAAGCCAAGCTTATCTCTCCTGTTGAGAGCCTCTCTCTGACATAGTGGTAATGCACCTCAATGTGCTTTGTACAAGCATGCAAAACTGGGTTCCTTGCAACTGCCAATGCACTCTGACTATCAGTGTAGATAGTGTTGGTAGTGTTCTATCCAACACCCAAATCAGCCAAGGCATCTGAGCCATACACACTCAACCGTAGCTGTGAAGACTGTCCTGTACTCAGCCTCACAACTCGAAGTGGCCACAGTAGGTTGCTTCTTGCTCAACCATGATATGCATGAGCTGCCAAGCATGAAACAAAAACCACTTGTGGACACTTGTGTGTCAAAACGACCAGCCCAATCTGAGTCCAAAAAAGCATGCAAATCTGGTGGCAATGATCCCCCCTTGGGATAAAACAAGCCAAGATGTAAAGTTCCACTCAAGTAGCAAAAACCCTCTTGACAACCTGCATATGCTTAGACCTTGGGCTATGCATAAATCTGCTGACCTGTGAGACTGTAAACTAAATATCTAGCCTCGTGTTGCATACATAAATGAAGCATCCAATAGCAATTTGGTAAAGAGTGACATTTGCAGGATCACCAGAATCATGAAGACTCAATTTCAAACCTATTTTCATGGGAGTGGTAATAGGTTTGCAATCCTCAAGTCCAAACTTACATAACAATGGCTCTATGTAACTTTTCTGACACAAAGAATTACCACCATCACACTGCTTAAACTTTATACCCACGTAACGATGCAGCAACCCTAAATCTTTCATCTTGAAAGTAGCATTCAAATCAACCTTAAATTCAGCAACATGTCTCTCACTTGGTCCAATGATCAGAAAATCATCGACGTAGAGAATCACAATGTGAAGTATATCACCCTCACGCTTTACATACAATGTGCTTTCTATTGGACTGTTACGAAAGCCTCGTTTGACCAAATGAGTGTCAGCCTTCTCATACCAAGCACAAGGAGATTGCTTCAACCCATACAAAGCTTTGTTACATTTGCACACCTTATCTTCTTGTCCTTTCTTGACAAAACCGCGAGGCTACGTTACATAAACTTCCTCAAAATATGTCATCGTTCAATAAAGCAAAAAAATGTCTTATTGATGTACATCCCAACGAAAATGAGTTGCCAATGTACATAGAAAACGCACAGTAGTCATACGACACTTGGGAGAAAAAGTATCTTCATAATCTATGCCTTTTTTATGTGCATAACCCTTTGCAACATGTCGAGCCTTATAGCGATCAATCTCACCATCCGGCTTGCGTCTCAACTTGTAAACCCACTTCATACCAATGGCCTTTTGCCAGGAGGCAAATCACATAAAGTCCATGTGTCATTTTCTAAAAGTGCATCATATTCTAATTGCATGACAACCATCCAATTTTTTGAATTATGTGCTTCATCAAAAGACAAAGGTTCCTCAACATCATGTAAGCTAGACACAGCCAAAGCATAACAATCTGCTGCATAAGATGCATGCAAGAGCCTGAACGAGTGTGACTAGACAAAGGTGCATCCAATTTAATGTCACGCAATGTATGCACCATCCATTTTGGCATACCTCTAGCCTGCTCATTTTCAGCCCTTTCCTCATCAAGTACATCATGTACATCTGCATCAGTAATAGACTGATTTGTAACATTTTTAGAAACCCCCATAGGTTTGAACTTCTAATTTACTATCACGCAATGTATGCACCATCCATTTTGGCATACCTCTAGCCTGCTCATTTTCAGCCCTTTCCTCATCAAGTACATGTACATTTGCATCAGTAATAGGCTGATTTGTAACATTTTTAAAACCCCCCATAAGTTGTACATTTGCCTCATTGGAATTTACATTCCAACTTCCACCACTGAAAAGAGGCAACAAAGTGTCATAAATGTCCTTTGAGCTTACATTATTGTCTCTAGTACATGAATCACAGCAAGGGTTGAACAGAATCTTCCACAAACACAACATTTCGTGAAACGAAAATACGCTTTGTTTGTGGATGATAGAACCTATAACCTTTGATTTTAGCACTATAGCCAACAAAAATACATTTGACAGCCTTATCATCCAATTTTCTGCACTGTGTAGTGGCACCAAAGCATATGCCAAACATCCAAAAACATGCATGTGCTCAATAGAAGGCTTTCTATCATGCCATGCTTCATATGGAGTAATAGATTGCAAATCTTTTGTAGGACACATGTTTAGTACGTAAGTGGCACACATGATGGCCTCAAGCCAAAACAAATGCGGCAAAGCTTGACTTTTGACTATACATCGTGCCATTTTCGTAATTGACCTGTTTTTCCTCTCAGCAACACCATTTTGCTGAGGTGTATAAGGCACTGTACATTGGTGTTTTATCCCACGACTAGCCAAAAATGCATTAAATTCATGAGACATATACTCCCCCCCTCGATTGAACGAAGGGTGCCTGTAGTACATTTCAAGACATTTTCAGCCTATACAAAATTGTTTGAAGCACATAAAAACTTCAGACTTTGCTTTAAGCGGATACACACATGCATACCTAGAGTAATTATCAATGAAAGTCATGAAGTAAAGGTAATTGCCCAAGGACGGAGTTTGCATGGGCCCACAAACATCACTATGCACAAGCTGCAACCTGCATGTGGCCCTAACTGAACCATCCTTTCAAAACTTCAAACGCTGCATCTTACCCAAAATACATTCCTCAAACATGTTTGACAGGTGCTTCAAGAGGCGGTAAAGAAGCAACCGTCTCCGATTTTTCCAAATGCAACAAACTGGAAAAATTCAGATGTCCAAAACGTGCATACCAAAGTTTTGCATCTGAAATAGCCTTAGAATCCACTATTGCATTTGCAAAATTTTGTCCACACTTGTCATGCAAAGTGAGCTTGTACAGCCCACGGCACAAAAGCCCAGATGCAACAATTTCATCACCAAAACTAAGATCATGAACTGTACATCTGTCATCCACAAATTTGACTACAAGTCCAAG
Organism: Adiantum capillus-veneris; assembly: GCF_014529385.1. Classification (NCBI taxonomy): domain Eukaryota; kingdom Viridiplantae; phylum Streptophyta; class Polypodiopsida; order Polypodiales; family Pteridaceae; genus Adiantum; species Adiantum capillus-veneris. The sequence goes on along the minus strand of NC_140942.1, from coordinate 89,856,724 downwards.
TCTAGCAAGTGCGGATACAGACAAGAGATTCTTCTTGATACCAGGTACATAAAGTGCATCAACAAGTGTGAAAGAATTGCCATTAGCAGCAGTAAGCACAATCTTTCCAACTCCTTGAACTGGATAAGAGGCATTGTTGGCACAAGTGACTGAATTTCCATGAGGGACAGACTCAAGAGAGGTGAATAAATCACGATGTGAGGTAATGTGCTTTGTAGCACCACTTTGAAAATACCACACATGTGAATTTGCAACAACTGACATGCATGCATCATGGACAACAGGATTATAGGTACACTTTGTACTAAAAGCCCATTCTACATCAACAAGCATCACAGTCTCTTTTCACAGAAGACTCAACAATAACTGCATTTGTAGTGGAACCAGCACTTGCAGTGGAACTACCCTCTTTCTTCTTAGCCTCTTTGGTCTTCAACTTAGGACACTGCTTGATCAAGTAATCATTAGCTTTACAATAATTGCAACAAACATCTTAAACACATCTGTGTTGTTGTCGACCATGAAGAATGCATGCACCTGATGTGAAAACTGCCCGAAAAGAGGAGAAACAAAGTGGGAACAACACGTGCTATATAGCACAAACCGTAGAAGATTGTAAGGGACTTACTTTGCAAAAAACGGTACTGACAGAAATTTTGCACAAAATGACGAAATAGCATGTGCAGTACTGCTTATCTGTAATGGAAACGAAGACCAAAACCCGAATAAAAAATCTGAGCAAACTTAGCTCTTCGAGCTATCCCAAAATTTTTGTCGACCTGTGAATGCTCGCCAAAGGTCACAAAAATCGAAGAAAGTGAGCAGGCGTGTGCGCTGAAGTAGCTGGCGATTAAGCTCGAGAGAACTTGCTCTAATACCAATTGTTGGAATTAGGGTTGCAAGAAAACACACACAACTTGGGGAAGACGAAGGAAGCTCAAGGCACACAACAGAGAGTGTATTACTTAGTGTGCAACAGAAAGATGAGTTAGACCTAGAGTGAAGGGCGTGTATACAATGCACGGGGGAAAAAACCTCCTAGTGAGGGAAAAAATGCCCCAGCAGTCCTAAGTGTGTTCACACACTCACTACCACATGTATATGGTAACATATGTTTAGATCCGATTGTGTTTAAAACATGATATATGAATCTCTTGTTTTGATTTATGTTCAAGTAATGTTGAAAGTTTATTTTTCCCAAATTTTGCTACATTGTATTAGAGACTAGGCCGGCTTCTTCTTCTATAGAGTTGCTCGATCTAAGAGACTCCACTATTGCATCAAAAATGTTAAAGAGAAGAAAATCTTTCATGTTTAGGGTTATCAAGTACTTTGGATAACATGATTCGCTCAAATCTTGAACACATATGGGTTTCTCTCAAGGAGAGGAAAACAAAAGTCATGACAAAGTTTCCAAGAGTTGCTATAGAGCAAGGAAAGAGAAAATGGAACCATCAACTTGAGCAATTCATCAATGCATTGCTCACAAGGAGTCTCCTTGGATGTTCTCAATGGAAGGAAGAATTGTTGGGGAGATGTATGCTTCCATCAAATAAGGTATGCTAACTTTTTATTATTTATATGATCTTTCATGTTGCTTACATTTTACAAGCAAAACTATGTACATTATGCTTTCTTATAATGTACAAGGATTCAAATTACTTCAATAGCATATCTCCATGGCTACCTAGCACGGTAGATATTGCACATGGTCCTACTATAATGGACGTGCAAGGTTTTGGGTTGCATGAATGATGAGAGAGAAGATTGTGCATAAAGCCCATGTCTTTCTTGCTAGAAGGCATTGCGGTATTTGAGCTACATCTAATGTTATGATGACAATGTTTTCACTTGCAATACTTGAGAACAAAACATATTCTTGAATATGTTTCTTAATATTTGAAGTGTCAAAAAGTATACAACCTTTGCTACAAAAAAGTATGTGTGTGATCTTTTAGATATTATTCTAAAGGTAAAAGCATATCATACTATATGATACCAAGCTTAAAATCTATTAAAGCTTTTTTAAGATGCATTCAAAAAATGGTTATGCCACGTCCAATAAATCTTGTAAATGAGTAAACATGAGCAAGGACTCCAAGGGTGTGGAGAAATGCATATATCAACAACCTCATGGAAAGTTACTCAAATGGTCACAAAGAAAGTTTTTCAATTTATGAAAAGGGTAAATGATTGGCTTATAAGCAAGATGCCACCTACTTGCGTGAAAGTTATGCCTTTCAAATAGGCTTGTGACTTCCTCTTATGGAGATAAGTATTACTCATACCATGAATTTGAGGACATTTTCAACTACCAAGGTTCCTCAAGTGTACAGATAAGCTGTCACTAAAAGGTAAGGAACTCTATATGTATATATGTCAATTCAAAAGAAAAAAGTTTTGATGAGTTTCGCTATTAGTAATGAATTGCAGCTAGATGATCCAATGACCAAGGTGAATGAACTGAAATATTCATGCGAGTTGAGCACGAAACAAGATAAGGATGTAAAATGATTTTAATAAAGCAATAATATATCTTTATTTCTCGTATATTCTCATTAATATTTTAAATTATTTAAGATTCGCATGCAAGGAGACACGCTTGTGGCAAACTATGTCTAATGTTCCTAGGATCATAAAGGTGATGAGAATTTAAAGGAGACTTTGATAGAGATTCAATTGCTATGGCGAGCTTGGCTTTCTTTCTACACACACACACACACACACACACAAGCACCACCTCTCCCCACCTAGCTAATTCACCTATAATCTTGGCCCAATATGAATCTTAAGAGAGAGGAATCATCATGTGTGTAGTCTTGCGTGCCCAACTATAGGATATATCACATTCCTTCCCCCTTAAGAAGAATTTTCGTCCTCAAAAATTTCACTAGAACGAGTAATCCTTAAGTTGGGGAACCTTTTTTGAAGAGTGCTTACTCGCTCCCACCTAGAACTTTCTATAGAAGAATCTTTCCATACCAGTTATACATTCCTAGGCTTAAGGGTGGTGAGCAGTCAGAAAAAGGATGATTTCAATTGTCATGGCGAGCTTGGCTTTTATGCTACACACATACACATATGCACGTGTGTGCATGCACACACACACACACACACACACACACACACACACATTATGGTACTATAGGTATTCTGGTAACTATTTTTTCTCTCCCCCCCCCCCCCCCCCCCCCCCCCACATTGATCTTGCCCGGAAATTGATGGGATACTTTTTACTGGTCAATAACATGCCATATAAAGACTATGGGACCCGGCCCTTGAATAATAAAGCTTAGTCGAGCGTGATTAAAGTCTCTGTTCTCGTTACGCCGAGAAGGCGGCCTCTTCTCCCTGGCTATGGATCTCCCCTCTCAAGGGTATCTGCGTGTCGTTTGATGATACCACACATTCACAATGGAGGGCGGCTGGGCTCACTCATTACTCAAGCTCAGAGGACTGGCAGTCCACCCTATTTGAACAAGGTGAGGGTGCACCTTGCCCCTCACTTAGCCAATGATTATTTTGTTGTGTTTTTGTCTAAAAGGATTTACTGCGTGCTTCACGGATAGAGCTATGGAGCTCACCACTCAAACATCTCAGGTTTTTTCCTGGCCTTAACTTGCCTTGCTCCCGGTTATGATTGAAATTCTGAGCAGTAAGCAGTACCCTGCCATTTTTTTAACACAGTAGGGAATGAGGTTTTCAATAAGCATTGTGGTGGTTTTTTTTGCTTGCAGTCGGGACTGGTTTTTTACAACAGTCGTTAAAACTGTGGTTCTTGTACACTATGCATACTACTCTTGAAAATTAGGATATTATGGTACTTAGCATGGGATATGGTTGCTAAAAATGGTTGGCATCTAATGTATGATTACATTTGGGGGGAATTACATTTCCTACTGTTTTTCTGGAAGGAACTGTGCGCAACATGGCTTTATACTATTATGTGACCATGTAACTTTGGATTTTTTCAAAGCCGCCGCAGGGTTTTACCGACTACAGTCAATTACCTATTTTCGGCAATAACTGGTTTTTTTTCAATAAAAAGGGGTTAATCTTGGCCTTTGTAGCATCTGAGGCGCTGGGTACCTTGTAATACTGTGCGTACTCACAGTTTGAGAAAAGTGGACATCATTTACACTTGCCAATATGGCTGGGTATAACCCACCGTTTTTGGGGCCTGCTAATGGTTGATGAAATGGTTCTCTGTTCTAATCTTTCTGAAGGTAAGTATATGGCAATTTTTGGCTTAGCATGTGTATGGAAAGAAATCAAGCAAGGGCTCTGAAAAGGTTGTACCTGTTTAAGGTTAGATTCCTACTACTGATTCAGCCGCCGCTGGTATTACTATATGGCATGTTGTCTACCGCTTTTGTCACTTGGAAAAACCTGCCATATGGAGGAAATGCTTAACTGTTGTACCAATATTTTCGGACCCATGTACTAGGTTATGTTGCTTTCATGGGTAGGAATAGGATCCGTTACATTCTTTGAACGACCTGATCATTATGATTGATTGCAACAATGCTTTACAACACTTGTATTTACAGTTTGTCCTGATTTTTTTAGACGTGCTAGGCCTCTACCACTTGGCTAGCTATTAGTTTATGATTGATAAGATTAGATTGCATTGGACTCCATTTGTAAAAATATTACAACACCAGTTCTATACTTAGAAGAAAATTTCTTTACTTAATTACCAATAGAACCTCAATAATATGACATATAAATAAACTCATGAAGTTTTGTTTTCTTGGGGGATTATACCACGCAGATTAGAAGAGGAAATCTGTCACTTAGATTGGAAGTAATTAAACTTATAAACACAAGAGTTTTACTGTGGACCAAGCTTGTTTAAAGTAAAAAAGTTTTGTAAGATGGACATGGATAACAACTGGTATGGTCCATTGATACCTATAAAATACATCCAAGGCTAATTGAATTGTTGTCTTGTTTGGATGGATGCAGGTAAGGACTCTATCTTATCTTGGAAGGTTTTTTTACTTTGGCAAGCTACCCTACTTTGGATGGAACACTCACTGGTGACTTGGGAAGTTCTTTTACTTTCTGCATACTCAAAGGGGATCTCTTTCTTACAAACATTGTACTTAAATAATTCTAATACTGAGTTGTTCTTGTACATATCTATTCCTTGATTCCATTGCCACCTGTCTTTTGAATGCAAAAATTCAATTATATCTGATTAATTAAGATTTAACAGCTACACACACGCACATGTGGTGTGCGTGGAAAAAAAGAGCAAGTTTCTGACACTTGGCTAATTCACCAATAATATTGACCCAATATGGATATTAAGAGAGGGCTCCCAATCAAGCAATGACCCCTTAGCTCGTTATGTGTGTGACCGTGCATGCTCAACTATAGGCAATGTCCCTCAAGCACCGCGTAGACTAGCTATCCACTATGGAAATGTGTGTAAGCTCAATGTATGGAGACATGCTTGTGGCGGATTATGTCTCTCAAGCACCGTGTAGACTAGCCATCTACTACAGAAAGATGTGTTGGCTAAATTTATGGAAACATGCTTGTGGTAGACAATGTCTCTCAAGCATTGAGTAGAGTAGCTACCTACTGCAAAATAATGTTGTTGCTCAAATGAGGATTGCCAAGCATCGCGTCCTTGTTCCTTAAGATGACATATACCAGAGGACGACTATGAAGTGAGGATAGGATAATGCCATCAAAATTGTATTTTGATAAGAGTCACATCAAACTTTAATTATTAAAATTCATTTTCAAACCTTCTACAATGTTTTTAGGAAGTTAGAACAAAGTTTGAGGCTTAAAACGTGATTTTCTCTTTCGAGGATAGAGAGAGAAAATACTTCGTAAGGCCTAAATTGGAGGTTAAAATGTAATGGGAATGGTCATGCCAAACTCTAAATGAGCTTCATGGTTTTGGAACATTCAAAAGCCATTGCATATATATCTATGTGATTTAAAGGTAATGTGAGTTTATTCTCTCTCTTTAATTTAGAGAGACAATATTCATGAGAGTTTTTATTCAGAGTACGGAATCAATATTGAGAATGGTAAAGTCTAAGGATCATGAAACTTTGGAACATTCAAGAAGGGACTCAAAGACCTCCAAGGGGTAAGTAACTCATACTTGAGGTTGAGGATGACTATAATTTAAAGAGAGAGGTAATGTCACCAATTATGCTTTTAAATATACGTTTTAAGATTTATGAATTCTTTTCATGATCAAGACTGTTGGAGGCTGTCAGCTTGTCCAAATGGCTTCAAATATAGACATGAGTAAGAGGATTCTTGCACTATCTTCTCTGTACCATCTTTGCAACTTACAAGTAGAGATAAAATCCATTGATTTTTGGAGGGTTAATATTACAAAGTCAACTTATATCCATGGTGAAAAATTGTGTACAACATCATGGATAGGAGCATCATCCCATCAGCAAGAGAGTCGAGTTTGAATTGATTTGCAATGTACGAGCTTGTGGTAGTATTTGATGCACTCTTTGTTCTTTATGTTGGGATAGATTTTAACAAAATATTTAGGAGATTTAAGGAAATGTAATAAGTTTTTAAATTGATTTACCTTGTTGTCGAATAGGGTAAGTTGGTGATGGTTAACAGAATCTGGATAATATTTGATTGCTAATGGGGTTTTGAAAACCACAACGATCACGAGCTCTAGAATAATGAAATGTGTGTTTTTCTAATGTGTGAATTATTTCTTTTGAAGTCGTCGGAAGATCTAATTCAAGGCATGCGAAATGAACAACCGAACTTGCCTTTTGAGTTTTTAAGCTAAAAATAAAGCTTGAGAACGGGCGGCCAATGATTTGTGGACCCTTGGAATTAGGTGGCCAAGGTTAATGATGATAGGCAGCCAAAGGTGTTGGATTAAGTGTGGGCTGTCGGCAAAGGGGTTAAGGCAATATGGCCAACCGAGGGATCCAAGGAGGGGTGAATTGCCCCTTAGCCATGCAAATCATGAACGGGGTGGAGAATGGGGGCCGGTCAGTGCTTTAGTAAGCACCTTTTTAACTAATATTGCTTGTGAATGCATGGGGAAAGCAGTGAGCAGCTCTGGACAGAGTCAGCGCGTACAAGAGAGAATGGAAATGACGAGCTCTGCAGGCTTTCTCAAGCCGCGAGGCAGGAGGGAAAAGTGACCCCAGCTGTAGTGCCCCTTTCAATACGAATTGTGTAGGTCTTCACGATGGTCAACAAGGATGTCGCCTTGCTTGCAAGAGGTGTTTCCCATGGAAATTCCCGACATGCTCTTCTTCACTAACATTCCCTTTGAGCTGAAGTTACTTGAGATCTCATATGAGGGTTTGTTGGCTCTTGTTTCGAGTACAAGAGATTAAATTTTTATTATTGGCCCTTAGATGGTCTAGCTTGAGACTAGGTGGTACAACAGGTAAGCTGGTGCGCAAGTGTACCAAAGCAACAAAGGCTCTCGAGTGGGGAGAGTTAACTAGATATTTCCAAAACTCCATAACACACTGGTCCCCTTGGCTCTCCAAAGCATTAGAAGACATACTCTTGAACTCATCTTGGAGAGAAATAGCCAGAAAGGCGAATAACAAAGGTCACTGACGGTTGGCCCATTCTTGGGACGACAACAATAAGAACTAGAAAGAAGTAGACCAACTGGCTACCCAGTTTCACCTAAATGGCTTTGAAAGTCTGTTGGTGATTAGGACTATCGAAGGGCTAGAAAAGTGCTTGATGCCTATTTGCAAGTCAAACCTCGACTGGAAAGCTTGACGATGGCCCAAGTGTAGGCATTTATATAACCCACAAACCAGGAGTATATAACACACTATAATGTTCAAGATTGATTGGTTCTCCCCCCTTAACAAACAGTGGGTTTGCAATGCCTGAGAGCAAGATGAATGACGGTAGTAAATAACATCTACAATCCACATTGGCCATTTTTTATGAAGGTATTTTTGTGGAAGGTACTTTGAGGGGCTTTGCCCATAGGTGTGAAGATTTTGGCCATAGGCATTGGCTCAACTAGGTGTTCGAGGTGCAAAAAGGCTAGTGAGGACCTCTCTTACTTGTTCAGGGCTATAAGTGGCTTAGCAGGAAAGCTATGCAAATGGGTTCAAAGGACGTGGAAGATAGGATTCTTCAAAAACGATTTGTTTTTTAGAGGGATGGTGATAAAGAGTCAAGCATTGCTAATTTGCACACAAACTGTTACGTTCTGCTACCTTCAACATGCTTGGAAGGTCAAAATTTATCGAGTGTTTACAAATGATTGCTCAATAGCTAGCTTTACAGAGATTATTCAAGAAATCAGAGAAATGACTTTTGTCCTTGGCAAAAGGAGGAACTCGGATGAGTGGAACCAAGCTATCCTCTCTACCTCCATGGGTAAGTGATCCTGGATATTGGTTACTCTAGGGTTAGCCCTTTGTAATTTGTGAAGAGGTCCAGAGACACCTCAAGGCTCATTACAAGCTTGGGGCTACTTTGTAGAGATTCTCAAGATTTTAATACATATACCCACTCATAATTGTGATTTTGAAAAAAAAAGAATTTCAAAGAGTTTACCCTAAACCCGTCAAGGTCGGGGTTCTGGGGCATGGCATCTGAGCCATTCATTTAGTCTCCTTTCTACTGCGTAATATTACTTGGACTCGTCAAATGTGTCAGCACCTGGATTATAGGAGAGGGAGTGTCTTCCAACCACAACATCCCACCTCACTGCCCGTAATATTAGCTGCAGCTGCTTGATCACTGCCAAGTAAGCAACCAAAATTTCAGGCTGTTTGATGTCCGCCAAGTCAATTGTCAAAATTAAGTCTCAAGTGTATCACCGTCAACACCAGCCGTGCTTCACTCTTGGTCCCCTTCCGATCGGGAATGGTCCGTTAGTGACCTTTCCCTCATAATCACTGCTCCGGCCATGGCTCCCAACTCCCTATCGATTGCCATGCGTTCGCAATGATTACGAGGAATGGTCACTGACGGACCATTCCCTACACCTTCACTCCTTTTTGAATGTGCTATTTGCACCTTTACTTTTTATTTCCATACTTGGGCATTGTCGAGACACGTCATTGTTTCATTAAACAACTTTGGGTTCTTGTTACACTAGTTCCATTGAAAATGAAAACCTCCAAGGAAACATGTCCAACACATGTTACAAGTTGATAACAAGGTGACCCCAACCCCAAAAAAAAAAAAAAAAAAAAAAACACACACACACAGTTGCAAACTTGCATGCTTTTAGAAAATCAGCCAAAAAGTAAAGGTTTTAAAAGTGGTTTTCCTTAGACGATAGATCACATAGGCTTGGCCTGCCAAAAAGTAGAGAACCACTAGTAGTAGCTGCTTTGTGAACTAGGAAACAACGTACCCAAAGAGACAAGCCTTGCTCAATTGGTATTTTGTGTGTGTGTGTGTGAGAGAGAGAGAGAGAGAGGGAGAGAGAGGACGGGGGGGGGTTTTGGGGTTTGGGCTACTGCACAATAATTCATATTGTGTGTGTGTGTGTGTGAGAGAGAGAGAGAGAGATATTTTATTATCATCCTTGGAGGTCAAATATGACCTATGGAACCAAAGTTACATGTGTAGTATGTGTATGGCTGATGTGTGAGAGAGAGAGAGGGGGGGGGGGGGATATAGATAGATAGATTTTATTATCGTCCTTGGAGGTCAAATATGACCTATGGGACCAAAGTTGCATGTGTAGTATGTGTATGGCTTATGTGAGAGAGGGGGGGGGGGGGAAGGGGGGGGGGGGGGGGGGGGGGGGGGGGGGGGGGGGGGGGCAAGTAGGTGTCCAAAACGACTTTTTAAGGGACCCATTAATTAGGGGGGTGAAAAAGAAAAAGGGAAGGGTGAGGGAAAAAAGGACAAGGAGAAAGGGAAGGGGGGGCGGGGGGGGGGGGGGGGGGGCAAGTAGGTGTCCAAAACGACTTTTTTAGGGACCCATTAATTAGTTTAGGGGGGTGAAGAAAGGAAAAGGGAAGGGTGAGGGAAAAAAAGGGCAAGGAGAAAAAGGGGGGGGGGGGGGGGGGGGGGGGGGGGTTGTTTGTATTGCTTTTTTCTAATGCGAGCGCATGTATATAGTCTAGTGGTTAAGGTGAGTTTTGTACATAGGATGCATATAGCCTAGTGGTTAAGGTTGAGTTTTATACTATGTACGTGATGAGTTCAAATTTTACTCATTAAGATTGATTTTAAACGGTGACCTTCATGGACATGTTAATTGAAGATGTTAAAGCATCTTGAGAAGATTCTATGTAATGAAAAATAATTATGTAACATGAGAGACTCAAAGTATGCATTCTTTTCTAAAATCTTGCATAAAGACTAAATGTCTTTTTTTCTTTTTTGGGCCATACTCAAATGAGTACGAGGTGAAGCTTGGGCATCTCCGCTGCAAGATTGGGATTTCGGTGACTATGTATGGCTTTTTTTGTCTGGCTTTCACGGGGCATGTCGGATTTGGTGGCAAGGATGATGGCAACTTGGGGGACCAGAGATGGTGATGGGGTCGTCAAGGTCGTGGGGCTGCAGATCAGAGTCGTCCATCGCCTCATCTTTACTGGCGGAAATTTGTGCTTGCAATCATTTGATGTTGGACAGCTCAACATTGGGAATAAGTCTGTGTGCCAATTGTTTGCCTCCAGCTCAACATGCAGAATCACAGTTGCACGGAATGTTGACACGTCAGCCTATGGAACTGGTCGCCTACCTGGGGTTGACCTCTTGAACCGGTGGCCCTCCTCCCCACGATCGTTGGCGGCCGGGAATGGCTAAGGGACCATTCCTTGCAATCCTGCTCCCACAGGACTCCCGGCTCCGCCGATCTCCCTTTGGTCGCAGGGATTCCAAGGAATGGTCCCTAAGAGGAATGGTCCCTTAGGAACCATTCCCTACACCGTCAAAGTCTCTGGTCGCCTGTTCTGCAACTAGCCACCTGCTACAGCAGGTCCTTCACCGACAGAATGTGTGCCCCAATATTTCCTGCGCTGAGGTGTTAGGCTGAGGCAAGTTTGGTAATTCCGGCTTCTGACGGGTCAGGCTCCCAGAGACTTTGACGGCCGGGAATAGGCCCTGGTCGACCCATTCTGCAGAGCAGCAGGCTCTCGGCTGCCGCCGCCGGTCGCCTGACCTGCAGAATAAGCCTCCCAAGGCCCATTCCCTACCCCATCAGGCACCGTCCCTTTCGGCTTTACTGGTATCTGATTTGTCTTTACCTATGAGGGTTTCTCTTTGTAGCTTGGGTTGGAGAGCTCCCTGTAACAGCTCTACCATCAATCCAACCAACTATCGATGATACAACGAGCCGCACAGTGAGCACGCCCCCGAACAGCCACGGACCAAGTGCTTGCTGCCAACACCATGCACGAGAGCCCATACCCGATGCATGCACCAAGGTACTTCGTCAGAATATAGCGAGCCATGTGATCTGAGACTCCAGCTCACTTTGCTCTGGCTCGTTGATGGGGTAGGGAATGGGCCTTGGGAGGCCTATTCTGCAGGTCAGGCGACCGGCGGGCAGTTGGGAGCCTGCTGCAGAATGGGTCGACCATGGTCTATTCCTGGCCGTCAAAGTCTCTGGGAGCCTGACCCTGACCCGTCAGCAGCAGCCGAAATTACCAAACTTGCCTCAGCCTGACACCTCAGCGCAGGGAATATTGGGGCGCACATTCTGCCGGTGAAGGACCTACTGTAGCAGGTAGCTGGTTGCAGAACAGGCGACCAGAGACTTTGATGGCTCTGTCGAAGCCTGTGGGTCGCATTCCTGCCAAGAATAAAGAGAAGTTCCCCGCGCCAAGGCGGGAGGCCCCCATGGTGCCTAGTTGCAAAAATACAGGCTGCTAGACAATCTTCCCCGAGACCACCCTGCCCGCAGCCCGCCTTTGCCCCCCCCCCCCCCCCCCCCCCCCCCCCCAAAAAAAAAAACCCTTGCAGAGCTCGCAGGCCGCAGCCACCCTAGCAGAACATTAAACTAAATGTCTTTTCTAAAAATCATTTATAAATACGAGGGATTAATATCGTTTGCCTTAGAAGATCAATTGTGTAGGCTTGGCAAGCCAAGAAACTACCTGTGTACAAGTGCTCTTTTCATAGTCTTATGAAAACTAATTTGATTTAAGCTCAAAGCATACTAAATTACATTTAAAAGAAATGTGAGCATGCTCAAACTACATTGAGAAATACATGTATGTATATAAATACTAGTACGGTCGGCTGCCTTCGGCGGCCTCTCTCTCTCTTTTTCTCTCCCTTTTTATCGCATGCACAGGGGCTTCTCTCAATTTTGGAGTTTAACCTTCATGTCGTAGATTTCGACACGTGTAAAGGGCTCCCCCTTCTGCCATATTATGTTAGTTTAGATGTGATAAGACATGTACATTTATAGGAGATTTTGACACCCATCCAAGTTAGGCAAAAAATCAAGTTTTTCTCTAAACTTGATATTTTTGGAAAATATGAATTTTAAATTTTGGTGTTTTTGATATCTACATTTAATGTCTTTGCGCATGACAAATTGCGATATTCTTTCCCTTACCCAATTTATACACGACGCTCCCAACACTTCGTCACCATTTCTGGTACCCTCCCTGCCTCCCTTCCTTCCCGCCTACCTTCCTATTTTTGGCATGCTCGAAAATATTTGCTCTCTTATCGTCGGTAACACTCTACTAATCTTATTTGAGTGGTAATTATTATCATCATGACCATATCGGTCTACCTCTCAAAGCTCAATTAATTAATTCGTAAGATTTCGCCCGAATCTTACGAATTCAAAAAGAAAATGCCTTGCGGCCGGTTCACGCGCTCAGCCCATTGGAGCCTGCTTTGCACCTCCCCCCTCTTTTCCTCTGTGCGTTCTCCTCGACACAATGGAATCTCTCACTCTATCTCCTGCAACTCAGCGACCCTACTGCCGCTTTGCTAAGCAGCTAAGCAATTCATCGAGGGAATAGCTCCATGGCCGATTTCGCACACAGATGGAACAGAGAGAGGAAAGTTCCATTCAGAAGACCTCTCTCTCTCTCTCTCCCTCTCTCCGCCTTGACCTGGAGAACATCTTTGCCTCTGTCTCGCTCTCTCTTTCTTCAGCATCGCTACATCTCCCTGCCCTCATGTTTGGCTATGCGCAGGCGTATCTCTCACTCTGCAGTCCTGCCTCGCAATACCAACCAGATGCGGCATCCGCCATCAGAGAGCCAAGCGAAAAAAAATTCAGTGCAGACTCCCTCCTGCAAACTGCCCCTAGCCGTCCGCTGACTCTTGCTCCACGTGTCCCGTCCTAGCTCAAAAACAATAAAATCTCTCTCTCTCTCTCTCTAACGTGTCATCTACCCCATTTTTCTCCTCAAAGACCGTCTGGGCATCTACTAATCAACCCAAAAAATTTCGTTTTGGTCTCCTAGTCAATCTGGTTGTTTTTTAGTTAACTCTTTTGAAAGAGTTGTTCAAGTTGGCACGTCTAATAGTTAACCGTGGATGTTATAAATAACAAACTAGCCTGGCTTGAGTAATTATTTAACCTTAACAAAAGATCATGCGAGACACTGTTGCGAGTTCTTCGTCCAAAAGACACGAGGTGTAAGTTTAAGCTACTTGATTCTCATGGTTGGGATGAAGCCACTACACTATGACTTGCATAGCACTCAAGTTAGTCCCATCCCAAAAAAAAAGTCCACTTTACTTTGTAGTGTCTAGTACTACCATTTCTTGCTTTCCACCATTTTCCCCTCAACTTTTGAATGAGATGTGTGCAAGGTAATGCTTTAAGGGTGGGTCTCACTGGCATGAACCCCGATGGGGCTATGTCTGAAGATGGTGAGATGGGGGAGGATCTTGATCCTTCTAGTAGGGGCTTTCTTTCAAGCATGGGTGCAAATTTTGTCTTCACTGCAGAGGGCATAAAAAGAGCTAATGAAACCTTTGCTAACACCTCCAATCTTGAGAAAATGTTGAAACCATCTTCCTTTAGAGTTCGCACCTTGGTGAAGGAAATTTTGCACTGGATGATCGTGTTCAACCAGAAAAAAGTTGAGGACATGTACATGATGCAGGCTAAGTTCAATCCAAAGCTAGCGTTACAAATCTTGGAGGCTTGCTGTGCTCCCTCAGGTAATTCTCGGGGAATTGTCTACTTTATGGGCCCTCGTCGAATGTCGACCTAAGCTTGTGGGAGTGGACAACAACAACGACGGATAATCGTAACACGATTTGCTAGTTCACACCAATGGGTAAGGGCTTCTATGTGGCAAAGTGTGCCTCCAAGCAAAGTGCTCAAGATCTAGTTATTAGAGGAGGCATATGGGGGGCTTCCCACTTTGCATATGCAATGCCTTGGACACCCAAGTTCTGTCCGAGCGAAGAGTTTATGGACTACTACCCAATATGGGTAACACTCGAGAACCTCCCTCTATGGTTCCAAGACCATGTGGAGTACATTGCTTCTATGATGGGCCGAGTGCTGTTCATTCTGAAACTGCAACGAGTTAGACCATGCTTGGATGTTAAGGTTTGCATATTGTGGAAAATGAGTAGGCCCATCCCCAAATATCTGGATATTAATTTGTCAAGCTATGGCACTTTTTGGCAAGAGTTGGCAGTTGCCTCATTTCCAAACGCCTGCTAATGTCACAAAATTGGATACTATGCTAGGGATTGCCCCAATGCAAAAGTTGTCCGCAATCCGGTGATTAGGTCTACTTGGAGACATGTCATCAGGGATGCAAAGCCTCTTGCAAGTGCCCGCAAGCCGGAAGAAGAGGCCATCGACCGAGATATGACTCAAGAGGAGATGATTAAAGAGAATGGCATCCCGACATTTGAGATGCAAGAGATTTCAGATTCACATGCGAACCCTCTGTTGAGGCCCCGTCGACTAGTGAAACACCCTAGCCCGATATTACAATCGAGTAGGACTAGTAGCTAGACCTCATTAGCCATATTGTAAATTTTTTGGGATCTACGACCCTTTGTTGAAGCCCCGCCGACCATTGAAACCCCCCAGTCCGATATTACAGTCGTTCAGGACTAGTAACTGGACCTCATTAGCCATATTGTAAATGTTTTGGAATCTATGACTAGTACTTGTCTGAGAAGAAAGAAGAAGGAAAAGAAAAAAATTTGTTATGGGTCCAAGGTTTAAGTTATCGATAATATGTCCCCTCGGACTGGCTTGGTAGGCAAGGGGATTGTTGTGGCAAGACTCTCTCTTGGGTGGCAACCCCAAACCAATCTCAACGATATGCTTTCCGTTGTTTCAGGGTGGCACCCTTCATCAATCAGTGTATCTTGCGTTATGAAATATAGATGCTCGAAGATGCCATGGCTTGGTGGAAGCATGGTTAGCCTTGTGACTTTTTTGGTTTTTCTTCAATACATTTCTCCACTCATTGGTGTGAGTTTAGGGGGGGGGGGGGGGGGGGAAAGATTGCCAAGTATGGTCCTCCCTTTGAGAGGTAGTATCTGAGATGTGGATGGGTGGCTCCGTGACAACTAATGTGTTCTTTTTGGTAGCCCTGCACCAGATTGGGGAGGGTGCTTTTCATGTATCTCTGTTCTTAAATATATCTTCTACCCTCATATAGGAGGGTATCGGGAAAAAAAGGATAGTCAAGCA
Organism: Adiantum capillus-veneris; assembly: GCF_014529385.1. Lineage (NCBI taxonomy): Eukaryota > Viridiplantae > Streptophyta > Polypodiopsida > Polypodiales > Pteridaceae > Adiantum > Adiantum capillus-veneris. Next base: position 89,841,114 of record NC_140942.1, on the reverse strand, counting down.
TGGTGTAGGCAAATTATGTAAATGGGTCCAAAAGACTTGGAAGATCCCGATTTCGAAGAACGACCTACTCTTGGAGGCAGAGTTTGAATGAACCAAGCCATCCTAATATGTACACAACTTTTCCGCTTCTGCTACTTTAGTTTTTTTCTAAGGCAAGTTTGAAAAGTTAGGAACAAGCACATCTTTGAAAACGACCATCCAACAACAAGCTTCGACGACATTATTCAAGAAAGCAAGGAAACCGTGATCATGTCTATCTAAAAACGGAAGAACTCTGAAGACTGGAAGCTAGCAATCAAAGCCCTTTCGGGTTTGGAATATAAAAACCTAGTAACTCTTGTCTATCAGGGACAATGTAGCCTTGTTGGTGTAATAAGATCCCTCAAGGCACCGTATGTGCTTGAGGATATATGTACATCTCTTTTTGGGTTAATATTACTCTTCCACTCACAATTGTGAGTATGGCCCCAATTTTTTTTGTGCTCACCTAGCTATTCTCGTGGAAGGTGCTATGGGGGCTTTTTTGACCGGCACTAAGATAGTTGCCAAAAGAAATTGGCTCAAATAGGTGTTTCGGATGCAAAGTGGCAAGTGAGGATCCTCTTCACTTGTTCACTATAAGCAGCCTTGCATGCAAAATCTGCAAATGGATACAGAAGTCTTGGAGGATTTTTCTAACATTAAGAACGATCTACTCCTGGGAGGGAAGTATATAAAGAACCAAGCTCTTTTAATGTGCACTCAAATTGTTTGTTTTTGCTACTTTAAACAAGTCTTCAGGTCTAGAAATGACTTCTCAACAACTGGCTTCACCAATGTACCGAGGTTAGTTATGAAAGCAGGGAAGTGATTCTCTCTATTGGAAAACGGAAGAACTTTGGTGAGTGGAATCAAGCAATACAAGCCATCACAATCACATCTAGATAACACCTCAGAAGGTATCTTTTGGTGTAGCTTGCATCCGTATGGAGCTATGTAGCTCTGTTATGTATCTTGTGGCCCCTCAAAGAACGTCTCGTGCTTGAGGGTTATTGTAAATTCCTAATTTAAGGTGAATATAATACACAATTGTGCGAATGGAAAAAAAAAAGATTGTCAAGTATGGTTAGCAAAGAATTTACATTTTTAAAAAAAAAGAACAAATCACACATATCCTGTACGAGGCGATACAAACATATGTGAGCGCTATCAAGGTCCCATGACCACAGTCAAACACACACAAAAAAAGTGAAAGAATCACGATGGCTTTCTAAAATAATTAGAACGTGATAAAATCATTAGGTTGAGTTTAAGTAGAATGAGTGTTCCAAAAAGGATTGCCTCAGCTTAGCCTTGAGCAAGTTGAAAATGGAGACTACTTGGTTGCAAACCATGGTAAAGGGAAGAAAAACTGGTGAAATATATGAGAAAACATTTCAAAAATCCTGCAAATTTTAAATTTATGCTAGCATTTCTGATTCGCTTCTTTGTGGGGAGGAAACTCAATCGACGGCCGCTTAATAAAAGAAACTTTCCTGGATATTGACTAGACTTAAGCTATAGAATGCAAGAAAAGTCAATGTGAGGTTGTGAAATGAAATTGAAATTAAGAAAACTCATTAATATATATGTGTGTGTGTATATAGAATTTACTAGAATTAGAATTATGTAAGTGAAGTTTCACTTTAACATTCTAAAACAATAGACTGCAAAAAAAAATGTAAAGACATGTCAGGATATAAAATGAAAGTGAAATAAACATTTACAATAAGTCTCCATCATGCACGCAAAACAATGAAAGTCTCCCTAACGCAACACAACACTAAGGTTCCTTTTAGATGTGTTGTGTGTGTGTGTGTGTGTGTGTGTGTGAGAGAGAGAGAGAGAGAGAGAGAGAGAGAGAGAGAGAGAGAGAGAGAGAGAGAGAGAGAGAGAGTGTGTGTTTAGAATCCAGGCGACCTTGGCAAAGGCGTCACTAGAGTAAAAATCAACTTATCGTTGTTTTGTGTGTGTGTGTGTGTGTGTGTGTGTGTGTGTGTGTGAGAGAGAGAGAGAGAGAGAGAGAGAGAGAGAGAGAGAGAGAGAGAGAGAGAGAGAGAGTGAGAGTTAGTTTAGCATCTTTATGGATGGTTAAGGATTAGTTCACATCAATAATTAAGCACGCTATGTAAGCAAATTGACTGTTGACCACCGAGTAGGTCTCCCCAATCTCAGAAAAAGAAAAATGTATGTGCAATATCATTGAAGATTCCAAATCGTATCGTGAAGAAATTGGAAGGTGGAAAGCGTTGAAGAATGTAGAGGTTGCAGCTTAAAATGGGTACTAGAAAAAAGACTATTCATGATTTTTTTTCTAAGGGTGCCTAACTACGAGTTGAAGGGAGGCAAACAGAGAAGTAAGACAAAGGTCAAGGAACAAGGCGGCACACAACAGAGGACTAGGGTGGTAGGGTGGCACTCAACGAGGCTCCAGGCAACCTTGGCAAAGGCGTCACCAGAGTAAAAATCGAGCACAGTGAACTGAAGGACGAAGGACACACAACGAAGCACTTGCGTAAAAATGAAAAAATGTGTTGAATAGGCCTGCGATGGCAATGAGTTTTGGTGATTCGACTCTAGATTAGGCCAACTGATTATCGATTGAAATCTGATATCTTTTGTCTGAGTAGCATTAGAACAGACCTCTGCCATGACTTTCTCCTATGAAATATCTGATCTTTGAGAGTGGTCATCACGTCGGCAAGCATCCGAAGTACCCTCTGTTGGAATTAGGGTTGCAGAGAAACACACACAGGTTGGAGAAGACGAAGGAAGCTCAAGGCACACACTAGAGAGTGTTACTTAGTGTGCAATGGAAAGATAGATAGCCCTAGAGTGATGAGCATATATATACAATGCACGGGGGAAAAAACCTCCTAAAGAGGGAAAAAATGCCCCGGCGGTCCTAGTGTGTTCACACACATCACTACCACATGTATATGGTAACAAATCCCCCCTGGAGTGATGCGGTGAACGAGAGCTGGCACATGAGTAGAGGGAAGTGCCATGCCCTGAGGACAGGATCAGTCCACAAAGGGAAGTAAGCCCAAAGCTTTGCGAAAAGCTTCAAGCTTCTCACGAGATAATGCCTTTGTGAAAAGATCTGCAAGGTTGTCCTGTGTTGGCACATAAGCCAAGCTGATCTCTCCTGCTGAGAGCCTTTCCCTGACATAGTGGTAATGCACCTCAATGTGCTTTGTGCGAGCATGAAAAACTGGGTTCCTCGCAACTGCCAATGCGCTCTGACTGTCAGTGTAGATAGTGTTGGCAATGTCCTGTCCAACACCCAAATCAGCCATAAGGCGTCTGAGCCATACACACTCAACCGTAGCTGTGAAGACTGCCCTGTACTCAGCCTCACAACTCGAAGTGGCCACAATAGGTTGCTTCTTGCTCAACCATGATATACATGAACTGCCAAGCATGAAACAAAAGCTACTTGTGGACACTCGTGTGTCAAAACAACCAGCCCAATCTCAGTCCGAAAAAGCATGTAAGTCTGGCGGCAATGATCCCCCCTTGGGATAAAACAAGCCAAGATGTAAAGTGCCACTAAGGTAGCGGAAAATCCTCTTGACAGTCTGCCAATGCTTAGACCCTGGGCTATGCATAAATGTGCTGACCTGTGAGATTGCAAACTGAATATCCGGCCTCGTGTTGCATACATAAATGAGGCAACCAACAGCAGTTTGGTAAAGAGTGACATCAGCAGGATCGCCAGCATCATGTAGACTCAACTTCAAACCTGTTTCCATGGGAGTGGCAATAGGTTTGCAATTCTCAAGTCCAAACTTACATAGCAATGTCTCTATGTAACTTTTCTGACACAAGGCAATACCACCATCACATTGCTTAAACTATATACCCAAGTAATGATGCAACAACCCCAAATCTTTCATCTTGAAAGTAGCATTCAAATCAGCCTTAAATTCAGCAATATGTCTCTCATTTGGTCCAGTGATCAGCAAATCATCAACATAAAGAACCACAATGAGAAGTACATCACCCTCACGCTTTACATACAATGTGCTTTCTGTTGGACTGTTACGAAAGCCTTGTTTGACCAAATGAGTGTTAGCTTTCTCATACCAAGCACGAGGAGATTGCTTCAACCCATACAAAGCCTTCTTACATCTGCACACTTTGTCCTCTTGTCCTTTTATGACAAAACCGCGAGGCTACGTTACATAAACTTCCTCAAATATGTCACCATTCAAGAAAGCAGTAACAATGTCTGATTGATGTACATCCCAACCAAAATGAGCTGCCAATGCACATAGAAAACGCACAGTAGTCATACGACAAGTGGGAGCAAAAGTCTCTTCATAATCTATGCCTTTTTGCTGTGCATAACCCTTTGCAACAAGTCGAGCCCTATGGCGATCGATCTAACCATCCGGCTTGCGTTTCAACTTGTAAACCCACTTCGTACCAATGGCCTTTTTGCCAGGAGGCAAATCACATAAAGTATATGTGTCATTCTCTATAAGCACATCATATTCTGATTGCATGGTAGCCATCCAATTTTCTGAATTCTGTGCTTCATCAAAAGACAGAGGCTCCTCAACATCATGTAAACTACACACAGCCAAAGCATAACAATCTATGCATAAGATGCATGGCGAGAGCCTGAACGAGTACGACTAGACAAAGGTGCATCGAATTTACTGTCACGCAAAGTGTGCACCAGCCATTTTGGCATACCTCTAGCCTGCTCATTTTCAGACCTTTCCTCATCAAGTACATCATGTACATCTGCATCAGTAATAGGCTGATCTGAAACATTTTCAGAAACCCCCATAGGCTGTACATTTGCCTCATTGGAACTTACATTCGTATTTCCGCCACTGAAAAGAGGCAACAAAGTGTCATAAATGTCTTGTGAGCTTACATTACTGTCTCTAGTACATGACAGCAAGGGCTGAACAGAATCTTCCACAAACACTACATCCCGTGAAACCAGAATACGTTTTGTTTGCGGATGATACAACCTGTAACCTTTGCTTTCAGCACTATAACCAACAAAAATACATTTGACAGCCTTATCATCCAATTTTCTGCGCTGCACTTGTGGCACCAAAGCATATGCCAAACAACCAAAAACACGCATGTGCTCAATAGAAGGCTTTCTATCATGCCATTCTTCATATGGAGTAATAGACTGCAAAGCTTTCCTAGGACACCTGTTAAGTACATAAGTGGCACACATGATGGCCTCAAGCCAAAAAGAATGCGGTAAAGCTTGACTTTTGACCATACATCGTGCCATTTCCGTCAGTGACCTGTTTTTCCTTTAAGCAACACCATTTTGCTGAGGTGTATAAGGCACTGTACATTGGTGTTTTATCCCACGACTAGCCAGAAATGCATTAAATTCATGAGACATATACTCCCCCCTCGATCGGAACGGAGGGTGCCCATAGTACATTTCGAGACATTTTCAGCCATAGCCAGAAATGTTTTGAAGCACATAAAAACTTCGGACTTCGCTTTAAGCGGAAATACCCATGCATGCCTGGAGTAATCATCAATGAAAGTCACGAAGTACAGGTAATTGCCCAAGGACGGAGTTTGCATGGGCCCACAAACATCACTATGCACAAGCTGCAACCTGCATGTGGCCCGAATTGAACCATCCTTTGGAAACTTAGAACGCTACATCTTACCCAAAATACAGCCTTCACAAACATGTTTGACAGGTGCTTCAAGAGGGGGCAAAGAAGCAACCATATCAGATTTCTACAAACGCAGCAAACTGGCAAAATTCAGATGACCAAAACGTGCATGCCAAAGTTTTGCATCTGAAATAGCCCTTGAATCTGCAACAGAATTTTCAAAATTTTGTCCACACTTGTCATACAAAGTGAGCTTATACAGCCCACGGCACAAAAGCCCAGATGCAACAATTTCATCACCAAAACTGAGATCATGAACTGTACATCTGTCATCCACAAATTTGACTACAAGTCCAAGTCTAGCAAGTGCGGATACAGACAAGAGATTCTTCTTGATTCCAGGTACATAAAGTGCATCAACAAGTGTGAAAGAATTGCCATTAGCAGCAGTAAGCACAACCTTTCCAACTCCTTGAACTGGATAAGAGGCATTGTTGGCACAAGTGACTGAATTCCCATGAGGGACAGACTCGAGAGAGGTAAACAATTCACGATGTGAGGTAATGTGCTTTGTAGCACCACCGTCGAAATACCACACATGTGAATCTGCAGCAACTGACAAGCATGCATCATGGACAGTAGGATTGTAAGTGCACTCTGTGCTAAACGCCCATTTTGCATCAACATCAACATTGCAGTCTCCTTTCACAGAAGACTCTACAATGGCTGCATTTGTAGTGGAACCAGCATTTACAGTGGAACCACCCTCTTTCTTCTTAGCCTCTTTGGCCTTCAACTTAGGACACGACTTGATCAAGTGATCATTGGCTTTACAATAATGGCAACGCATCTTCTTTTTGCCCTTATCACCAGAATTTCCAGACGAAGTGCTACCAGCAGAAGCATCAGGAACATAATTTTTGCCACTCGCAACAGAACCATAAGAAGTGGTTGCATTACTGTTACCAGCCTTTCTTTGAGAAGCAATAAAAGCCTGTTCAACTGCACGTTGCCTAGTTCTATTTTTTCTGGAAAGCGACTCTTGCAACAGCAATGTGCATGATGCATCAAACTTGACAACTTCAGGATTTCCTTGGGTCATCAGTCTCCAAGTACTAGCAAAAGTTTGGTAGGAATCTGGTAAGGCATCAAGAACAGTCTGCACAAGGGAACTGTCTGAAATGACTTCACCTGCAGAAATAAGTTGCTCATTGATATCCTTGACACTAGCAAGGAAAGTGTCCATATCATCTTCCTCATGCATAATCTTCGACTCCAGCTCTCTACGCAACAAAGTAATTTTAGCCTCATTGCGGCTTGTATAAAGACCTGCTAGAATATCCCAAGCCTATTTTGCAGATTTTGCTGAATGGATGTGAGGAACAATGGTGCGCTTCACAGAAAACGCAATCAATGCATGAGCCTGCGCATCCTTAACATCCCAACGAGCTTGTTCTGCCGTAGGCAAAACAACTCTAACAGCTGCAATTCTTGCAGCAAGACCTGCAACATCCTCAACATCGCCTACATCCTCAGAACCAGGACGTACATCAATGCCCTGCACAATGTTCCAGACACCCTTTGACACAAGAACATGTTGCATCATATAAGCCCACATAGGGTAGTTGTCCCCATCCAACCTGTCCTCAGCAGCAAACATCTTGAACACATCTGTGTTGTTGTTATCAACCATGGTAACTACTGCACCTGATGTGAAAACTGCCCGAAAATAGGAGAAACAGAGCGGGAACAACCTGTGCTATATAGCACAAACCGTAGAAGACTATAAGGCACCTGTTATGCAAAAAACGGCACTGACAGAAATTCTGCACAAAATGACGAAATTGCCTGTGCAGTACTGCCTGTAGTGGAAACGGAGGCCGAAATGAGCCCAAATCAAAATTTTGAGCAGACCCAGGTCTTTGAGATCTCCCAAAATATTTATCGACCTACGAACGCTTTCCAAAGCTCACTGAAATCGGAGAAAGTGAGCAGGCGTGTGCTAGAGCAGCTGGCGACTAAGCACGGGAGGACGTGACTTGCTATGATACCAATTGTTGGAATTAGGGTTGTAGAGAAACACACACAGCTTGGAGAAGACGAAGGAAGCTCAAGGCACACAATAGAGAGTGTTACTTAGTGTGCAATGGAAAGATAGATAGCCCTAGAGTGATGGGAGTATATACAATGCACGGGGGAAAAAACCTCCTAAAGAGGGAAAAAATGCCCCGGCGGTCCTAGTGTGTTCACACACATCACTACCACATGTATATGGTAACACCCTCCAACTTGATGATCTGTGAAATATAACCAGAGTTTAAAAGGTCTCTGATACTCCTTTCTCGTTCTGCTCGGCTTGTTGCTGCTGCAAGGGCAAAGAACGCAATTAAGAATTGGTGTGAATATTGAGAATTAGGCATGGGGACCTGCTGCATATCATTTCCATGAACATTGAAGGATGACCGAGGCCACAGTGTTGTTGAATCTGCATGAGCTATACTTGGAGCGGCACAATGTTGGCCACAACTAGTTGCACCTGCAGAAACAAGTTCAATAAGGTAGTTGAAGTTGGACACCCTGTTCAGCTGGCCACACTGGGTCTTGTTGCACACAAAGCTACTATAATCGCTTCATTGAGAAGGCGCACTTGCTCTTGTCCCAACTCACTAAATCATTAAAGTCCTCAGTTAATAATTTTCAAGTAGATATATCATATGTTCGAAGTTCTGGATTAGAAGAATAAGTAAACCGACTATCCAAGGAAGTTTAATTATTGAAAGTAAAGCTAAATAGGTTAAATGTTGTGTTGGTAAGAACTAACAATGTAATAAACATAAAAAAATGTTCAAAATTAAATTTTTTCACGTGCTATATTGATTGTGTTAACTCTCTCTCTCTCTCTCTGACACACACACACACACACACACATAGTTAAATTGTACATTTAATCTATTTTACAATGGTTTTTTTTTTTTTTTGCAGATGAACGCACACAGGCCCTCGCTGCCATCCTCTGTAGTAGGCCTCGTCCCTTGTATCACCTACCATCTCGTTAGATCTTGCTCTCTTTCTTGCTTTGTTCAGCCATGCACCACTTGGCAGGACATAGAGATGCAACCCCGCACCGTAGCCTTGGTCTCCTGCTCCATATTGCTCCCAACCTCCTCCTCATGTAGTCCAACCATTCCTGCCCACTTGGTCATCCCCATAACTCCTACGACCAAGAACCTACAACTGGACAAGTACTACGCTTGAGCCCGACCATTTCCCTTTCTTTGAGCGTGACCTTCTGCATTCTAACTTGTTTTGCTACTTTGCCAACCCCCAGCCAGGTTCGACAACCTTTAATTCTTGGCACCTGCAGAATCCGATACAGTACGAGTGCCGGCACACTGCCTCCCTCCTGCGAAAAATCTCCCTCTCTCCTGCAGTGCTTGACGCACGGGTTGTCTCCCCCTGCTCCACGTGCCAGTCCTCTCATTTTTCCCTCAATGACATGGCAGCATCTTGGTTGATTCTCCCTAATACGACATGCTCCGAAGATTAGAGAGACATACCTGGCTTAATGGCTCTATATTGTTTTAATAGCACGAATATTCCCAGATCCCCCCTTCTTGACTTTTCGTGGAAAGCAGTCTTGGCCCCTAGCAGGAAACCCCCCCCCCCCCCCCCCGCCCGACTTTTATCCACAAAGCTCTGAAGAGCATCTGCATGTGATTCCATCAAAACTGGCACACATCCACTTCTATTAGATGGAATCTTCAAAGATTCCACCTCACTTAACCGTAATTGCATGCTTTCAACAATTAGCATCCCTAAGTCGACCTCTACACCTTAGGCTTGAGAAACGACGTTGCAGGTTGACCAGTCCACCGCAAGGAAGTCGTTGCAAGCCCGTGCATTAAGAAAAAACACGGACTATTGCCCCCTACTATGGCCATGCTTCCCTACGCTGCCACCTCCCCTCGCTGACCCCCCACTTGGCGCCCTTCTTGCTGCATTCGTGCGACCCCATTTGGTATCCGTTTAGGTCCCCAAGTCCATGGGCGCTCGTGTTAAGATTTCTGCAATGGCTGCCTGAGGTAGTACAGTGGCCCTCCCTCGCTTTTTGCTCGATCCAAAACCAAGGGATCTTTGTTGATTTTATCCAAAGAAACGTGGCCGACCAGAGACCCGCTCTCAAGAAGTTAATGAAGCCATAGCGACTTTACTCTAGAGTGTCAACAAGAAAATTGCCCAGCCTGAAGCCAATCGTCTTGAGACGGCCTTCTCTTAGGATGAATGCTCGCTTTCCTTGCAAGCTCTTGGCAAGGAGAAATCCCTTGGTTGGGATGGTCTGACCACTGAATTCTTCAGAGAGAGTTTTGGGAGGACCTCAGGGGTTTGGTCACGTATATGGCCGACCAGCAAGTGGTCCTTGGATCCCAATGTAAAAGGAGGGCTTATCAGGTCTATCCCGAAACAATTTTGTTGCTCGCAGCTAAAGCACTGGCGTCCCATAACTATGATTTATGTGGCATACAAAATCATTGCCAAGGCAGCCACTCTTAGAATGGGCCCCCTCCTTGATAGAGTTATATCCCCGCATCAGCACGGGTTTTATTTAGCTGGATTTGGACAAGGCTTATGATAGGATTGTGCGGTACTTCATTAAAGATGTCATGAGATCCATGGGCTTTGGGCCACGCCTCTGTCAGCTATACACACTCTTGGGGCGGATAGCCAATCTGAGCTATGGGCTCCTTTGAAGCCAAAAGATCGATCAAGCAAGGATGCCTCCCGGAGCCTCTACTCTTTTCTTTTGGATTGCATCCTCTAATAACGATGCTCAAAGTTGCTACTGAGTGGGGTGAAATACAAGGGCTAACTTTGCCTGATATAACGACCAACCCCTAGCCAAGATGTTTGTGGATGACTCCCTTCTCTTCTTGAAAGCCCGCCCTTGGGTACTCAGGAAGGCTCTTTAGATTGTGCAGACATTTGTTGTGGCTTTTGGGTCCAAATGTAGTATTGAGAAGTCTAGACTAATCTCCCTAATGAAAAAACGGCTCATTTGACCCATCGGTCTGGTATGAGGATATTGTATCTAAGGGTAGTATTTTTAGGCATCTGGGGGCCCCCTTAGGGGTGGATGTTACTCACAAGCAAAGGTTCCAGTGGGTCCTTGAGAAGAATTAGAGGAAAATTGGAAGGTGGGAGTATGCATTGCTTCCCTTCCGAAGTTGGGTTAGGGTGACCAACTCATTTATGCTTCCTTATATTTCCTTCACTAGCCCGCTCCTCAAAATAGCCAAGTGTAACTGGAAGGAGTTTTTGAAACCAATTTAAATAAGCAGTGGAAGAAGCAATGGTCGAAGGCTCTATGGGTGAAGGTTAAGAAGAACATTCGGAATCCACAATTACCGCCATCTATGAAGATATTTTTGTGGAAGGTACTTTAGGAGGCCTTGCTGTGGACAGGCGTCAAGATTCAAGCGCGTGGTATCGGGCTTCATAGATGTTCAGGGTGCAGATTAGCTAGCGAAGACATCGGCCACCTTTTCATGGAATGCCTGGCTATTAGAGGCATTGTAGGAAAGATGTGCAAATGGATACAAAAGACGTGGAAGATAGGGTTTCTCAAGAGGGATTTGTTCCTTGGTGGAAAAAAAATTCAAAGTTCTGCACTTTTAATCCGTACTCAACTTGTCAGATATTGCTTCTTCAACGTTATCTAGAAGGCCAAGAACTCTCGTATCTTTGATAGCAACCTCTCTGTGGCTATCTTCTCAAAGATTGTTCAAGAAACCGAGGAGATAATTTATGTGGTAAGTAAAAGGCATAACTCGGATGATTGGCTTAGGGCAACCCTTGCCATCCGGTGGAGCCCTGCTTTATAATAGTTTGGGATATTCGCAATTGTATGCTTCACGGTACTTGTAACTAAGCTCGGTTGTTACCCTCTGTCCCTCAAGGCTCTGCGTGAGCTTGAGGCTGATTTGTATGGCTATTGATTTGTATGGCTATTGTTGACTTTTTAATACAATCACTCACAATTGTGAGTTTTGAAAAAAAAAACCATTTCCTTCTCTTTTAAGTGTCCTTGCACTATATATGCAATGATTTCTTTTTTGAAGCAATTAGGAAAACCTTAAAGAGAGAGATTTGTTAGGGTTTTTCACAACAGATCTCTCAAAATTTGCATCGCCTATCCAATCAATCACCCTATGTGTTTTTGCCTTCCCTATGCATTTATATTTTGACACATCTATACTCTTTATAATGCAGCTTAAATTTTTCATGGAAGAAGAGACCCTCCATGTGTCACTCACTGCTTCACCTAAGAGAAAACCTCTCTAAAATGCAAAAGGGAGAGTAAGATTGTTATAAGAAGCAACAAGCATCTTTTCGGCTTTCGTCAGATGTAAAATCAAAAGAATTTCTTTTTCTTTACTACTAGAAAGTGCTTTAGTCACAGAAAGTCAAATACTTTCTCCTTTACAAAGAATAAATGTATTGGTTAAAATGCACATAACAAGAAGGAGATAAACTTAGTGGAGATTTTATTATTTAATGAGAATTTAATTTTTGAAGATATATTTGATTTTTTCTTTTCAAAGATTGTTTCAAGAGGTTTTTTTCAAGACCAATATTGATATATATATTTTTTAAAGTTTTTATTTCTTTAAAAAGATTGAAAAAAAAAGCTTGTGTATTATCGATTTGGGGTAGTTTCACTTTGAGAAAATACATGCAAATGAAAGAGTAGTTATCCATGTTATTGACCGAGAGAGAGAGAGAGAGAGAGAGAGAGAGAGAGAGAGAGAGAGAGAGAGAGAGAGAGAGACATTGCATGTGTGTGCGTGTACGTGCACATGAGAGAGAGAGAGAGAGAGAGAGAGAGAGAGAGACAGAGAGAGAGAGATTTTCCTTTCAAGCTCATAGGGCTCCGTCTCACCAAGGACACCTTTCAAGTCCTTCAAATTTCTCGAGGGGGTCGCTTAATATTTAAGCGACTATCACGTGAGTACAACAGAAGGGGTTATTAATTTTTTTCCTCACATTTTCACATACAAAAAGATACCATAAAATGTAATTGAATATTTTTTTATAAACTGAATTATTTGTCAAAAATTTACAGTTAAGGAGTTTAAAAATAGTCTTTGAACGCACGTGATATACAAAATTTATATTTAGTGACACGCCAAGTCAAATTTCCAAGATAATATGGTTTTCATACTGTATTTTCAAAAGGGTAGTTAACCATTTTTCACCCATAGAAAATAAATAAAATACCCAACAAAAACCAACCCTCTCATTGGCACCCCAAATGGGAGAGAGATTATCCAGTTAACGTACCTTTTACCAGTTCTTGGATATTTTGTCCTTTTTGTTTTTAAGAGTTAAACCGTGGAAAATACTTAAAATCAATAAATTCTCTAAATTTTGATAGGCAAAGGTGCCTATCAAAAATTAACCTCACACACACACACACACACACACACACACACACACACACACACATAGAGAAAAATGTTTTAGCGTCGAAGAATGACGCAGCAAGCAGAAGGGAGAAGAGGAACGAGAGAATAAAATGTTTAAATGTGTAAGAACAATCTAAAAAGACGCTAAAGTTACACAACAAGTCTTTAACACTTGAATATCTATGGAAGGGAAGGAGAGAGAGAGAGAGAGAGAGAGAGAGAGAGAGAGAGGAAGAAGAAGAATAATAATAAAAATTTTAATCCCATAGGAACAATCCCAGAAGATGTATATGGCAACTTGGGTGAGAATGAAGTTATTTTTGTTTCATCTTATAACTCTCTCTCTCTCTCTCTCTTACACACACACACACACACACACACACACACACACACACGTCTTGAAAAAAGAAGAATTTAAAATGTTGTAGGAGCGATCCAATGAGATCTCAAAGATCTATTCGATGGTCTCAAGTTCAAGGCTTGAGAGAGAGAGAGAGAGAGAGAGAGAGAGAGAGAGAGAGAGAGCGATCATAGCCATCTATACTTTTCTTTACAGAGATTAAGAAAAAGGAGTTTGCTCATCCTTTTCATGCGTTGACTTGAGGTCATCACTTCAACCACACTGCCAATTTTTCAATTACTATACCATGATGACAAGTCATATGTGTATGCACACATGAGCTCCATGCAAACTGTTATCCATCTAATATGTGTGTGTGTGTGTGTGTGTGTGTGTGTGTGAGAGAGAGAGAGAGAGAGAGAGAGAGAGAGAGAGAGAGGGTTTGGGAGGCACGAAGGAAGCATAAAAGTTTTGAATGTCATAGTTATTGTACTATAACAACAAGAAGAGGCTTCAAAACCTATGTGACAAATCTTCGATATAAGAATATATATATGTACACACACACATGTATACACACACACACACACACACACACACACACACACACACAAATACATATATATGCATGTATGTGTGTGTGTGTGTGAATACTCAAGTAGGTTATTATACTCATATTCTCAAATTTTCAAGGAACCTAACGTGTACACAAAAAAAGGTTGTCCTACATTGCCTCAATGTCCAATCACACATTTAACAGAGCAACAATTAAGCCAAATGGTTAATATAGTATAGATTGTGCGCAAGGAAATAGGTTTAAGCTCGTTGAATACAATCTGCTCTCTCAAAGAGGAATATGGTTTTGTAATTAGAGGATAAAGATAGATAGAGATCAATGGCATGCATAACTTTAGTCACAACCTCAATTTTACACCATGTCCTTCAATTTAGCATAATGGCCAAAACTCCAACAAAAATAAACAATTGAGCAACCTTACTTTTCTTTTATTTCTATTACATTTTAAGATGCAAATGATGTGAAAGTGTACATGAACAAATAATGTGCACCTTATCATACTAAGATGCTTATGTATTGTTGTGATTAGGTGATGACGTAAACCATTACCATGCTTGTGAACATAGATAGAGATCCAAGAGAAGCATCTAGAGAGCAGCATAGATGTAAGCACATTCTTAATATTAAAAGAACGTCATCTCATCTCTTTGAAACTTGAAGCTTTTCTGGTACATTGGAAACTCTGAGCCCTTATATTTTCACAACTCTACTCTTAGACATGAAAAGTTTCATAATTACACACTGTAGCAATTATGGGCCTTCATCTTTAAAAACTTGCTGGCTTACCTAGTTTGTACTTCTCGACTTGATAGCACTTTTGTCAACTCTAGGTAGACCAAGAGTTATAAGAAGTTATGCTGTACACTTCTACCATGTCTTACTCATAAGAAAAACGCAAGGATAGAAGTAAGTAAGAGAGTGGAGTAGAGACATTGAATTCAATTGTGTTCCTATTGTTGAAGCCAATTCTAGAACGCACTCAATTTTCAAAAAAAGCTTTATTGCTACATTGATTCCAGACCGATTTCATCTCTCTTCATACCATGCTAACTTACCTAATCTATATAATCAACCTTACTAGCATTGCTAAACCAAGATACACCAGAAGGAGGAGACTCTCTCTCTCTCTCTCTCTCTCTCTCTCTCTCTCTCTCTCTACCACAATAGAAGTAGAGCACTCCTAAGTTTTTTGAACAAGGTTAGCATCTTATGAAAACCAATGTCTATGAGAAGTTCACAAGCTTGGTATCAAGAATGCTTTGTATAATCTTACATATATTTATGTTTGTTAGAATATTCAAGAGGTTGTGTAATGCATTACTTTTAAAAATGCAATCCAATTTTTCTTATGCATCATTGTATGATAAATGTTTTTAGGATGGGGTTTCCATAAGTGACTGCTTCCGGGCCATTTCCAGGCATTCCAGTCCAACTCCAAGTCACAAATGGGCATCACTATATTGTCAAGCTTTTTCATCACTTTGTGGACAAGCAAGACCTCCAAGCTACTAAGTTGGTATTGGGCAACCAGAAGATCAATGGTTTTCCAACTCTTGTTGTCATTGTCCCAGAAGTGCCCAAGTCGATTCAGACCCCTGTTATTCAGTTTCCTGGATGTCTCTATCCAATAGGTAATTTGTGGTAGGTCTACTACTTTGGACAGCCAGGGGGACCAATGCAAAATGGAGTTCTTGAAGTATCTGATTTCTTCCCCCCACTCTAAGACTCCTGCTGCCTTATTGCATTTTCTTACCAATTCTCCTGAGCTGCCCCCCAGTCTAAGACCATGACGGGGCTAACAGTTTGTCATGGAACTCCACCCCTCTCCATTTACCTCCTTTCGAGCCAAGTTTAGCCACTTCCATCATATCTTTGATCATGACAGCCCAAACTTGATCCTGTTTAGCCAAGGAGACGACAAATTTGGCACAACAAGCTTCTGCATGGGCCACCGGGTTGAGAATTTCGAGGCCTCCTTGATTCACCAGACGAGCAACTGATTCCCAATGGGCCCATTGCTAAGGTTTGGTGGACACTTGGACGCAACAACAATCTGAGGATTGGTCTAGGATTACTTGTGCCTTGTTGTCAGCAGTTGGCATGCTTAGGACGGGGGAAAATACTAGCCATCGGTAATTAAAAAATATCAGAAGAACCCTGATAGCTGTTGTGATTTTGGTCCCTATTTGATGTCATGGCTCAACTCGAGCATGACACATCTTGTAATTTTTCAGGCTGATCAATATAATTCACTCACAATTGTGAGTTTTGCTAAAAAAAAAAAAAAATGCAATAGAATACAATGTAGGAATAGAGTATTGATAGTGTTTCACTTGGAAGAGAAGATATCCCTACAAGAATAGAAGCCATGTTTCTCTTGCCGTAGCAACGTGCGGGTCACATACTAGTAGAAAATAAAAAAGAATGCATGATAGGATTTTAGACAAGCAAGTGCATCACTTCGGATTTGGATGAGCTATTTCCATGGCTCGGCACAAGCATGGCACCGAATGCAAGTTTTTGTGGTTGTTAATATAATTCACTCACCATTGTGAGTTTTCCCAAAAAAAGAAAAAGGATTTGGATGTGGTTTTTCCATGACCGAAGTGTTATATAATTCCATAGATTGAATCGAATCGTTCTCTATAAAGTTCCATTCCGTGCAGAGTAATCATGGTACACTAGTTGTGATATATCATCACTAGAAAGGCAAAATGATAACCTGCGCTTCCATAGGGAATTGTGCTTTTGCATATCTTGTAAAGGAATTGGGAGCCCTACCAATCCTACCTCTGTACATAAACTTCGGTTTTTCTTTAGCATCATATGCTCTCTCTCTCTCTCCCTCTCTCTCTCTCCACACACACACACACACACACACACACACACATTTTACCAAGCCATCATAAGATTTCACCTTGTTCAAAAAAATATTTTTTGGAAAAGGTATTTGAACCCAAAAATTTGACCATCTATAAAGACAAAAAATTTGCATAGATAATTTCATGGACCTCAATTATATAATCCTTAAGCCATCAGCTTGTTAAAATGCCTCCTACTCGCTCAACCATCTTTCTTACGTTCTATGCTTCTACACATCAGCTTGTTAAAATGCCTCCTACTCGCTCAACTTTCAATTTGTTTGCTCAACTTTTAATTTTTTATATGGAATCTACACAAGATACTCCACCCACTCTCCATTTCAAAGGCTGCACAAAACCCCTCATGATTCCAAATTTCATTATTTGAACTCACATGTTGAAATTATAAGGGTCAAGCTAAACCACTAGGCTACAAGCCTATGGTGGCTTTTGAAATTTGAACTCATCAAGTTGAAAGTATAAGGGTCAAGCTAAACCACTACTAGGTTACAAGCCTATGGTGGCTTTTGTGGTGTCCTTAAACATTAAAAACAAGTGAAAGGGTCAAGACGGCTTTCAAAAAGTGATAAAATTGTTAGGTTGAATTAAACTGGTATCAGTGTTTGAGAAATGATTGCTTCAACTTGTCTTGAGCCGATTGAAAATCGAAACTAGCTAACTATAAACACTAGCTAACTGTAAACCATGGTAAATGAAAAAAAAACCGATGAAATATGTGAGAAAATCATCCAAAATTTTTACAAATCTCAAAATTTCTGTTAGTATTTTTGATTTTCTTCTTTGTGAGAAAGAAACTTGATCAACAGTCGCTTAATAAAAGAGATTTTTTCGAACGTTAACGCTGATTAGAATCAAGCTATAAAATGCAAAAAATGTAAAGCCATGTGAAGTTGTGAAATGAAAGGTGAAATAAAAAAACTAATTAATATATATGTGGATAGAATTTATTAAAATTATACAAAGTGAAACTTCACTTTAGCATTTTAAAACAATAGAATGCAAAAAAAAAAAAGTGTGTGTGTGTAAAATTTACTAAAATTTATGCAAGGTAAAGCTTCACTTTAGCATTCTAAAACAATAGAATTCAATAAAAATAAAGACATGTAAGGGTGTAGGATGTGAAATGAAAGGTAAGTCTCCATCATATCATGTGAGGATATGAAATGAAAGGAGTCTCCCTTACCCAACATAACACTAAGGGTTTCTTTTAGAAAGCCAAAAAAAAAAAAAAAAAGACTAATGTGCCCCCTTTCCTTTTCTTCCCCTTGCCTTTTACTTTAATACCCCTCAAATTTCAAAAATTCACAAACTATCCCCAACATTTTGTCATAAATTTCCAAAATGTCCTTCAAATTTTCCAAAATTCCCAAAATACCCCTAGTTGTGAAATATTTTGTCGTAAATTCCCAAAATTTTCTTCAAATTTTCCAAATGTTCGAAAATACCGTTTTTGCAAGGATTAAAAACAATTGTAGCCTTTCATAAGAAGAGTGATTGTCTATCAATACAAGATACTAAAACTAGAATTTGGGTTGGTTGTGGAGGCTTTGGAGATGAGTTGCTTCATTATTTTTTAAGACATAATTGCCTTTTTTGTGAGGTAATTTGTGACAAAGTACATGTTAAGCACTCAAAAACGGATCTCAATTGCTCAAAATGTTGGGGCATGTAGGGGTTGGCTACTTTTCCCTCCCGGTTTTAAGATTGAAATTTGAAGCTTCTACCGGCAATTACACTAAAACTTGTGTAACTTTCTTTGTACTCTTAAAGGCAAGCTCAAACTTTAACAAGGATTTTTCAATTTCAATCGATTAAAATACACTAGACCTCGATTTTTTTCTAACACTACCCTAGCACGCCTCCATCTCTCCAAGTCTTATCACAAATGTTGGACATGCGCTTGACAACCTACTTGTTTCCTACACGAGATACCTTTCGTTTCACCCCAAAACAAAAATTTCACCCACTTATTTTCGGCTATGATTCGCCTCAAAACTTATTTTTAAAAAATAAATTAAAAGGTATTCCTAATGGCTTAAAAAAAATTAAAAGGTATTTTTGATTGAAAGATTCTCTAAAAACAACAAAAAATGATACGCTAATTTATAGCACGTGGAACAGGCAATGACAAAGCACGTAGATTTGTAACATCATTCGTTGGGAAGGATAGATACAACATTGAGAGAGAGAGAGAGAGAGAGAGAGAGAGAGAAAAGAAAACACTTGACTTTCCACTTTAGTGTGTCTTTTCATCTCCTAAACTCACCTTTCGCTTATGCGCTTAATTTGTTTTGAAAGAATTTTTATTTTTTTTTGAGATTGGGGAGACTTAATAGACAAATCTAAAACAAAAAAATCCTATTAATAAACGCCAGTAGAAGTGTCAAACCATAGCGCACGCACACACACACGCACACACACATAGAGGAGAAAAGCCCAATCGCTTCAAAATCTATACTACACACACACACACACACACACACACACACAAGAGAGAGAGAGAGAGAGAGAGAGAGAGAGAGAGAGAGAGAGAGAGATGTAGCACCTTGCAAAGCTTGTGAAAGCCTTGTTGGGACAAAAATCAACGTGCATCACGAAGCCATCTTCGCTCTTGGAAAAATTGAGCATATTCACACAGTGCAGTAGTTCCTTTGTCATGGAGCGCTCACAAAGTAGGGGCGGCGTGAGGACCTTCTCCGGTCCTAGCACCAAAGCAAGTGTCACCGCCTCGCTTCATCCCCTATGAGGCGAAGACAAATGTCTCCATACCCTCATGCAGTGATTCTTAATATACAATGGGACCTTACCAACCGTGGCCCTTGCCCCCTTCACCTGCACACCTCCGCATACGCTTTGTACTCCCTCCTCAATAATAAACACGTGATGCGTGCCATGCTTAAATATGAGACCTATTTTTTTTCCAAAACGTTCTATAGTATGTACGTGTATTATAGCTCTCTCTCTCTCTCTCTCTCTCTCTCTCTCTCTCTCTCTCTCCACATGTTGAGTGCACATGCACCTATATAAATATCACATGTACATACAAAAGTACACACATATCTATACTATTATAATGGGGGAAAGGATCCACCCCCTTGACACGTGGCAAAAGCTCTTACAACTGGCCAATGCCCTGCAGCTTCGATGATTGCACGAGATAGAAAGACAGAGAGAAGTTTCCGATGTGCACGATAGAGAGAGAGAGAGAGAGAGAGAGAGAGAGAGAGAGAGAGAGAGAGAGAGAGAGAGAGAGAGAGAGAGGCCATTGGAGGCGACCGGCCATATTAGTAGTACTACACTCATTGTGCTTGGTCTCATGATGCATACTTTAAGGCTATGGTGGCACGAGGCATAGTGTGGCTGGCCTTCGGCCGCTCTCTCTCTCTCTCTCTCTCTCTCTCTCTCTCTCTCTCTCTCTCTCTCTCTCTCTCTCTCTCTCTCTCTCTCTCTCTCTCTCCGTCCGCACTGTCCTCACTGCAGCCGGATAAAGCAAATTGTGACACGTGGCACTGAAAAACCAGTCTCCTTAATATATAGTATAGAAGGGGGAGGGATTCCCACTCCCCCCCCCCCGTCCACATCTCATCCTCTGAGGAGTCTGACCGGCGCAGTCTGAGCCTCAGGCCGGAGACTGAGGGAAGAGGAGAGAGAGAGAGAGAGAGAGAGAGAGAGAG
Organism: Adiantum capillus-veneris; assembly: GCF_014529385.1. Classification (NCBI taxonomy): domain Eukaryota; kingdom Viridiplantae; phylum Streptophyta; class Polypodiopsida; order Polypodiales; family Pteridaceae; genus Adiantum; species Adiantum capillus-veneris. Next base: position 89,820,545 of record NC_140942.1, on the reverse strand, counting down.
AGAGAGAGAGAGAGAGAGAGAGAGAGAGAGAACTCACGTGTAAGTGTTGTCGCATCGTGATCACCACTCTTTTCTTAGACCTTTGATACCTTATTTCATCCCAAGGACAATGTCAGTGTGTGTTTTGCACTGCTCAGCTCATCTTCCCAGGCCTTTCTACTCAACGGCTCTTTTGCCATTGGAGTTTTCAAAACCCTGCCCATCTGCAGTGACCAAGGGCTTTCCATTGTCCAAGCCTCTCTCTCTCTCTCTCTCTCTCTCTCTCTCTCTCTCTCTCTCTCTCTCTCTCTCTCTCTCTCTCTCTCTCGGCGTCCTAGACGCTCAAAGCTAGGTGGTGCCCCCTGTTCTCTTTACTATGACCGGCTCGCGGCGTACATCCGCTCACGGCGTTTTAGAGGCCGTCAGGGTCCGTGTCTCGCTTTGCCCCACGTCACCACATCCACTACCAATGGAAGAAACCGTGACTTATGATCCACTAGAGCTCACACCAATGTATTATGTAGCTAATCAAGGTGTCAGACCTCCCATGGTAAGACCCATGATGAAGCCAAGAACAAGAAACTTTCATAACTGTGGTGCTGATGACCATTGGAAAAATGAATGCCCATAGCCTGACAAAAACCTCAAACCAATTGAAGCCTATTGCATAGAATGTTGCAAAAAGGGAGGACACTTTTCGAAAGATTTTCCTAAAAATCCTTTGAACAAGGATTAAACCGTAGTAAACATAGTCCAAGTGATGCCTAGTAGCTCATCCAATCAAGGGAAACACTAGAGCTCAAGCAAAGAAAAAGAAACACAACTCCTCTGATGATTTGGAAAATACAAAAGTTTCATCTCAAAGAATCAAAAGGAGCAGAAGCAAAATATATGAAATGAGAAAACAAAAACAATGGGTTGAAATCAACGAGAAAGCAAAGAAGCTAGTCCAAGATAAGTTGAAAGAAACTGGCAGTGAATTCAAGGAAACAACCGTGAAATCTGGAGGATCCATTCTGGTTGATAAAATCTTTGAGCCTATTAATGCCACCTTGGAATCCTACCAAGCAGGACTTCAAGCAGGCCAAAACATGGAAAACAAGTGGAAAATTTATCCATCTCCAGACATGGAAGCAGCTAAGCTGGAAGCTTATCAAAATTTGGTAAGAATCACACAAGAAATGCTAGAAAAACAAAAACCCAAGCTTGAAAGTATTGCAAAACCTGAAGAGCTTGTGATAAAAAAAACAAAATCAAAATCTGATACGGTGGTTGAAAGCCACGCTTATAGTGCGGGACAATGAAGATGCCTTAGACGAAATTCCATTTGTAGAGGAAGACTGGCCAAGACACTTATGGGAAAAAGTGAGAGAGATCAATGATGGGAGCCTAACTCTAAAGTCAGCTCCTATAGAGGAAGTCTGGTTGGATAACCTACGTTCTGATATGAATATAGATGTACAATCCTTGTACGGGGATTGCGGATCGGAATCTTCAGGAATGTCGAAACCATTGACATTAAAAACATTACATTCTTACTTGGAAGAATAACGAAGATGAATCCATCGCGTGCAAGACCACTCAAGTAAAAAGAGTGACAATGGATGTATGTGTGAATACTTCTATGTATAATCAATTTTGCAATGAGGATGGCTATGACATAATTCCCATCCAAATGATTTCAATCCTCAACATTGAAAACAAAGATGAGAAACCCAAGGACTTAATGAAAGCTCAACAAGTGTTTTCAGACCTCTATTATGATGCAACTAATGAGTTAGATGAACACTCCACTACCTCAGAAGATTCAGGGTCAGAAAAAGAGCATACGAGAGCTAAGTTACTCTTAAAAGGAAGGGAGGAAAAGTTTTTTGACTTTCCAAACCAAAAATCAAGAAGATAAAAATGGTATAGACGAAAGAGAGACACCGAAATTGTGAAAACACAACCTATGCCATCAGACTCCAGTAAAACACAATTCCTAATGCAGATAGATGCTAATGATTGTGTCAAGGACACAATAACTGGCAGATATCCTTCAAAAAAAAATTCAGAAATGTCTTAGACATCGAGAAAACAAGGAAGGGTACTCAAGGAAAATCATAGGTTAAGAAACTGCTCATGATCAAAGTCGAGAGCGAAAAAAGAAATATCAAAAGCTCTAACGGAGATATATATAACCGAAATGGAAACCACGGAAGAGGATGGTAAGGATGTAATGCATGTTCCATCCCATTACAAAAAGTATACTCTCCAAGATCAGAAAATCATAGTCGAACAACCTGTTAGGGAACTACGGAAACAAGGCGAGTCTTACGAAGGACCTGAAAAAATGCTAAAAGGATAGACTTGGATGAACTAGGAGAAGAGACTAAACTTGCTTACATTGCGAATGACCTAATAGAAGAAGAAGAAAAGCTTTTGCTGAGCTTGTTAAAGGAATACCAGGATATCTTCGCTTGGTCTTACAAGGATCTCAAGGGTGTTGATCCTGAAATCTGTCAACATACCATACCCATGAGAGATGATGCGAAACCAAGTAAACAGATACCATATGCGTATAACGAAACATTTACCAGGAAGATAAAAGAAGAGATTGAAAAACTAAAGGAAGCCGAATTCATTTACAAAATTGAACACACAGATTGGGTGTCTCCAATTGTGATAGTACCCAAGAAGAACGGAAAATTACGAGTGTGTGTTAATCTCAAAAAGGTGAATGCAGCTACCATTAGAGACAACTTTACTCTTCCAATAACTGAGCATGTTTTAGAACGAGTTGCAGGAAAAGAAGCTTACAGCTTCTTAGATAGCTTTTTGGAATACAATAAACTTTTGGTTGATCCAAAAGATCAGCATAAAACTGCTTTTGCAACAGAATAGGGTATATTTGCCTATCGGGTTATGCCGTTTGGGCTAACTAATTCTCCAGCCACGTTTCAAAGGTTGATGAGCCATGCTTTCAAAGAATATCTTAGGAAATTCTTAGAAGTATATATGAATGATCTGTACATACATTCATCAATCCGGGATAATAATTTTGAACACCTCAAAAAGGTATTCGAAAAATATAGACTTTATAGGATTTTCTTGAATCTTGAAAAGTGCACATTCATGGGTAGACAAGGAAAAATTCTTGGACACATAGTGTCTAAAAATGGCATAGCTATTGATATTGAAAAGATTCATGTCATTGCTGATTTTCCTATACCAACAACAGTCAAGGGGGTACAAGCCTTCATGGGACATTGTGGATATTACCGAAGGTTCATCTACATGTACGCTATAATTGCAAAACCCATGTATATCTTGATTACGCACTTTGAATGAACCGAGGCGTGTGAAGAATCCTTCATGAAGCTTGAGCAAGCTCTGACCTTAGCTCCAATATTGAAAGCACCAGATTGGGATAAGGTATTCCACGTACATGAAGATGCTTCTAATTTTTCTATCGGTTGTATACTAGCTCAACCAGGAGACGAGAAAATTGACTTTCCTATTGTTTATGCTAGCTGACAATTGAACATGGCGGAAAAGAATTACACCACCACCAAAAGAGAAGGACTAGGAATGATCTATACCGTTAAAAAATATATACATTACCTATTAGCCAACAAGTTTATGTTCTTTGTGGACCACCAAGCTTTGTTGTATTTGGTTAACAAGCCATGCAGCACAGGGAGAATAGTGAGATGGTTCATCATTCTTCTCAAATTTGATTTCATTGTGGTTGTAAAAAAAGGCACTACACATCAACGAGCAGATCATTTGTCAAGGATTGTTTCAGGGGAATCACCTAGAGGGGTATACGATGATCTACCATATGCCTATTTGTTCTCCATAGAAATGATACCTAGATGGTCAAAAAACATTGTGTCATTAATGACAATAGCTCAAGTGGATTCACAAATACCACTTCCTATCACAATTGGATTAATCAAGTAATTAGCTATGTATCAATTACTAGCTGGAAGGCTATACAAAAGAAACTGGGACGGGATATTGCTTTTATTCATTAACCCTGAAGAAAAAGAACAATACCTAAGTCAAGCACATGTTACCATAGTAGGACATCACCTTGCGGAAGACCAAACTATGTAACGAATCTTGAGCCTTGGAGTATTTTGGCCGACTATGAGGAGAGATGTTAGATCTTTTGTAAAGGATTTCCCTCAATATAAAAAACAAACACCCATACCTCATGTAACATTGTTTCAAATGTCATCTGTTCCTAAGTGGAGTAATTATCTAGTTACTTACTTATCGAGCCGAACATTTCCTGAGGATATGAGTAAACATCGTCAAAGAGCAATTGAAATTGCAGCAAGAGACTATACTCTTATTGGGAACCAATTGTATCGGAGAGGTAAAGATCAACATTTGCGTCTTTGTGCAAATGAAAACGAGTATATTCCGATTATAGAACAAGCATATGCTAGATTAGATGGAGGTCACTTTTCTAGTGAGACCACCGCAAGAGAAATCTTGATGGCAGGCATATGGTGGCCAACACTTTTTGCAGATGTCAAAGAATATGTTTGAAGGTGTGATGCTTGTCAACGAGGAAATACCAACACGAGTAGATAGAATGCCCTTAAGACCAATGATGGGGGCTAGAGCTTTAGCAAAATGGGGTATAAATTTTGTTGGACCAATACAACCACCTGCTTATAGAACCCAAGCTCAATATATCATTGTAGCTACGGACTATTTGACCAAGTGTGCCGAGGCTAAAGAAACTCAAAAGAATGATGCCAGAACCGCTGCTGCATTCTTATATGAGTATGTATTCACGAGATATGGACTGCCAATAGAGATTGTCAGGGAACTCATTTCCTCAATGAGGTAGTAGAGTATTTGCTTAATGAGTTTATGGTCATCCATAACAAATCAACTCCCTGTCACCCACAAGCAAACGAACAAGTTGAGAATACGAATAAAATTCTTAGCTCGGTGCTAACTAAAGTGGTTAGTTTAGGAAGAACAGACTGGGAAATGAATCTCCATGCTGCTCTATGGGCTTATCAAGTTTCATTCAAAACAGCTCTAAATGCTACATCCTTTAACCTTGTTTATGGTCTTGATGCCATACTTCCAATAGAATTTCTATTGCTGACATTAAGGGTAGCATAGAATCTTGAGTGGACTAGACATGAATTGTCAAAAAGACTCGAAGATTTGGAAAAACTATACGAGCAAAGGCTAACTGCTGTAGCTCATATCTATGCACAAAAGCGAAAACAAAAACAATTTTTTGATTCCCACTTAATCACAAAGATCTTCAAGAAAGGGGACTTAGTTTTAATCTATTCCCTTAAGAAACACATTCCTAAGTTTAAGAAAAAGAAAAATGGACCATTTATCATTGAAGATGTATCTCCAAGTGGATTAGTAAAGTTGTCCACCCTAGATGGTGAACCAATCTCTAATTGGATTAGTGGATGTCGTTTGAAGAAATACAATTTGCCACTAACCAATGAATTGCTAGAAAGAATGCATGCAGCCAAACAAAGGAAGATCAAATGACAGCAGGTTATTGATGAAGCCTAAGAGGAAGCTAGGCTTCGGGTACTCAAGCGGAAAGCTGCTCTCAAGAATCAACAGATACCGATTCCCATCAACACTTTGGAAATAGATGATCGACAGTGGGAATTACCTAAAGATGCAGTTTCAACAGATGATGACTGGTTAGATGGAATGGACCTGCGCATCAAAGTAAAACTCAACAATCATAGCACCAATGCTTTGGTCAACACAGGAGCTAGAGTAAATGCAATCAGTTATTCCACATACAAGAAGTCCATGAGTCAAGCATTGACGACATGAATAGCGACAACAATCAAAGGATGCAACAAGAACCCAACTCCAACATTGGGAGTAGACAACTTGAATGTGATAGTACATGGATGTTCATGTCCTCATTAGTTAGTATGCTTGCCAGATGAACACGTGAATGAACGATGATTCTTGGAATTCCTTGGATGCGTACATACAAAGCAGTACCAGATTGGGATACGAATCAGCTAAAGATATCACCTAAAGAAGGGCAACTCATTGTTCCAATTGCCCCAAGCAAAGAGGAATGGAAAAGAAGCAATCGACATACCAAACCATGAAGTAGTCAATCTTCTCCATCCCATCAACAATCAAATGCTACATGTAGCATGCAAGGAGTCAGGAAAATTTGGGTACCAAAAGCACAGCTTAAGGATAAGCCAATTAAAATCTGGGTGCCTAAAACTTCACCAACAAAACAAAAGAAGGTTCCAAGGGTTAAAACAAAGAGACGAGCATCTCCGAGCAAGGAACCTAACATGGAAATGGTTTGGAAGAAAAAGGAGCACTTATCTTCTCCACAAACCGCGAAACCAATCAAACAATGGCGAGTTAATTCTCAAAAGACTCCACCACACCATGCAGCACCAAACTGACCAAGCTATCGACCAAGCTACCAATGGCGAGAAAAAGCTCGACAACAGTCAAAAGTGCTACCAACAGCTCAAGCAACCAGTGTGCTAAAGCATCTGGATGGTACAATCAAACAAAGAGCACACAACCTACAAGATTTACTCTTTGGAAGACATTAGCAACAAACTTCGACATCGAAAACCCTTGAGTTAATTACTCAAGACCCAGCTCTTGCACAGCATATTGGTTTGAATTGCATTGATCTTCATATCATGGTAGAGCCAACCACGGCTATGCATAGACACGATTGTTCCACCCATGCACACAGTCATCCCAAAGTACGCCATCTAGGAGGGGTGGAAGGGCACTAAGTACTAAGTACTAAGTAATTAAGGGCAATGTTTGAAGAGGGAGGAAAAAGTTTGATGTTAACGTGTGCTTTTTTGTAAAATTACCTAATAATGTCCTTATAATTCATCATCAAGGAAAAATTCATAGATAATATCTTCCCGATGAGTGTAAATAGTATATATTACTATCAGAAAATCATAAAAAATAGTCCTTTTTTGGGTATTTTTCATTATTCTTATTGATAATGAGACTGAAAAATAGAAAAATCCAACAAAAATAATAAAGCTGTGTTTTTCAAGGTATTTTCTTAATTACTAGATTTTTACTTTACTTTTTTAGAGCATTTTGCTATTTTCTTTGATTTTTTCAACTAAACAGGTCAAAAATTAATAATAAATAGCAGAGGAGCTCAGATGGAAAAATGGAAGACACGATGGTGATCAGAAAGACAAGGCGGACAAGCACAAATTTTTCAATGAAATCAAAAGATGGAAGCGGGAAGCCTAAATTAGGCGGTCAAGCTTACTTTTGCACAATGCAGAATGAGCTACAGGAATCCGATCAAGGAAATTTTTGAGTCTAACATAGATATCACGGCCTAGTAGGACTAATGAGGGAATCTGGGGAAATTTGGTTCGGGAAGTCCGGGTATAGATATCCAAGGTAGGCTAAAACCACCTCATTTCCACTTGGAGCCTTTGCTGAGAGAGATTTCGGCCTCTTTCACGCGACTTTTTTGGAGCCCACAGTTGACCATTTTCAGCACCGCCTCACATGAGACATGAGGGGTAAGTTCATTACTCGACAATGATCCATTTTGTACGGCCGGTAGCTAGTCTAAAGCCCTAGAGAAAACCATAGAAACCGAGCAGTGCATGAAGACCTACGACCTAAAACTGACCATAGCGGCCTGTCAGCTTGACCAAATCAGATGAGATTTGAACCATAGCATGCCTAACATAATAGAACCTTTCTATACCATTAGATGACCATTCGGCTGGGGTCGCTGGGGTCGAGGGGGTCCCTAGTAGAAAAGTTAGGTTTTTGGCAAATGCCAGAATTCCGACTTGACTCCACAGATGCCTTGCTTATGAGGTCCATATACAATGTATATGATTGGTTTGGTGAAATCCATCAAGCAAAGCCCTCAAAAAGTAGAAAACGGCTCACAGGTTACAAAGCGTCAAATTCGACATACGAGGTCAAACTAACTCCAAATGAGCCAGAATTGGACAGGCTGCTTTATGACTATGTTGCGGAGAATTCCAAAGTCTCAAAGTTGACCGACCAACCCAACAGATTGAGTAGTCACAAAAAACAGTGATTTCAGAGTCAAGAAAGCACAAAGTGATGCTCGCATGACCAAACTTGATCAAATTCAAATTTTGACTTGTATTAGGTGTATGAAACATGTCTAGGTCAAAATAGGTAGGTTTTGCAAAGATTTTGTCACTCTTGTAAATAATCGCGATTATTTACTTTTGCATTAGTTTTGCTTGAAAATTATCACGTCATCTTACCTATCATGTGTACACACCTATTACATGCCAAAAATCAAGTATGAACCAAAATGACCACCCATTACTTGTAAAATTGTCAAAAAACGCAAAGAAGTCTTTGCAAACCAAATTTTGGGTTATGAACAATATTTCTTGAGCCAAATCACCTTTATCTCATATACCTAGAACCAATTTGTACAAAAAAAAGTCAATTTTGGAAGAAAAATTAATAATCGTGATTATTTACTTTCTGGTCAAAATTGGGGAATTTTGATATTTTGCCATCATACATCCAAAGTACATGATATGTTGAGCCCACTAGCCAATTTTGAATCAATTTGGAGCTCAAAATCTCAAATTTCCTTTATTTCTACTATGTCAGAGACCTAACGTCAAAATCTGGTACCATTTTCACCCTATGCACCCAAATGAGCCCATAATTCACTCAGAGTATGTATTCGGTATATACTTCAAGCCTATAAAGCCAAGTTTGCAAAAAGGTAAAAATTTTTCTCAACTGCTGTAAATAATCGCGATTATTTACTTTGGTTGAAAATTTTTGTTTTGACCACACAGTTTTGTTCCTTGTATGTTTTTATGCATCTTTGCTTGTTCAAAAATTGATTTGAAGCAAATTGGATCAAATTGTCAGCATTTCAGCCTAAAAGACATTTCAGAGAAAAATTTCGACAAATCTGCTAACTTTGCATTCTATTCCACTGAACAGGAGCCATACAAGCAGCGGAGAGGGCTAAAAAGAAGCTCAACCAAAAGGAGAAACTACAGGAACTGCCCGCTTATCAAGTAGACCATGAGTCAGTCAAAGCAGCAAAGGCATCCTACCTCTCCAGAGAACAGTTAGAAGAGCACCATACTACGGTTTTCACTGGTAGGCTCAAAAGTGAAGAGGGACATCAGGTGGAGTTGCAACTGGTGCCCAAAGAAGTCTATGATGTAGCTGCCAAGCCAGAAACCAAAGAAGCTAATCGCAGGCTAGGGCTCAGGGATATCTACGAACAAGAGCCTTATGGAGTAGATTTTCAGAAGGCTTATGAGCTTCTATCCACAATCAAAGAAGACAAAACCGTACAGATATCCGACACCCAAGGCAACAAGGTCGAAGTAGTGATCACAAAAGAGATAGTGGTAGAGACACTCCGATTGCCCAAAGAAGGAATGACCATGCGAGCAAGGGACAAAAAAACCGCAAGAACATTTACCAAAGAGACAGCCGCTGCCACCTTCGCCGATTTAATTCACAAACAAGTGGAAGAGCCAGCCCGTTTTTACCACCAGCACTTCCATTTCTTGGCAAAAAGGCCACCAAGGTACACTACACCACATCACGCCGTGGCCACCACATTCACTCAGGTTCTCAAGTAGACAACGAGACAATCAGTGGACCACGTGCTATATGTCTTGACAACCTTGAAGGGCACCAAGAAGAGGAAAAATCACGTACTCTGGTGCGCCAGAGGTCTTAACTAGAATATCATATCATGCCATTGGCATAGCCGACAACCTGCGACCTGCCCCTGATCAAAACACATGGATATTGGCAGCACAACCCACTCCAAGAGCTACAAGGTCAGGTAAAAGATCATATAAATGTGATGAAGAGTCAGCTGATAGCTCACCTGGAAAGGCACAGTAGCGAGAGCTCTGACAACGAAGAAAAGAGAGCTCGGAGAGAAGAGATGAAAAGAAAAGTTATGGCCGCACACCAAGAAGAGCCAGCTCAGAAACAAGTGCGCTTTGAAAGAGAGAACCAAGCGTACCAGTGTAGTAGACAAGCACAAGGAAAGGACCCAGAAAAATGGGTACCTGCTGGACTTAAAGGCCGAGCGAAGCATCATACAAGAAAAGAGACGGATGATCCAACAGAACATTTAGAAAGGATGTACCAAGAGGTTGAAGCTCTAAAGCTGAAGGAGGCAGAAGAAGCTGCTAAGAAAGCCAAGGAGGCGGAAGACCAAAGGCCAAGGAGACGGCTAGAGTAGAAAACAAGAACAAGGATATGGATATCCCCGACCCACCTCACCGCCTACAGAATAACAGGACCATCCCATGCCTAGCACACCACCATCACCGGTGGGCAAAGACACCAATGAAGAAGTGGAGCTTAAGAAAGAGAAAGATTATGAGTCCACCAAACAAACAGAAACTGCACAAGAGGTTGACCACCCCGATAGACAAAAAGAAAAAGTAGTCGAGCCGGATTACGAGAAGGCCACCGAAGATACTCAACAAGCTGAAGAGAAAAAAGCAAGTGAATCTGTACAAGAGTCTGATAAAGAAGCAGATGCAAAAAAAGAGTCTACCACTGCACATGAGTCGGAAATTGAGCCAGAGAAGGAAGAAAGGCCGGCACCTGAAGAGATAGCAAGGTCTGAGCCAACACCCACTACTTCTACTCAGCCAGAAACTGCCGACGCATCAAAGCCTCAGGATACCCAAGAAGAAGACCGACCATCTACCTCTACACAAGAACCGCCAGCAGTTACGACGCAGCAAGAAGCCACACATGAGACTACATGTACATCTCAGCTAGCACGACAGGAGGAGTGGTAGTCAAACGACGAGTTAATCGTCCAAGTCAATGAATATGCACGGCAGATGCAAGAAATGACGGAGAGACTCTGCTCAGCAGCACTAAACCGTAGCACGAAGGCTAAAGAACTTGAGATGGTGATCAGCGCTCTCTAAGGAGAGTTAGAAGACATGCTGACTGTCATCACTGATCTTCAAAGGCAGATGCAAGAGATGAAGGAAGAAGCTGAACAACATCAATTAGCCAGAGATAGGCAACAAAAAGAAATGGAGGAGTTAGGTGATCTACTCACCAAACTATCTGATGCTTGCAAAGCAAAAGACGAGCAACTGACAGAAGTTACGGATGAACTTCTTACGACATCTCTGTCAGCTCAAAAAATTCAGGTGCAGTTAGATGTTGCCAATGCCTCGTTACAGTACTCTGAGCAGCGAATCAATGATCACACCATTCTCTTACGGCAAATTAGAGAAAATCCAGCTGTGGCTTCGATCAAAGGAACTTACAAAGTGTACAAGGCACTAGAGAAGAAAAACAAAGACCTTGAATTGGAATTAAAGATAGAACAATCATAGTGCAGGGACCAAGCACTGATGCCGGTTCAGAGAGAGGAGGAGCTCCTAAAGGAGATAGCAAAACTCAAGCGAATTAATCAACTCCTCAGAGATGGGAAACCAGACACGCAAGAAGAGACAGGCACTTCTCAGACGCCACAGATAGACATACCCTCGGTCTCGTTTGCTAAGTTTGAGACACAGTCCACAGCAGAGCCGAGTGCTGATGAAGATTTTCATATTAACATCACGGATGAAGACACAATGCCAATGGTCCACCTGTCAAAAGTTGAAGAAGACGCACTGAAGGAGAACATCACCCTAGAGGTGGATGAGCAGTGAAAAGCTGCAATGGATTGGGAGTTGAGAGTTTTACACTCTATCAATGTCACTCAACTCACTCTTAATCATATCAACGCTCAATGGCACCAACAATCCCTGTTCATACCTTCTCATCAAATTGGAATTATTACAGGTGAAAGAAAGGTTGTACAAGGATATGCAAAAAGATGGCACACATAAAGACCACCCAAAGTGGAGGTTAAGCTGGCTTAATAAGAATCCAAGATATATGATTCTGTTCACAAGAGCAAATGCAGCCCTTCAAAGAGATCCAACCTTCTGCCTTGTACCCAGAGTAAGGACATGGCAAGCGCATGAAGCACTGCACAAGAAGAGGACAACTTGGCTTAACTTCCCCAGGCTGCCAGCTCCAGAGAAAGGCCTCGGTAGAGGAATACATGGTGAAAACCCTAACGAGCGCCATGTCTTTCTTCAAGAGTCTGTCAGATCTCTCCTGTGCCATGTTAAATAAGATCTTGAGAATGCTGCTCACATGTATACAAGTTTTTAATGAGCCTGAGCAAACATGAGCCCCATGGCTATTATTCTTGGAAGGAAACAAAGGCTTATGCTATGATCTGAGTGGGCAACCTTCAGAAGAAGTCCTTTACGGATTCTATGCCAGGTGTATGTTCTTGCCATAGAATAATATGCTGGCCTTTGAAGAAGATTTGTACACTGGATTCTTCACTTGGCGAACGAAGATATTTGCACCGGTGATCAGCAACCTAACATCCAGGTTTGTAGGATACTCAACGGTGGAGATGAAGAATAAAGTAACAATGCAATTTCTGCAAGTACTCGACAAAGAAAGAAGAATCAGATACCAGAAGGCAGTGGATGCGCTAAAAGACCGCCTCACCAGCCGTCAACCCGAAGACTATTTCAGCCCATAAAGCTGTGTCAAGAGACGAACAGGCAAGGAGGGGGAAAATGTTAGCAGCAAGCTAACACGGACACCATTTTTCAGAGTTCTCTTTGTAAAACATTTATTATTTTGATAAATCGACAATATTGTAACTCCTATTTCTCAGATAAACTCTGTAATTAATAATCCGAGGCTACAAGCTTCCAGATTATATTGGCCAGTCATTACCTAGATTTGGTAGAACTCCAGATTATTAGTTTTGACCACCCAAAAACCTTGGCTAAGGTATAAAAGCCAACTTTTGTAAGTTTTTTATAAGTTTTTTGGATAAGAAATACACAGCGTGAGCTAACGGTGCTGACTTCTCTCCTTCTCACGCTTCCTACTCCCTCTGTGGTTGTCACATTGTGATTCTGTTTGTTGCATTGCAACCGCAAGTAAGAGCTCTACGCATTGACGTAATCCATTCACAATATTTTGTAGCTTTTGGCCTTGCCGACCCGCGACCTAATTTCATCATAACTAGGAATTTACACTTTTAAATCGAAAACTAAGCATACGCAGGGTATTGGGGCATCATTGCTAAGCATTTAGATGCATTTTGGGTCGAAAATGACTAGGTCAAAAATCCAATGCTATTAATAATCGCAATTTTGGAACTTGACCTAAAGTGGGATTTGAGACCATAAGCATGTGTTCTTAGGTCTTATAAACTTGTTCTAGAAGTTTCGTTACGTTTGGATGTCATTTGATGCTCTAACGGATGTGATTTGCTTGCCGATGAGCGATTGGCTTTTGGTGATTTCAATCACTTGAGTGTAGCTTGAGTTAGATGCCAGTTGTTAGTTGTTTTTCGAGAGATTGACAACCTATTGTAGCCTCTATGCACTAGTTGAGTTAGCTTCGTTCCATGGTTTGACAAATTAATCGTGGTTCTCGCTAATACTGCAATAAGATTGGATGGTGAGGTTAGACATGCGTCCCACAAATATTGATCACCATGCTTTTAGGTGATGTCTTCAAATGACTTATATGTTATGAAGGCCCTATTTAAGCAACAAGGTAAAAGACCCACATTGCTAGTTTAAAACATAGTAAAATTAAGAAAAAACAATAAAATAAATGGAGCCATTGATAAATAGAAACAAATGCATATTTTAATGCTTTCATTGGAAAAGGTACGTCTAATAGTCATAGAAAAAATACAATAATTTAATGAAATGGACTTTTATAAATTCCTTAAACAAAAGGACTCTTTCACAAATTTTATTAAGAAAAAATTGTTGAATTAAGTCTTAATTTTTTGGTCTTTAAGGCCTTTTGAGCAAGGTCAAAAAGTTTTCCATCATTAACTTGCCATGTTGCACTAATCAACAAGCTTTATCCAATGGTCCATAGTTGCTCCCAAGAGTTCAATGCTTTGCTAAGGCCTTATTGAAGCCAAAAAGAAAACTTTAAGTAAACCACCAAAAATTTATAGGGTACTTCCACACTCATAGCATAATAGAGAATAGAGAAAACATATTTCTAGAGAGATCACCTAGGGAATACATCAAAAGATTTCAATGAACTAAGTATACAAAACTTTAAATTTTTATTTTAGTATATGTTAATTCTTTATATATTTCTTCTTTATGCAAAGTATTGAGTGGATTCGCTAAAAATTAAGTTAAACACCTTCACTAAATGTCTTTATTTCAAAGTGATTAGGTCTCCATAATTTGGGAAAAATAAAAACTCATTTCAAAACTCTAAAATGAAAAAGTGAAGAGTGTAGAAAATGAAAAGCTTCACACAATTGAAAAGTCATATAGCTTTTAATTTTTATAAAGGGGTGGCCTTGCCTATATGCAGTGAATGAATGAGTGAGTGAGTGAGTGAGTGTGTGTGTGTCTCTTTTGTGAAATTTAGTTTACTTCTTAATTTTAAAGTGATTTATGGTACACAAAAAAGAATCTATAGTTTTTAAAAGATTCTTATGTTTAAACTTCTAATCATTTGCTGCAAACCCTTCCAAAAAATGAGTGCAACTTTGAAAACAACATTTGAAAGGACATGGTATCTTTCTTTGCAAGATTTTTAAGGTTCTTTTGAGGGACACATCTATACTATATATGAAGCACCTTAAATTTTTCAAGCAAGGAGAAGGCATCCATGTGTCACTCCTTGGTTCACGTCAAAGAAAACTTTGTAAAATGTTTCATTTCTTTAACCTTGCAACCTGTGAACCATTTCAACTTTCAACTTGACAAGTTTAAAACAAGTGAAAGGGTTACGATGGCTTTCTAAAACAATAAGGAAGTGATAAAATCATTAGATTGAGTTTAGCTAGAATTATATAAGGTGAAGTAGTGTTCGAAAACATCTCTTTCATTAAACGACCGAGTGTCCTCCTCACAAAGAAGCAAACAAAAAATACTAGCATTTTTTTTAAATTTGTAGGATTTTTAAACTAAGTTTTGACATCATTGCACCTTTTTTTCTTTACCATGGTTTGCTCTTATATATAGATATATATAAATATGTGTGTGTATATATAAATAGATAAATAAATAAATAAGTTTACATATATAATAAAAATACTCATTAATATATATCGTATATTTACTTACTTATATTGTGTGTGTGTGTGTGTGTGTGTGTGTCTATGTGTGTAGAACTTACTAGAATTATGCAAGGTGAGCCTCACTTTATCATTCTAAAAGAATAGAATGCAAGAGAAGTCAATCCATGTCACGAAGTGAAATGAAAAGTGAAATAAAAATATCCATTTATTTTAAAATCAAAATAACATTTAAAATAAGTCTCAATCATCACTAAATATATTGAAAGTATGTCTAACCTGACACTTCTCTAAGCCTTCTTTTAGAAAGCCAAAAAGGGATTGACGTTACTTTTTGGCTTTCTAAAAGAAACACTTAGTGTTAGGGAGACTTTCATAGTTTTCAAGGACTTACCTTTCATTTCACATCTAGACATGTCTTTACTTTTTTTGCATTCTGTAGTTTTAGAATACTAAAGTGAAGCTTCACCTTGCATAATTTAGTAAAATCTACACATACACACACATATATGTTTTTCTTTGCATTCTATTGTTTTCGAATGCTAAAGTGAAGCTTCACCTTGTATATTTCTAATAAATTCTATACACACACATATATTAATTAGTTCTTTTTTTCATCTTTTATTTCACAACTCACATGGTTTTACATTTCTTGCATTTTATAGCTTGATTCCAGTCAGTGTTAACGTTCGAGAAGGTATCTTTTATTAAGCAGTTGCTGATCGAGTATCCTCCTCGCAAAGAAGAAAACCGAAAATACTAGCAAATTTTTTGAGATTTGCAAAATTTTTGGACGACTTTCTCACATATTTCACTGGTTTTTCTTTTGTTTACCATGGTTTGCAGCTAGCTAGTCTCGACTTTCAATCGGTTCAAGACTAGACTGAGGCAATCCTTCCCAAACACTGATACCATTTTAACTCAACCTAACAATTTTATCGCTTCTTATTGTTTTTGAAAGCCGTCATGACCCTTTCAGTTGTTCTTTTAAGGAAGAATTTACTTATCCTTGTGAAAGCCAACTTTGCTTTTCAAAGGCCAATGGCCATAGAAATTAAAAATTTCAGGAATTGTTCATATGTGTAGTAGCAATATTTTAGCGGTTTACTTCAAGGCAAACTTGGATCTAGGTAGGATTTTGCAATTTAGACCATTAAAAATATACTAAAGCCCACTCTCTCACACTCTCAAAATGTGTCATAAAAACTAATATCTAGCCTACCCAAATGATTCTCATATTAAACTAATCACTTAATGTGGGAGAATAAATGGGAACAAGGATTAAGATATTGAGATGTTCTTATAGATCTGTCTAAACACAAGGCCAATAAAAAAGAGGCCCAAATGAGAGATGGTCTATCAAAGAGCAAGGCTAACCAATGGAGCATAAGACCTTAGGGTTATCTCATATTAAACTGATCACTTAATGTGGGAGAATAAATGGGAACAAGGGTTAAGATATTGAGATGTTCTTATAGATCTGCCCAAACACAAGGCCAATAAAAAAGAGTCCCAAATGAGAGATGGTCTATCAAAGAGCAAGGCTAACCAATGGAGCATAAGACCTTAGGGTTATCTTCATTGAAGACCTCCAATAATGTGTGTAAAAGTCCTTTGACCTTAGGTAAGCTAGGGCTAAGCTTGAGGTGGGAACCCGACCCAGCTCGAGGTGCTTGTCATGCTTGATGACTAAGGTACTTGAGGTGCTTGAGATGCTTGAGATGCTAGGACTGTACGTGAGGTGAGAACCCAGCCCCAGCTTAAAGTGCTTAAGGGCCAAGCTTGAGGTGGAAACTGGGACTATGCATGAGGGATTGAGGTGTCAAAAAGTCAAATATTCAATCCCTACAAGGAAGGGGCGAGCCCTACATGAGGGGGGATGAGAGAAAACACCCACACACTCACACAAGGCATGCATGGTACAAAGAAAGCAAAAGGGACACTTGTCAAGTTCCTCCTCATATTTCCCTCATGGTGTGCCTGAAGCCTATTGGTTGGTCACCCAAGGGGTCCAATGATAATTTAGGAGATTTAATTAATTGATTTTTAATTTATCAAGTCCTCTCTCTCAAAGGAGAAAGGGGGACACTTGTCCTAAGGCTACCCTTGCTGCTTGTAATGCCTCCTACTTGTGATTGGCTAGGCCTGGAGGGGTCCAATAAGCTTCAAGCATGAGCTACAAGGGGGGGTCGACCCAAGAAAGCTAGGGGGTTGCTTAGGGGGTATACTCACCCACACACACTCACAAACACTCTCATGGTGTGCTATGCAAGGTGCAAGAGCTCCATCTCCTTCTCCAAGCTCCTTGAGAAGTTGAGAGCCTACACCAACACTCTTGGCTATGGAATGCAAATCCAACCAAGAGCTATGCTTCAATGCTTAAGCTTTCCATCAACTCCCTCTTCATTACTATGCTATTATGTATGCTAAGCAAGAAGAGTGATGATAAGTGAGGAATTATTTCTTTCTCTTATGGAATACTTCTTCTTCCTCTTCCCTACCCTCATTCCCTTCTAGCTCTCTCCACCTTCGAAGGTGTTTGAGGTCTTGGGACTGAGGCTTGGGATAGTTAATGCTTTCTACAAAGTGCATGTTATGCTTATTGCAAGAAGGCTAATGGTTTATTGCAAGTAGATTAGTTACTTAATGCAAGTAGATTAATTGTATTGCAAGGTAGATTAATTGTTGTGTTAGGCACAGGTTGATGCATAAAAGTATACATCTTCATGCACTCAAATGATTTAGGGAACACAAAGACTAATGATGTTCACAAGTTCTTGATTGTTTTCAAGCTAAGATTGATTGTTGATATTGTGCAAAATCTTGGTGTATGAAGCTTCCATCTTCATACTGCCAAAGAGATCTCAAGGAACACAAAGATTGTATTGTACCAAGTCTCTCTTAATGAGAGAATCTATAATACAAATGCTGTTTGGAGGGGGGACCGGCTCCACATAAATCCGGTCCTCAACTGTTGTCATTTCTCTAAAATCTCTATCTCTCTTGCAAAAGTACTACTGCTAATGCCTAGTTAATTAAGTGTTATGATTAAGTTGCTACTACCAATTAAGTTCACCCTCTATGCTCTCAAAGTTTCTCACTCTAATTCTTTTAATTCCGCTATTCTCTAAGTTCATAGGCCATTTCCATTACATTGGTATTAGAGCATTTGGTTTATCTTTTCTTGCTTAAGAAGAGAGGTCCTTAAGTGGCTTATAAGTGGTTATGTTGTTAATTATATTAGGGTAAGTGGAACTGGGATCTATTATCAGTTTTGTTGAGGCCACTATGTGGGATATGGTGCACACCTCGGGAGCTTTGGACTCAATAATGAAGTCTTTTTAGACTTGCCTACGGCTTTACCATTATTGAGCCATAAGAAGTCCGAAAGGAGCTAACCCTCGGCAACTCTGCTATGTTAGACCTACTCCTCTACTCTTTATAATTAACCACGTTGAGCCGTGGGTGTAGATACTTAAGAGCCAATTTTCAAAGGCTAAGAGGAGTGGCAACTAAGGTTTTGACTTGCCAAAGCATAAACTAACTACATACATAAATTTTGTTAACATGGCTGACAATAATAAAGAGAGTAGAACGAACATTGATAACTTTGATTTTGCACATGAAGTTTTTTAACAACTTCATAGTTATGTGATTCTCCAAACTCCCCCAAAAGAGAGAGCACCTGAGAAGTCTCTTCGAGAGATTTCCAAGAGAGGGCTCTCTACGGTGAGAGAACAGGAGAACCCATACGAAGCGCTTAAACGTTTACTAGTAGGCTTACCACCATCCAAGAAGAGAGGTAAACTCTCTACTATAGAGCCTTCACCAAGGGAAGGAGAAAGAAGTGAGTCTCCCAATACTTCCGAAGATGTGGCTCCAAGAAGACGGCAGCCTCAATGATCTCCAACTCCCTCCAAGAGGGGAAGATCGCCACAAAGTCCTCCTCCTTGTTATCACAAAAAGAAAGAGAGGTACCAAAAGAAGGAAAAGGAGAGAAAGAGGCCACCCTCTTCTCCATCTTCATCACCTTCCTCATATTCCAATGAAGGTAGCGGCTCTTCTCTCAAAGAGCCCAAGAGGAAAGGCCATTGCAAGTCCTATCCGGTATGGAGAAGGTCCAAGAAGCTGAAGAAGTTCAAGGAGGGAGGAAAGAACACCACTTTAATTACCTTGGTGCTACGGACAAGATCTTGGCCTTCATCCAACAGTTTGATGTGGCCTTTGGTGATGAGGGCTTCATGGAGTCCTCTAAACTGCGTTAGGTATCTATGCATTTCCAGAGCTCCGCTCATCAATGGTGGGCTAGCCTACGAGCCCAAAGAAAAGCTCCAAAAACATGGAAGGCTTTAAGAGCCTCCATAATGAAACAATTTCTGGCAAGCAACACTAAAGACAATGTCCTCATGGAATGGAAAAGCTTGAAACTCTCTCCCTACGAGTCTATCCAGAAGTATGTAAATAAATTTTGAGATTTATTTCTCAAAGCCACTGTCTACAAAAAGATAGACTTTGAGGAGCAAAAGCAACAATTTTGTGCGGGTCTTTTTGAACAGATGGCCGAGTATATTAACTCACAAAGGCCTAATACCATATCGGAGGTCATACACCATACTATGGTCGCCTCTCAAATCAATTCCCAACAAGGGGTTAAGAGAAACTCTAAGCCCATGGAAGTGAAGGAAATGAGCCTAGAGGGAGGAATAATGCTCAAACTTCCTCCATAGGCAACTCTAGCAACACCGATAACAAAGCTAAGGAGAAAGGAGTCTACAAAGGTAAGAATAGACTCTCTGCAAACAACAGAGCTAGAGTGTTATCGTAAGGATAGCAAATGCTACAAGTGTGGACATCAAGGGCATGTCTATCGTGCTTGTCCCCAAAGAAATGAGTGCAATGAGCCGCCTTGAGTTTCTATGCTGGAAACTCCAAAAGAGGATGCTCATAGCAAAAGGCTTTTGTTTTTCCTATGCTAGGAGATATATACATACATGTTTATGAGTCGGGTAGCATCCTATCCCTTGTAAACATGCATGCTTTTTACAAGTTAATGAAAATCTATATTTTCATATACATGATTTTTGTTAGAAAGTCTATAAATGAATTTAATTTTTCAACCAGTAACAATAAAAAAGATGGGAATCAATAGGAATTAAATTCCTAAATGGATTCCAAAATGTTTTTATTGATGATACCCCCCTGAGCTATCTCCACAATGAGGGGACAATGACCATGCAATGGAGCTTCTACCACAAAGCCCACTGCCTAATAAGCCTCCTTATTGAGCTTTATAAGCTCCACAAGAGGAGTTCAAAAGGCAATAGCATGAACTGGTAAGTTTTGAGAGAGATTAGGCTTTCCTCTAGCCAAAAGAAAAGTGGATTTTTCAACAGATTCAATAATTAGGTCACATTATCTCTAAAGGTGGTATTTGTATGGTTCCACAAAAGGTAGAGGTAATAAAAAGATGGCCTAATCCAAGGAGTCTACATGAGTTGCGAAGCTCTAAAGGTATGAGTGCATACTAGAGATGCTTCATAGAAAAAATTCATGCTTATAGCAGGTCCAATACATGACTTAACAAAAAAGAACATTAAGTATACATGGACTGCAAAGAGAGAAAAATACTTTTGAAAAGTTCAAAGAGAAACTTATCTCTCAACTTATGCTTACATGACGGGATCTCTCAAAGCTATTTGAGGTCCAATGTAATGCCTGGATGATTGCCTTTGAGCAAAACTTTGCTTCAAGAAGGGAATACCATAGCATACAAGATTCAAAGACTCAAATCCAATGAGCGAATGTTGGACATATATAAAAGGAGCTACGAGCTGTTTTACAACCGTAGACACATGGAAGTACTTCTTGAGGACTCCATCCATCATGCAAACCAAGCTATCTGACAAACAAATGAGGTGGGCGAGTTTCTTTTTGCAATTTAATTTTTACATTGCTCACATTGCTGGCAAGCACAATCATGTAGCTGATGCACTTTCACGATGGCCAAGGGTAGATAGGGTATCAATAACAACTAACAGTAAACTATCGTTTCTGTTAGTTAAATATGCTTCTAAACCAGACTTTAGGGATATGATGATAGCCTTTACAAATGGAAGAAAAAAGAACCACTCATGTTAGAGGATGGTTATCTTCCATACCTCAATAGGCTATATCTTCCTCACTTCCCATGCTCGTCCCATATGCGGGGCAAAGAGGAATTCAAATTTACTCTGCTAGGAGTAAAAGCATAATTGTTTTGGCTTACCAAGAAACGAGAACATACAAGGGTATGTTTCAAAATGTATGGTATACCAAAAGATGAAGTATGATAGAAGGACCACGGCTTGCCAACGTCTAATTGTGTCGGATAGAAATCCTACCATGACCATGTATTTTTGATAGAGTCTCTGTTACCATATACATGTGGTAGTGATGTGTGTGAACACACTAGGACCGCCGGGGCATTTTTTCCCTCTTTAGGAGGTTTTTTCCCCCGTGCATTGTATATACGCCCATCACTCTAGGGCTATCTGTCTTTCCATTGCACACTAAGTAACACACTCTCTATTGTGTGCCTTGCGTCTTCTCCAAGCTGTGTGTGTTTCTCTGCAACCCTAATTCCAACAATTAGTATTAGATCAAGTCACGTCCTCCCGGCTTAGTCGCCAGCTGCTCCAGCACACGCCTGCTCACTTTCTCCGATTTCAGTGAGCTTTGGCGAGCGTTCGCAGGTCAACAAAATTTTTGGGTAAGATCGAAGAGCTTGGTCTGCTCAGAATTTTGATTTGGGCTCATTTCGGTCTCCATTTCCACTACAGGCAGTACTGCACAAGCTATTTCGTCATTTTGTGCAAAATTTTTGTCAGTGTCGTTTTCTGCATAACAGGTGCCTTCTAGTCTTCTATGGTTTGTGCTATATAGCACAGGTTGTTCCCGCTCCGTTTCTCCTATTTTTGGGTAGTTTTCACATCAGGTGCAACATTTACCATGGCTGACAACAACAACACAACAACTACCCTATGTGGGCTTATATGATGCAACATGTTCTTGTGTCAAAGGGTGTCTGGAACATTGTACAGGGCATTGATGTACGTCTTGGTTCTGAGGATGTAGGCGATGTTGAGGATGTTGCAGGTCTTGCTGCAAGGATTGCACCTGTTAGAGTTGTTTTGCCTACGGCAGAACAAACTCGTTGGGATGTTAAGGATGCGCAGGCTCATGCGTTGATTGCCTTGTCTGTGAAGTGCACCATTGTTCCTCACATCCGTTCAGCAAAATCTGCAAAACAGGCTTGGGATATTTTAACAGGTCTTTATGCAAGCCGCAATGAGGCTAAAATTGCTTTGCTGCGTAAAGAGCTGGAGTCGAAGATTATGCATGAGGAAGATGATATGTACACTTTCCTTGCTAGTGTCAAGGATATCAATGAGCAGCTTATTTCTGCAGGTGAAGTCATTTCAGACAGCTCCCTTGTGCAGACTGTTCTTGATGCCTTACCAGATTCCTACCAAACTTTTGCTAGTACTTGGAGACTGATGACCCAAGGAAATCCTGAAGTTGTCAAGTTTGATTCATTATGCACATTGCTGTTGCAAGAGTCACTTTCTAGAAAAAACAGGACTAGGCAGCGTGCAGTTGAACAGGCTTTTATTGCTTCTCAAAGAAAGGGTGGTAACAGTAATGCAGCCACTTCTTATGGTTCTACTGTGAGTGGCAAAAATTATGTTCCTAATGCTTCTGCTGGCAGTACTTTGTCTGGCAATTCTGGTGATAAGGGAAAAAAGAAGATGCGTTGCCATTATTGTAAAGCCAATGATCACTTGATCAAGTCGTGTCCTAAGTTGAAGGCCAAAGAGGCTAAGAAGAAAGAGGGTGGTTCCACTGCAAATGCTGGTTCCACTACAAATGCAGCCATTGTTGAGTCTTCTGTGAAAGGAGACTGCAATGCTGATGTTGATGCAGAATGGGCTTTTAGCGCAGAGTGCACTTACAATCCTGCTGTCCATGATGCATGCTTGTCAGTTGCTGCAGATTCACATGTGTGGTATTTTGACAGTGGTGCTACAAAGCACATTACCTCACATCGTGAATTGTTTACCTCTCTCGAGTCAGTCCCTCATGGGAATTTAGTCACTTGTGCCAACAACGCCTCTTATCCAGTTCAAGGAGTTGGAAAGATTGTGCTCACTGCTGCTAATGGCAGTTCCTTCACACTTGTTGATGCACTTTATGTACCTGGGATCAAGAAGAATCTCTTGTCTGTATCCGCACTTGCTAGGCTTGGACTTGTAGTCAAATTTGTGGATGACAGATGTACAGTTCATGATCTCAGTGTTGGTGATGAAATTGTTGCATTCGGGATTTTGTGCCGTGGGCTGTATAAGCTCACTTTGTATAACAAGTGTGGACAAAATTTTGCAAATGCTATTGCAGATTCAAGGGCTATTTCAGATGCAAAACTTTGGCATGCACGTTTTGGTCATCTGAATTTTGCCAGTTTGCTGCGTTTGCAGAAATCTGATATGGTTGCTTCTTTGCCACCTCTTGAAGCACCAGTCAAACATGTTTGTGAAGGCTGTATTTTGGGTAAGATGCAGCGTTCTAAATTTCCAAAGGATGGTTCAGTTCGGGCCACATGCAGGTTGCAGCTTCTGCATAGTGATGTTTGTGGGCCTATGCAAACTCCATCCTTGGGTAATTACCTGTACTTCGTGACTTTCATTGATGATTACTCTAGGCATGCATGGGTATTTCCGCTTAAAGCAAAGTCCGAAGTTTTTATGTGCTTCAAACAATTTCTGGCTATGGCTGAAAATGTCTCGAAATGTACTATGGGCACCCTCCGTTTTGATCGAGGGGGGGAGTATATGTCTCATGAATTTAATGCATTTCTGGCTAGTCGTGGGATAAAACACCAATGTACAATGCCTTATACACCTCAGCAAAATGGTGTTGCTGAGAGGAAAAACAGGTCACTGACGGAAATGGCATGATGTATGGTCAAAAGTCAAGCTTTGCCGCATTCTTTTTGGCTTGAGGCCATTATGTGTGCCACTTATGTACTTAACAGGTGTCCTACGAAAGCTTTGCAGTCTATTACTCCATATGAAGAATGGCATGATAGAAAGCCTTCTATTGAGCACATGCGTGTTTTTGGCTGTTTGGCATATGCTTTGGTGCCACAAGTGCAGCGCAGAAAATTGGATGATAAGGCTGTCAAATGTATGTTTGTTGGTTATAGTGCTGAAAGCAAAGTTTACAGGTTGTATCATCCGCAAACAAAACGTATTCTGGTTTCACGGGATGTAGTGTTTGTGGAAGATTCTGTTCAGCCCTTGCTGTCATGTACTAGAGACAGTAATGTAAGCTCACAAGACATTTATGACACTTTGTTGCCTCTTTTTAGTGGCGGAAATACGAATGCAAGTTCCAATGAGGCAAATGTACAGCCTATGGGGGTTTCTGAAAATGTTTCAGATCAGCCTATTACTGATGCAGATGTACATGATGTACTTGATGAGGAAAGGTCTGAAAATGAGCAGGCTAGAGGTATGCCAAAATGGCTGGTGCACACTTTGCGTGACAGTAAATTCGATGCACCTTTGTCTAGTCGTACTCGTTCAGGCTCTCGCCATGCATCTTATGCATAGATTGTTATGCTTTGGCTGTGTCTAGTTTACATGATGTTGAGGAGCCTCTATCTTTTGATGAAGCACAGAATTCAGAAAATTGGATGGCTACCATGCAATCAGAATATGATGTGCTTATAGAGAATGACACATATACTTTATGTGATTTGCCTCCTGGCAAAAAGGCCATTGGTACGAAGTGGGTTTACAAGTTGAAACGCAAGCCGGATGGTTAGATCGATCGCCATAGGGCTCGACTTGTTGCAAAGGGTTATGCACAGCAAAAAGGCATAGATTATGAAGAGACTTTTGCTCCCACTTGTCGTATGACTACTGTGCATTTTCTATGTGCATTGGCAGCTCATTTTGGTTGGGATGTACATCAATTAGACATTGTTACTGCTTTCTTGAATGGTGACATATTTGAGGAAGTTTATGTAACGCAGCCTCGCGGTTTTGTCATAAAAGGACAAGAGGACAAAGTGTGCAAATGTAACAAGGCTTTGTATGGGTTGAAGCAATCTCCTCGTGCTTGGTATGAGAAAGCTGACACTCATTTGGTCAAACAAGGCTTTCGTAACAATCCAACAGAAAGCACATTGTATGTAAAGCGTGAGGATGATGTATTTCTCATTGTGGTTCTTTATGTTGATGATTTGTTGATCACTGGACCAAATGAGAGACATATTGCTGAATTTAAGGCTGATTTGAATGCTACTTTCAAGATGAAAGATTTGGGGCTGTTGCATCATTACTTGGGTATACAGTTTAAGCAGTGTGATGGTGGTATTGCCTTCTGTCAGAAAAGTTACATAGAGACATTGTTATGTAAGTTTGGACTTGAGGATTGCAAACCTATTTCCACTCCCATGGAAACGGGTTTAATATTGAGTCTCCATGATAATGGTGATCCTACAGATGTCACTCTTTACCAAATTGTTGTTGCATGCCTCATTTATGTATGCGACATGAGATCGGATATTCAATTTGCAGTCTCACAGGTCAGAAGATTTATGCATAGCCCAGGGTCTAAGCATTGGCAGGCTGTCAAGAGGATTTTCCGCTACCTTAGTGGCACTTTACATCTTGGCTTGTTTTATCCCAAGGGGGGATCATTGCCGCCAGACTTACATGCTTTTTCGGACTCAGATTGGGCTGGTTGTTTTGACACGCGAGTGTCCACAAGTGGTTTTTGTTTCATGCTTGGCAGTTCATGTATATCATGGTTGAGCAAGAAGCAACCTACTGTGGTGACTTTGAGTTGTGAGGCTGAGTACAGGGCAGTCTTCATAGCTACGGTTGAGTGTGTATGGCTCAGACGCCTTATGGCTGATTTGGGTGTTGGACAGGACACTGCCAACACTATCTACACTGACAGTCAGAGCGCATTGGGAGTTGCGAGGAACCCAGTTTTTCATGCTCGCACAAAGCACATTGAGGTGCATTACCACTATGTCAGGGAGAGGCTCTCAGTAGGAGAGATCAGCTTGGCTTATGTGCCAACACAGGACAACCTTGCAGATCTTTTCACAAAGGCATTGTCTCGTGAGAAGCTTGAAGCTTTCCGCAAAGCTTTGGGCTTACTCCCCTTTGTGGACTGATCCTGCCCTTAGGGCATGGCACTTCCCTTTACTCATGTGCCAGCTCTCGTTCACCGCATCACTCCAGGGGGGATTTGTTACCATATACATGTGGTAGTGATGTGTGTGAACACACTAGGACCGCCGGGGCATTTTTTCCCTCTTTAGGAGGTTTTTTCTCCCATGCATTGTATATACGCCCATCACTCTAGGGCTATCTATCTTTCCATTGCACACTAAGTAACACACTCTCTATTGTGTGCCTTGAGCTTCCTTCATCGTCTCCAAGCTGTGTGTGTTTCTCTGCAACCCTAATTCCAACAGTCTCTAGCAGAATGTTGGACGGGTACGCCGCGACGGACGTCAGCATAGCGAGAACTCACCTAACGTGTAATGTCAACTGAGGATGAAGCTCGACCCGCAGGCGCGTGGAAGCAAGCAAAGGGTGTCAACCTCTACTCGACCGACTAATGACTATTTCCTACAGAGATATCAACTCTACATGCCATCGGTTCTGTGAATGTGAGAGTCTCCTATGATGCTACCGCAAACCAAAAGCCCATTAGACGTTCTCGAAACGTTACGAAAATTCAGGGATATCCTATCAACACCAATAGGCCACTCTCCCTAAGGTCCGTGACCAAAAAAACCTACTCAATACCCTCCGTGCAGAAAACGCGTAGCATGTTTGGCCGATTTTTGCAGGTCGACGTTTTCGAAAACTAAAGTGCCTAATGTGTAGCTCTACTTGCTCTGATCGCGTGGATATGCTGAAATGCAAAAACGGACAACAGTTACTCATCGAAACTCCAAAAGTAGCTCGTGGGTGAATCTACCAAAACACAGACGAACGCTCGTGATGTAAGCATCAACGCGTAGCTCTCCTCGTGGGCCACACAATGCTGCTCTCCGTTTGCGATTCCGACCACTGTAGCTCCTGTAGGACACACACACACACTCTCTCACTCTCTCGCAGGAGGACGACACGGCATATTAGATTTATTAGAAGTCTCTTTACAAAGCTTTAGGTTTTGGCTTATATACTAAGCCTTAGAAAACCTAATGTACCACCAAAATGACCTTATTTGTCCCTAGGCTTCTATAGAGCTTAATTACAACACCGTGAGCTGACTTTGCTCATCCATCAAGCATCTGTGGCCTCAATACAATTGCTGACTTAAAATATGAAGTTCCCGTAAACATTACAAAAGTGGCCGTAATGGCTCAAAATGATAATAACGGGATATTCGATGATGTCCATGAGCTTGTATCTTCACATTACAGCATCCATCTTTGTCTTCATCACTTCATCAACATCTTTATTTGGAATCTTTAGAGAATCTTTGATGAATCTTTATGGAATCTTTGTGGAAGCGTTGTTGAAAGGTTGACCTTTCAACACTCTCCCCCTCCGAAGTCTTGTCGTCCCCGACAAGACCCTATATCTGTAGTGGCCTTGACGAGTGCTTCATGTTTTGGTGTTGGTTGAAGCTTTTGTTGTTGCAATTGCTTCTACTAGATGATTTGTATGTTGTAGAGGTACCTTTTTCTTGTACATGTAGTGTAGTTGAAGCTTTATCTCTCCCCCTCCGATTGCTTGTTGTAGCGTGAATAAGTCGAGTGAGGTTTGTTGTTGCAGTAAGTCTTTATCTTGGCTGCTCTGTATTGTTTGTTCTTTGGGTGTCATCCTGTACGTGTACCTGTAAACTTGAAGCCTTTTTGAATTGTTTCTGGGCCGCTCCCCTTGGATCCTATAGTTGATGAGCATGTAGTTTTTGGGGATGTCGTTGGTCTGCTTTTCTGTGTTTTTATAAGAAAAATAAAATGTGACGTATATTACAAAATGAAGGTCTTGGATACGTGGATAGGACTAAAGGGAAAAACCCAGTGGGAAAAAAATGCCTTTAGTCACCATTAAATGTGAGGCTATATGTACTTATGTTTGATGTACCCGAGTTTTGTTGAGTTAAAGTACTTATGGCCGTATGGCTACTATTACTGGATATACAGTGGATAAGTGTTAGTAGCTTGAAGTCAAAGTCGTTGTTGTTGAGCAAATGCTTATGAAACCTGTTACCACTTCGTCATCGTCATTTTGTTGTGTAAGTGCATGGGTGGAACACAAGTTGTGTCAAATGCAAATGTCCAATGATAGGACATTATATATGCTTGCACAGATAGATGCATGGGAAACAATATGCGATGCGAGAGGAGTTTGAATGGGTGCTTCAAGGAGTGAACGTAGCTAGAGAAGCAAAAATATATTTGACTTCAAGAGCTGCCGTTACTCACAAGAAGGGTTTTTGTCGACGAGGTTTTTTCCACTCTCCTCACTATGTTCATGTGCGTGAGTGTTTTCTGGACTACTCCGCCACTCCACCATTTAAAATAGTAGACTTTGACTCTTATGCTCACCTATCCAACATGAGCGACTCAATTTTACAATATGCTCAACTCTTCCAGCTTGAGCTATAATCTAAATATCTAGACTCATACAGCACAAAGAATATTAAGACATGAAGCTTGGGTCTAACGCTTGCTCATTTAGTGGCTCAGCTGCCCGACTCTTGACTCTTATGTCATGATTTTTATGGCGACTTGACTTACTCTCGGGAGCTTTCGACCAAGAATAGGTTTTGAAATTCAAAACTCCCATCCTCGAAGAGAGGATTTGTAAAGGACCATACTGGCAATATTGGTGTCTTTTTCCATACCTGGGTGACCTTGGTTGTCAAAATTTCTTTTTGTTGTTGTTGGTCCCTTGGTTGAGAAGATTGACTCGCTCCATTCCCCGTAACACTTTGTCTATCATGTCTTGACATTTCTTGAGAGCTAGAGATGACTTCAATCTTCTTCGTTATTTGTTGTTCTTTTGGCACCCATTTGTATCTGCATCGTGTGATTAGCGTGTCTTTGCAGATATCCTTTGCCTTGACTGTGACATTGTCCTTGATTTTGCCTTCCGTGAAATTGTGATTATTTTCAAGCTGACGTTGTTTGCTTGAAGAATGTTTACCTGGCATCTTTGGTAGCCAGATTCTCCGATTTCCTTGATAGTAACCTTGTGCTTGAAGAATTGTAGATGGCACTTCCCATGATGTTTTTGATGTCGTATTGAGATGTACAAGAGTGCCATTTTTGGGATTATTTATCGATGAAGTCCTATGTTGGTATGAAGGCCAATTGGATTTGAAATTTCCTGCATCCCTTTGGCGAGCCTTGTTGGTTGGTCTCCTTTGGCGATATAAATATGAGCTTTGTTGCTTTTGGGGACGCTTTTTGAAACCTTTATCCACCACATAAGCCGAGGTCTGTGGTTTTGGTAACCAAAGTTTCTTTTGACCCTCATAATAGCCTTGCTCTGCTAAGCTGTAGTGGGAGGCTATCCATCCCATGTGTTTACCTTTCGTCAATCGGCTAGGCTCATTTACCCATATTGGGTCCTTGACCTTGATTTCTTTAGCTTTGATGTAGACCTTTGAAGATTTTTGTCAACGATGATCTCACAATGTAGGGTATTTTGGTTGAAAGATTTTCTTTGGAGTCTGTCTTTCATGTGGAAGCATGTGGTCAGTTGATGTCGAAGCTCTGTCTTGAACTTTTCAGGGCTGGATTAAAGACTCTGATTTAAGGGGCTGCTTCTGTTGGTAGGACATTTGTGGGCTCATTTTGGTTTTGCCTTTGTCGGAAGCCGATAATCTTGGAGCAGTAGTAGGCTGGATTTCTTGAGAGCTAGTCGTGATGACCATTGTTGAAAATCCAGGTTCTTCTGCCAATGTTTTTGCCCAGTGCTTGGACAAAATCAAATGTGTATTCATTTTGGAGGAATCCACCACTAGGAATTTGTCTTTGATTACCTTTGACCGTAGTTTAAGGGTAGCTTTCGCAATCCCTAAACTTGTGACGGCTATTCCATGTGATATAGGAACCTGTACCTGAATTTCATACAGTTCTGGCTTACCTAGAAGTAACCATAGCCCATAAGACATGACATTAGTCGTGGCAGTGCAATCTATCTCTGCTGTAAAGTTGAATTTCAGTTTCTCATGCACATCCAACGAGAATTTAATCTTCTTGTTGGCTGCCAAGTAACTGATATCCTCATTGCTTTCGGTACTTCTCTTAGACTTTTGTGCCTTGAAGGCTTTGTCATCCTCTTGTATGTTGAACTTCTTTGTCATTTGACTGGTTGTAGCATGTCCCAAGTGCTTACTATCTTCTGTTGTAGCTGCTTGTTGGTGTTCATTGTTAGTTTCTGACTCTGACGCCTTGATTCTTGATTTTAGAAGCTCTCTGTCACTATTTACTTCTTCTAGCACTTGAAGGTCATTCAATGGTGACTTTTCTTCTTGGAAATGTTTTGAAGCTTGTGTAGCAGGATGTTGAGGTTTACTCTCTTCTTCTGATGCAATGGTCGCCGTGGCCTTTGGTTTCCATTGTTCCATGGGTTTTTGTAGAGTCTCTTCTCGAAAATATTCATTCATATCCTGTATTGCTTGTCCTTGGTAGTCAATCTTGGACTCAGTCATTTTCTGTTCTTCTGTGCATTGTATGTCTTCAGTTACATCTTCTTTTAGCTTCTCATACTCTTTGATTTGTTCAATCACCAATGAAGAGTCCACAATAGAAAATTTATTTGGTAGACTTTCAGCTTCATCCATTGACTCTATTTGCATGTCTTCCACTTCTGACTTGGCACTAAGAATGTTTGTTACCTCTGCCACCTCTTCTTGTGTTGGCTCACTATCGTCAGAATCTTGGCTTCTTTTGCTCTCGAACCTTGAACTACGAGCTTCATCTTCATCACCTTGTGGATGCTCTGACTTGTCCTCACTGAGGTTCCTTAAACGATCTTGAATCAGCTGATTCAATTGATCTTTTTTGAAAGCCTGATTCTCTATGATAATGTCGTTGACACCCTTGACTTCAAGCAACTGTGTCTTGAGCCTATCTTTTGTGCTCTGCGACAAGATCTGCTTCTTTTCCGGGGATCTTGTTGGGGATTCCTTCTTCCGTTCCCTTATTGTCACTGTCTGAACTTTGCTTTTGGCTTATTGCTTCTTCTTTTCCATGTAGAGCTTTACTGGGCAGTCCTTCACTAAATGACCAATGGCACATTGGTCGCAATATGTTGTTATCTCAACATGTGCACCCTTTGGACGAGGCAGTTCGCCATAATACTGTTGATAATGGTTTCCTGTGGTATTTAGATACAGATATGAACTCTTCTTTGCATGCATGAACCTGTAGATTACGACTGACTTAGGTGTATCCACTGGCTTTGTCTCTTTATCCTTCATCGTCTTGTCCTTGAGAAGCTGAAAATAACTTCCATTATTGCTTGCATACAAGATCAAATCACTATCCATGCTTTCTAGCAGTTGTAATGCTAATTCTTCCATCAGTATATGGTCTTTGACGTGGGGCTTTTGTATAGCCTTAGGGCTATGTTTCCGAGTTGATCTTGGCGAGTTCTGCACCGAGGGTGAAGATTGAACCGAATTTTTGTTTTCCGTTTCCCTTGATGGTGCTTTTGGATGGGGTTCAAGTATGTGACTTACAAGTTTCCCACAATTGCTAAACTCATCCATATTTTTCACATCCGCTATTTCATAGTGCCTATCGTATTTGTCGACCACAATGACATCTTGACCTGACCTTTTATATTGGGCATTGTGAATTTCCAGTGATCTCTCCTCCGGCTCGGCATCTTCCAATGCTTCTTGAAATTCCACTTGGACTCCTGAAAAGGACACTGCTTCTTGTAAAGTTGGACATCTTAATCCCACTCTTGAAGATATAGGGTCTCTTTGTTGAGTTTGAACTCCCCCCATCCGAGAGTGTTCCATATCTGATGTTAGCATCTGTTCAATGCCTGATGATATGACTTCTTGTGCTTTGTTAAGTAGATCTTGAGACTGAGCTAGTTATTTTTGAAGTTGTGCTATCTTCATAGGTGATACTTCCGGTGTATTCCTTGTTTGTGCAATTTGGTGTGTTTGAGCTTTGTCTTGTGCTGGTGCGGTGCACGAGACTTGTACAGTGTATTTCCATGTTGTGCCTTGTGTTGTGCCACCCATTTGTGCAGTGACAGCTGTAGTTGTTAACTCTTCCAAGTGCGTAGAAAGAGGTAAACCCATGACGAGGTGGTATACATTACCACCTTTAGACATGTAGTGTTCTCCTCTTGAGCCAAACGCTTCTGCTATAAAATAATGATTGTTTTCTACAGGAACTTCATGACTTGTGACAGCCCTGTAGTATCGACTGTCTTCATCTCCATAGAGGGTACCAAATTTCTGTTTTCCACCTTGTGCTTTGTATAGAAAAATACTTGGAGGATATGTGTAGAGTTTTGTAAGTTGATCCTTGTCCAACATTTCTATCTCATTGTCGATGTATTTTCCGTACCTCATGTAAATTGATCCCAGACAGTCTTCCATGAAATTTGGATGTGGATGTAGTACATTCTTCGCTGTTTCAACTTCCACATATTGAGATGTCCGAGTTTCCTCTGTATCTTTCTTTGTCTTGATGTACAAATTCCGATTGTCATCCTCATAGCATGGCAGTCCTTTGTAGTATCCAATCAGATAGATCCGAATTTGCTCTCTTGTAATTTCTGTGGATGTACTTGAAGCTTCTTCCTGACTGGTCTGATTCCTTTGAGACGCCATTGCTTTCGTCTTGACTCCCTTGTTGTAACTGTTCAGTGATAGCTCTAATTGCTTGCCTTAATGCTAATAAAAATTCTTAGCACCCTTGTGTCGGTCTTTTTTGCTTGAGGTTCTTCAGCTTTTGTGGATGTCTTAATCTCTGAGTTGTCTAAATTGGGCTTGGCTTGCACTGCTTGAACTTCTTAGATCCCTTGCTTGCCAAGACTGATATTGTCTTGTCTAGCTGCTTGCTTTTCCTAGAGCTTTTTAGCAGGCCTCGATCTAGTGGAAGCACTGTGATAAGTTATGTAACTTACCACTATACTGCAACGACTGCTCCCTTTGTAGCGATTCTTGAGTCGAGCTAACCTGTGTTCACTTTAGCACACAATCTGCAAAATTCTATTTAGCTGGCAAAATTTTTCACAATGAATGCAGAAATCCTTGATGTACCTTTGACGGCCACACTTGTTCCTTGAGAACCTTCCAGCGGGTGACCAATGGTTTTCCCAAAAGATAATTTCAATCTGCTAACTTAGCAGTCTTCAAAAACCATGACCGTTTTCTCACAGTTCTTTTGAACTGCCTGTTTTAGACACCCCTGACTTCCGGATGCATGTTGAGGCCTTAAACGATGTTTTTTTCAAATTTGAACTAAATGGTTACAGTGCGCATGCATTTAGTTCAAGTTCTACTCTAAGATCTGTAGAGTCGCTCTCAGGCTACGTTTTGATATAAAAACTTTTCCGATCCGATACCGTTTGTGAAAGTTATGGCCAAAACAATGAATTGCAGTTTAGAATGGTCAAAATGAGTCCAAATTCAATTTTGAAAGAAGATTTGGGATCTCTGTGACACTATGAACACTCATGTATGGTCAATAGTACAGTTGGACCCTAAAACTGGCCTGGAGACATCCTACGCGTAGGATGTCTATATGCTCAGAATTTAACAAAATTTGGTCCAGAGACTCCCCTTAAGTCCAGCAACACAATGGTATGCTCAGAATTTCATTTGGGCCTAAAAATGGCCTTGAGACATCCTATGCGCAGGATGTCTTTTTTCTCAGAATGACTTGAAATTTTCACCCCAGCTTCTCCTTGATGTGCTGATCACAGTGGTGTGCTCATAGGTTGGTTTGGAGTCCTAAATCAAGATGAAGACATCCTACACGTAGGATGTCTAACTGCTCAGATTTTGTCCAAACTTGCACTGTAGCTTCCCCTTGATGTGCTAAACTCATAGCTATTTTTACTTTTTGATTCTGACTCCTATAGGTTGGTCAAATGATCAAGAATCTGTTCCAAAAGCCTGATGTCTGTTCTGATGAATTCACCAGTCAAATCAACTCCAAATTGGACCAAATTTGACTAGGAGGCTTGCCTAAGGCTATACAACACCCTGCTATGTCCACAGTTTGAATTTGGCCTCTAAATCATGCCTTAGACATCCTACGCGTAGGATGTCTAACTGCTCAGAATTGCCCCAAATTTCAACCACAGACTCTCCTTAAGGTGTTGATCACTGTGGTATGCTCAAAATTAAGTTTGGAGTGAAAAATCACACATATGACATCCTACGCGTAGGATGTCTTTTTGGCCTGTTTGACCCCAGACTTGACCCAAAGCTTCCCCTTGATGTCAGCAACCCAGTGGTATGCTCAGATTTTGGTTTGGAGTTCAAAAGACCCCAATTTTAGTTGTTCTAGTCTTTTTCAGTCAAAAGTGCTAAAGTCTGCTTAGGACCCCCTTTTCTTCCCCAAATGAGATGAAAACTCTCTCAATCACTCTATATATCATGCAGATCATGCTCCTGCAGCCATCCTATGGTTTTGGTCTTGGAATAATGCCTTGGCACAATTTGGGTAGGATGTCTGACAATTTCAGTTTATTTGGCCTTATCCTGTCAAGATATGGTCAAGTTCCCCCTTCAAGGTGAAAATAGGGTAAAACCTACCTTTTGAACACACTGGTCAACTCAGAATTTCAAAATTTCCACCAGATCACCCTATAGACATCCTACGCGTAGGATGTCTTTTTTTTCTCATAATGGACTTTTGTTTCTACCCAAGGTGCTTCTTGATGCATATAACAAAAATATGTGATCACAGCAAATTTTGGATGTCAAAATTGCTCAGAATCACCACTTTTGGGAAAATATTTCTCTGAAAGAGTAACATCCCCTTAACTCTCAGTCTATATGTCCAAATGACATGAGCTTTGGTGTGTGTGTCCAACACAACATTGTTAACCCTCACGGCTCAAGGACACCCTATCACCTACGAGACGGACGTTGTAACCTACGGTGGACATTGTATTATTTATTTGGTAGAGTCAGGTACCGGGCTTGTCGGTCCAATAGGAAAAGGGTAAGAGTGATCGCCGATGAGAGGCGCACTCTAACTGGGACATTCAAGGGATTAGTTGGCTAAGCATGGGCGCCCAAGTGTGAATGGGGTGAGCTCATATAAAAGCCAACTAAACCTAAAATTCACTCATTCTCTCATTTGTGCAATAGAAGAGTGCTCTCGCTCCATCTCCATCTCAATATTCTTCTTCTTCACCTCCTTGTGTGTGTGTGTGTATGTGTGTGTGTGTGTGTGTGTGTGTGTGTGTGTGTGTGTGAGAGAGAGAGAGAGAGAGAGAGAGAGAGAGAGCGCGATCGAGCATTGCGGCGGCACGACGGCGGTGAAGCGGTTGAGCGCAACGTAGAGGTGTCTCCTTCTTCTTCGTGGCGAGGAATCCTCCACGGCAGGAGCATAGAGCGGTGAGTGACACACCATTGCCTTGTTTTGAGCTTACTAGTTAAGCTAGTTGTGTGCTTGGATCCGTCTATGGCTCGCACACAGTGTTAGGCAAGGCCCTTGCTTCGACAGTGCGGCAAGGAGCGCACATTTTTGGCGCCGCTGTCGGGGAATGGCCCTGCACTAAGCCCAAGAGGCACTTTGTGCTTCTCCTATGAGTTGTTTGTAGTAGGAAAGAAGAGGAAGAGGAAGAGGAATGAGTTATTTTTTTGCAAGTTGTTAATTTCTGCATAATGTTGCGTTTTCTGTTTGCACATAGTCTTTGCACGGTTAGTAGTCGTTAGCTTATTCGCAGTGAATGAATAAGCAGGAAGGCAGTTAGCAATTTCTGTTTGCACACAGTTTGTACACAGTTTTCTGTCAAGGTTTGCCTGCACACAGTCTTTGCATAGTAAGGTAGTGAGAGAGGAAGTAGGTGGACAGTTAGCCCACTGTCAGTAAGCAGTTAGCAGAGTGGTTAACAGATTAGTTAGTAGTTAGCAGCACTGTTAGTAAGTAGATAAGGTAGTGAGTTGTCTGTGAGCTGTTGACAGAGAGGTTAGGTAGGTGTTGACAGTGTGTGTGGCCAAGAAAGGGTCACCTAAACCGCGCGCAGTCCTCGCCTTTAAAAAAAAAAAAAAAAACCGAAAATATTTAAGCGTGAGTGACTGGGGGGCTACACTAAAATTTGGATCGGGATCTGGATCGTTTCCCCAAGCCCAAGCCCAAGCCCAAGCCCAGGCCCAGGCCTCAGTCCTATGATATATACTAGACTCACTCTTATATATATACCCTACCCCCTCAAGAGGGACTGAGAGCATGTGGGGAAAGTCCTCCACTCTCCTCCCTTCTCTTCCCACTTGCACCCTTAGACTTTCTAATTTGGGCCTAGTTCCCTACTAGAAATTGACGGTTTTAGGGATTCCGAGGGCATAAAGTGACCAAACGGAGGGCTGTAAAGCACGGCACGTCCCTCTGACCGAGACGCTCATTTTGAGCTATCATACGTTCTATTCTATAGCTGGGTCAGAAAAAAAGGACCAAAAAATCAAAAAATAAATAAATAAGAAAAGACTTGGGTTGCAAAACACCCAAAATTACTAGGTGAGCAGCCTTCACGGGCACTCACTGACACTTCTAGGGGATCCAAGTCATATGAACCTACGCTCTGGACGAGTGTTAGAGCACGAGCATATTGGTAGTGCCTCCATTTACGCGGGCACACATTATTCCTCCACCCTAGGTTCTGGACCTTCGGCCGGGACTCGAGGTAGCGCGACCCAAGATCCTCATATCGCGTCTAGTGATTCTTCCTCTGACTACGAAGTCATGGAGGGGTATCCTACACCAAACCCTGATAGTTCAAGTCAAGACATGCATGCCATGGGCCCATGGCCCGGGTCCAGCGTGTTTAGCCGCTTAAAAGAGACCCTTAGTAGAGCTACTCGCTCCGAACATGTGGTTAATGAAATAAATGAAGGGAGTGGGGAAGTAAATTCGTCATTCATGCCTAAAATAGACCCCATGCTTCTTGAGAGTGTGCATGTGAATGTTCCATCCACTGCACCTCCTGATCCTTTAGGACTATCTCCCTCTGAGGTTTTACTACCCGATGGTAGGAGTCTTGCCGAAGTACAAGAGATCGAACGCTATATGCAAGCAACAAGGGAGAGGGAAATTGAGAACCTACGAAGGCTAGAACAAAGTCGAGCCCTGAAAGCAAAGGCTTCTATGACAACAATCATGCCAGCCGAGCAACCGAGTGCTCCCAAGTTAGCAGTCATGGAGGGGCAAGCGATGGGGAGCAATAATGCTTCCACTTCGAGGGAAACCTCCAGCACGCCAGGCCTAGATGGGATATTCCTAAACGAAAATTGGGAGTATGACCTACAAGCAGAAGCTTTAACTGATCGGTACACAGGACACACCTATCATGTGGGTTGGTTAGATGTTCTACAATCCACATCGGGTGCTACTAGCATAGATGAGCAACAACAGAAAGTCTGTGATGTCCTCCATAGGATTGTCGAGTTAGAAAGACAGAACACAGGGATCAACATGCCTTCAACAGGCCTAATGAGATTCTTGGATACGGGAAAGGCCAACCAACCAACCCTATCACAAATGGAGACTCCCTCAGTGAGCCCCATTGATCCTCCATATGTTGTTTTGCTAGGAGCCTCAGTACAATCTGAGCCCACAAGTGGCAGCTTTACGTTCCCAGATCTAGCTCATGTTTCTCTTAATGACACTACGGCTACCATGAATATCCCAGTGGTGAGCATGACAAGAAGTACACCATGGAGTTCATTTGTTAACACTGCGCCGATGCCTAGTAGCACAGTGCCCCCAACTATACCTACATGTATGTATCAATCATGTGCATCTGTAGTACCTCAGCCTCAGGTAGCTCCTACACCTCCGACTATTCCAAGAGCTTACAATCCACAATGGAATTATCCAAGCTCTTATACAAGTGGAGCCATGCCATTTAATAATAACATGCCATATCAGGCACCCCCTATGCCTAGGGCCACGCCAGTAAACTTTGGACCACCGTCTCATACACCACCATACGAAATATGGGACCCAAGAGCCACGCGTATGCCAAGGCCAAGGCCAACTCCCATCTCACATGTGGTTCCAGGAGCACATACACCCATTATACCTGCTCAAATAGGAGATTTGGCAGCATTTGCTCAAACTATCGATCTCTCTATTGCAGAAAACATGCGTAGTGCACCTGATAGAGAGCCTAGGAGCAAGGCAGTTCAAGTAGCTAAGCTCACATAGAAATTCAATGGAGACGGAGATGCTAGAAAGCATATAGAAGTCTTTGAACATGTGTGCGATTCCTTGGAAGAGCACAATGAGCTACATAAGTGTAAGGCTTTGAGTTTGACCCTAAGCGGAAAGGCTGGAGATTGGTATAGAACCTTAAGAGTAGAAGAGAAAACGATCTACTCTACTCTTAGGAGACTGTTCTTAAAAGAATACATACGAGAGGGAGTACTTTGGGGTGTAGCCTCTCAGCTCCAGAAATCCCAACTAGAAGAAGGTGAATCCGTGAGAGACTTCATTAGTCGCCTAAAGAATTTGAATTCTCGATGCAATCCAAACGAGCAATTCAACAACAACCAATTGCTCGATAGATTCATTAGGGGACTACGACATGAAAGTATCTATAATGGCCTAGTCATTAGAGGTATCACTACTTGGGAAGCAGTCACCATGAATGCAATCCAATTGGAGGATAATTTAATGATTGCAGGAGAAAGAGTGTCTGCTGAGCCGAAGTCTAGTAGCTCGCAAGCATCAGGGCATGAGCCAATGAAGATAAAGCCAATCGTGAAAGAGCAAACGATATCTGAGATGACTTTGGCAGATCTCACAAAGGCCATCCAAGAAATCCTTAGGGGTAATCGTGCTCCACAAAACACTCATATGTATCCAAGAAGGGAGGAACAATGGTGCTCAATTTGCTTGGGCCCACATACTACGAGTGAATACCCTACTTTCAGAGTAAAGTTTAACGAGACTTGTAACGCGTGTGGTAGGTATGGCCATCAAGCGAAGGATTGTCTAATGCTTAAACGCATCATGGAAAATAGACCGCCTATAGCTTGGGCAGACTCACCTCGAGTTCCTGCATTGATGCCTACCCCACCCATGGAGCAACAGTTGCCATTACAGCACATGGTCCATAGAACCCAAAATGTGGTCCAAACCACACCGTTGCCACCTCCAGTGCTAGGACCGCAACCCCCGCATCCAAGAGTTACACCTATGAACCAAATAGGTTACGAGTCATCTAGTACTTATGTAGATTGCGAAGAAGACATAGACTCTAGTATCACCTATGGAGTCGACATGCTTGAGGAGTGTCCCATGTACTATATGGAAGACCATTGGGGACAAATCAAACCGGTATATCAAGCTACTGCGCTAGCAACAAGGGGCCAAAACATTAATAGTTTTACCAAGAGACCACCTCTTCAGTGCTACGAATGTGGTGGACCACATCGAGTAGCTGAGTGCCCCATTAGAATGCAAAAGAATGCCGCACTAATGCAAACAAGTCAAGGGAGTGCATTGGCAATGCCAATACTCACTTGTAATCGTTGCGGCATAGATCATTTGATCGCACAGTGCCCTAAAAATCCAAACGCACCGAAAATCACACCATTGAACATAATAGAGATTGTTGATGGGACACCACCAACTATAAACATAACACCAGTGAATGCACTCACACGGTCGATGCTCCAAAAGCAAAATTACATCCTCGAAGAGAGAGATGCTGCATCCATTGGCCGAGCGAGAAAGAAGAAAACATGAAGAAAGAAATCCCTTAATGCTTCTAGCTCAAAACCTAGTTCAAAGACTAACATAGGGACAGGAGAGGATCCCGTGTATATGAATGACCCTGAGAATGACTTAGATTCGATAGAGACCACGGAGACCAAAACTGTTACTACAAAGGAAAAAGCCAGTGAGGAGGATCACGAGAGGGAATTACGACGAACACCAAAAGAGTATTCAAGGTTAAACCACCCAGTTGCGAACCCCCAAGATAAGCCACGAGAGACAAAAAATGAGGATTGCAAGAGAAAGATTGGAACCTATCCAAACCCAACAGTGGAAATTGAACGAGTCCAACAACTGAGGGGTTTGGTGGAAGAAACTCAACGAACATTAGAACCTGAACCCAAACATATCCAGATGTCGGACACAGTGTTTCCCACACAAGTTGAACCTCACAAGTTCAACCAAACATATCCAGATGTCGGACACAGTGTTTCCCACACAAGTTCAACCGCAACCCCCTCATCCAAGAGTTACACCTATGAACCAAATAGGTTGCGAGTCATCTAGTACTTATGTAGATT
Source organism: Adiantum capillus-veneris (assembly GCF_014529385.1). Classification (NCBI taxonomy): domain Eukaryota; kingdom Viridiplantae; phylum Streptophyta; class Polypodiopsida; order Polypodiales; family Pteridaceae; genus Adiantum; species Adiantum capillus-veneris. Next base: position 89,779,894 of record NC_140942.1, on the reverse strand, counting down.
GCGAAGAGGACATAGACTCTAGTATCACCTATGGAGTCGACATGCTTGAGGAGTGTCCCATGTACTATTTGGAAGACCATTGGGGACAAATCAAACAGGGAAATCGAGCTACTGCGCTAGCAGCATGAGGCCAAAACATTAATAGTTTTTCCAGGAGACCACCTCTTCAGTGCTACGAATGTGGTGGACCACATCGAGTAGCTGAGTGCCCCATTCGAATGCAAAATAATGCCGCACTAATGCAAACAAGTCAAGGGAGTGCATTGGCAATGCCAATACTCACTTGTAATCGTTGTGGCATAGATCATTTGATCGCACAGTGTCCTAACAATCCAAACGCAGCAAAAATCACACCATTGAACATAATAGAGATTGTTGATGGGACACCACCAACTATAAACATAGCACCAGTGAATGCACTCACACGGTCGATGCTCCAAAAGCAAAATTACATCCTCGAAGAGAGAGATGCTGCATCCATTGGCCGAGCGAGAAAGAAGAAAACACGAAGAAAGAAATCCCTTAATGCTTCTAGCTCAAAACCTAGTTCAAAGACTAACATAGGGACAGGAGAGGATCCCGTGTATATGAATGACCCTGAGGATGACTCAGATTCGATAGAAACCACGGAGACCAAAACTATTACTACAAAGGAAAAAGCCAGTGAGGAGGATCACGAGAGGGAATTACGACGAACACCAAAAGAGTATTCAAAGTTAAACCACCCAGTTGCGAACCCCCAAGATAAGCCACGAGAGACAAAAAATGAGGATTGCAAGAGAAAGATTGGAACCTATCCAAACCCAACAGTGGAAATTGAACGAGTCCAACAACTGAGGGGTTTGGTGGAAGAAACTCAACGAACATTAGAACCTGAACCCAAACATATCCAGATGTCGGACACAGTGTTTCCCACACAAGTTCAACCTCACAAGAGCTACAGGCCGTTAGCTATACCCAGTATCATTCGGGAAGAGAGTGAGGGTAAGACATCTGAAAGTGGACACACACCTTTCCTACTAGAGAGAATGTTTGGTGAGGGAATGCCCGACCCCCTTGAGGAAGTGGAGATTCCATCTTCACCATTCTCTTGTCAGGGTCCTACGTCCCACAAGATGCCATTAAATGTTGCCAAATTGATGGATTTCATGTCTTGAGAAGTTAGAACCACCATCATGTCCAAACTATATAAAGACCCCGAGCTAGTCTCAGCTCTTCGAGCCTTCCTCAATGGAGAATTACAGGCCGGATTACCACAGTTTGCACATATGAACAAACCTGACTCGGTAATGAATGATGAGGAACATTTAGCACCACCATCTAACCTAGCGGGACATGAATCTGTAATTGAAGTACCCGTTAACAAGTTGGGGCAATACTTTGAAGGTGATGAATCTAATGCTACTCTACCAATCACTACTAAAGGATTAACTGTAAAGGGGGTCCTTGACGGTGGTGCGGGAGTCAGCATGGTGACAAAGAGTTGTTGGGAGTCTATGGGGCGACCTCACCTTGAAGCCACAAGCGTAGTGGTAAAAATGGCTAATGGATCTATTGTTACGCCTATTGGAATGCTAAAGGATCTCAGAATCAAGGTCTTGGGACACAAGGTAAGGCAGACTTTCATTGTTATGGATTTTTGCAAGCATCCTATGTCATTTGAGATGATCTTATGGCGTCCATTCATGAGGGAAGCAAAAATGGTGCATGACTGGTCCAAAAACCACGTCTACTTACAGTTCCAAGACTCTGTCATTCGGGTTGATCTTTTAAGTGGTCGAACGCATCCTCTAGGAAATAAATTCATCATTGATAATCGATCAGACACAACAATTCACTCAGCTCCATTACAGTATTGTTACACATGTAACGAAGACACGGATATTGGGGAGAACTCTCCTTATATGGATATCCTACCCGGAATGGCTGAGACAGACAATGTCGATTGGGTACACCTAGCGGCAACTATAGATACATGGGGAGCTAGAGGAACAACCTGGGTAACACCAGATGGGGAAGAGATACCACACATTGCACCAGTAAACATGTTAGGTGTAGAGCATGTAACATCCGATGATAAGAAAGAGGCACACCTACCTGAGAGTGAAACCGATGATTCCTCAAAGGCTTCAGGCCAATACACATCAGAAACGGAATCTTAGGGAGAAATGGATTCAGAACCTGAAGAAACATCGAGTGAACCAAGTATAGAAACTGAACACTCAAGGCCTAGTACGACCATCTATGGTAATTTATATGAGAGTGAAGAAGATACAAGCGAAGACCTATCAGGCGAGTCGAGTTCAAACATTTACCAAAATCAAAACCTTAACAAGAAACAAAGGTCATATAAGAGACGACGATATCGAGCAAATGTGAGAGCTAGGATAAACAAGGAAAGATCTACTGCATAATGGCTTAGCTATCTAGGGGCATGTGATGCTCATCAAAAGCTAGTAGACAATTGGGGTGAACATCTCCAGAGTGTCATGTGCTGCAGCCCGCGACCCATTGACCTCGCTCAATTGGAGGTTACACAGCCGAAAATAAGTCGAACTATAAGAAGACATCAAAATCGAGAGTTAGCACAACAACAAAAGGAGGTAGAACTAAAAGAAAGGTCTCCGTCAGGACAAGAGCCTCCTGACTTACATACGGCTCCTGAACATTTTGAATCTTATACCACGGGGGAGCGAAAGGTTGTGTATGCCAAAGCCCAACGAATACCTACCAATGGAAGCAGTGGAGTCTATGATGGTCCAGCGGTAGTTAAAGAGATAGAATTAGCAGAACCAGGTGAGGAGTCTAAACCAGTCTTTATTGCTCAAGACCTTACCGAAACTGAAGAGGCTGTACTTAAGGAGCTCCTCAAGGAATACAAGGATATCTTTGCTTGGACATATCATGACATGAAGGGCGTTCCACCTTCTGTGGTGCAACATACAATTCCCATGATCAACACTGCTAAACCCGTCCAGCAACGACCCTATCCAATGAATCCTAAGTACGCCAAAATTGTACAAGAGGAGATTGAAAAACTTATCCAATGTGGATTCATATACCCTATTGAGCACTCAGAATGGGTTTCTCCAATAGTCATTGTGCCAAAAAAGAATGGGAAACTAAGAGTGTGCGTGGACCTCAAGAAAGTTAATGCAGCGACTAGGAGAGATCATTATCCCTTGCCATATTCAGAACATGTGCTTGAAAGAGTTGCGGGCAAGGAAGGTTATAGCTTTTTAGATGGGTACTCTGGTTACAATCAAATCACAATTGCATTAGAGGACCAAGCTAAAACTGTTTTTATCACAGAGTTTGGAGTGTTTGCATTTTGTGTTATGGCTTTTGGCTTAATGAATGGCCCTGCTACATTCCAACGATTAATAAACACTGCGTTTAAAGAATTTCTAAGGGAGTTTTGTGAAGCTTTCCTAGACGACCTTTGTGTTTATTCTTCTTGGGAGAAGCATTTGTTATATCTACGAAAAATATTTGAAAGGTGCAGATTTTATCGCATCTCATTGAACCCTTTCAAATGCCAATTTTGGGTTAAGCATGGAGTCATTCTAGGGCATATAGTGTCCAAGAACGGGATATCCATAGATGAGAGTAAGATTAAAGCCATTGCCGATTTGCCACCACCTACGAACTATAAAGGAGTTCAAAGATTTATGGGCCATGTTGGTTATTATCGAAGGTTTATTTTAAACTTTGCCGAGATAGCGCGTCCATTGTACAAGCTTCTTATCGAGTTTCACTGGACGGAAGAATGTCATCGATCTTATGAGTTATTAAAGAAGGCCCTAACAAGTGCTCCAATCCTGCGAACACCTGATTGGAATGTACCCTTTCATGTGCATATTGATGCATCAAATTTTGCTATTGGGTGTGTTCTAACTCAACCAGGAGAACATAAATTGGACTACCCTATTAGCTTTGCAAGTCGCCAATTAAATGATGCCGAGATGAACTACACTACTACAGAGCGCGAAGGTCTAGCTATGATTTACGCAGTAAAGAAATTTCGCTATTACCTTCTTGCTACCAAGTTTGTGTTTTATGTTGATCATCAAGCATTGCTATATTTGGTAAACAAGCTGTGTTCCACAGGTCGAATTACACGATGGTTGTTAATTCTTCTTGAGTTTGACTTAACCGTTGTTGTGAGGCCCTAATGGCGAAGCTCCTACGGGGGTTGATGATGAATTGCCTGATACTCCTTTGTTCATTGTTGAGACAATGCCTGAATGGAGTGAAAAGATTGTTAACTTCTTAGTTAATGGTTTTCCACCCAAAGAATTGCGAAAAGATATAGCTCGAAAATTAATCAAGGAATGCGAACCCTATTGCTTACTGGCTAGAACTCTCTATAAGAGAGGAAAAGATGATGTTCTTAGACGCTGTGCCCGCGAGGATGAGTATTTATATATTCTACAAGAGGCACACATGGGCGTAGCTGGTGGTCACTTTTTAGGAAAGTTGACTGCCCGAAAGATCTTACAGTCAGGCTATTGGTGGCCCACTCTGTTTAAGGATGCATCACTTTTTGCAAAGGGATGTGATGAATGCCAACGCTTCAAGAAGCCACAAAGAAGTGATAGGATGCCTCTACATCCCATCAAGGTAACCCAACCATTTGAAAAGTGGGGCTTAGACTTTGTAGGACCGATTAGTCCGGCTACATGTAACACGCAATCACGATATATCATTGTGGCTACCGACTATGTAACCAAATGGCTGAAGCAAAAGCAACACGAAAGGCAGATGCAAAAACAACAGCTAAGTTCCTCTTTGAGAACATTATCACACGTTTTGGATGCCCCTTTGAACTTGTGAGTGACAATGGAACTCATTTTATAAATGAATTAATAAAAGAACTCACATCAAACTTCATGATATCTCACCACAAGTCTACACAAAGCAAATGGCCAAGCTGAGAGTACCAACAAAACTCTCATCTCCATTTTGACAAAGACAGTTGAGGCTCATCGCACTGATTGGGACCTAAAGCTTACATCAGCTTTATGGGCTTATCGTACTGCATATAAAGTTGCTATTAATTGCACACCGTTTAAGATGGTGTATGGCCAAGAAGCAGTTATGCCATGGGAGTTTGTCATTCCTAATCTTCGAGTAGCTTCTCAAGAAGGTTGGGATGGTAACCCCTTAGTGGAGCGATTATATATCCTGGAAAGGCTAGATGAAGAGAGGCAATTAGCTGTGCAAAATGCTCTAGTGGAGAAGGATAGGAGAAAGAAGTGGTTTGATAGCCATTTAAAGGATAAAGACATCAAAGTTGGTGATAAATTTCTTATGTACGGGGTACGTCATGAAAAGAAGAAATTGAAATACGCTGGTAAGGGACCATATCGAGTGTGTGAAATTACCCCGCAAGGTACCATTCGTGTGGAGACTTTAGATGGAGTTGAAACCATTGGATTCCTTAATGGGAGTAAATTCAAAAGATATTATGATCCTCTAAGCCAGGAAGAGTTGCAAGCCATCCATCAAAAGAAGGCTGCCAAGGAACAAGCAGAGCTTTAAAAAATCCAAGCAAGAGTTGAGGCTCGAGAACGACAACAATGTCTTAGACGCCAACGAGAGGCATTTTTTGAGGACACAGATGACGACTCATTAGAATCTGAGCCACCCCTACGATACCTTATTGAGCTAAATCGCCCCTATGGGAAAGTACTATACAATGCCTTATTAGATACGGGAGCTAAACACAATTTGTTATCCTATGGAGTTTGGTGTCAATTAGGGAAACCGATCCTATCCCCGAGTACGATGCAAGTCAAGGGCATTAATAAAAAGAAAACTGCTATTCTTGGAGTCCTTCAGACCCTTGTTGTCTATGACAATGGAAGCATAGTGCAGAGGTTTCTAGTCATGCCTGCGGGAGCTATGGAAGGCAACGTAAACCTGGGATGCACGTGGATGTTGGCAACCAAATGCACTATTGATTGGGATACTGGTAGTGTGACGACACAACCACCGACTCTTACCCCTATCATTCAAGCAAGTCACCTACGTTGCAAACTCTAGCAAAGTTGAAGGATAGCCAACATTCACAAGCCAAGGTGGTTAACTCGTCTTTGCCGGCTACCCATGAACCTAGCACTTCAACACTTGTAGTTGCAGCAAGCAGTAATATTGAAAGTACTCAACCTGCACGACCTAAGAGTACATATCAATGGGTCCCCAAGGCCTTACTTTCAACTACCTCAACCCTCCCATCCATTCCAAGAAAAAATTTCCCCGAAAAACCAAGAGCGTGCCCTATTAGAGTCAAGACCAAATCACATGGATTCCAAAACAACTATTAGAAGCCCAAGGCTACTATGATGGAAATGAGCAAATTTGGGTACCTAAACGTAAAATGTGTCCTTCCCTATTGACAACAAACCCATATGAGTCAAACAGTGTAACGCTAAAGCCAATGGCAGAACGTGGGAAGGGAAAGATCACAGAATGCTACACACCTAGTCCAGAGCTAGTTTGGGCTCCAAGGCAAAACCAATTTATTCCACCTAGCTCAGGAAGGGGGGAGTTCCATGAAGCTTCTAGCTCCTCATGTAATACATCCATAGAGGTAAAAGCTTCTACACAGCCTCCATCTATAGTAGTGGACCTCCATGAAGCTACAAAAGAATCCACACCTCCCAGTGTTCAAGAATCACCTGATGAACCACTTCAAGTTCGATCCTGGGAGAGTACCTTACCACCCTCGCAACTTGACGAGGCACCTAGGGTAATAGAAAACTACTGGCAAAAATCCTCACCTATTACCAACTGGAACAATTGGTTTCAAAGGGTGACGACATCATTTCAAACGGTATGATCTACCCGAGGAAGGGGGAAGTGTTTGTGGACATCCATTATTCACTTGCTTCCCTCTCAACCTTTCTCCCTGACCTCTTAATCTCCAATCTTAGGGAATCCTCTCTCTCTCTCTCTCTCTCTCTCTCTCTCTCTCTCTCTCTCTCTCTCTCTTTCACACACACACCATCATCTATTTGCGTGTATAGATATGGCTAGTACGCTAGAGTCATCCACTCCTGCCTTGGGTGAGAGGTACCCTCGTTACTTTTCAGAAATATTTCACATGGTCTTTCCAGTGCTTTCATGTGAATGGGATTTGATAGGTACGCTAGCATGTGAGAGGAATTTTGAGGAGTTAGAATGGCTGATACGTCTCTTGACCACGTCTGATCCATACTTAGTAGAGAGCGTTCTCCCATTGCACAAGCCTACCCTTTTGACCAAGATGACTATAGGCGTCTAGTGACCTTCTTAGTAAACATGGGCACCTATGATGAAGAAGAAAATTTACAGGACTACACGGATGGCACATATGGTCTCATGGATGATCACTTTGTTTATCTCGACGACGAGGATAGGGGTTTAGCCTTAGGGTTTCCCCCCAACCTCTACAATATCCTATTCCCTTGACTCTCTAGGGGGAGTGCAAATAATTAGGTTAGGGTTTCTTATGTTTTTTGTTGTGTTCAATAAGTGTTGGTACCTTTTCCCACTAATGTGCCTCCTGGAGGTATTCCTTTTGTTTCCTAGTGTGTACAAGAGCGTGTTGCTATTGATAGGATTTGGACCTTCATGGAATCTTTATCTCGACTCACTCTTCAAATCAAGCGCGACCATCGACATAAACAGGTGTTTCTTGTCCATTAGCATTGCCCCTTATCTTTTTTGCATCTATGATTGTCTGCTTTAATTGTGATTGGTAGCCTAATATTCACCGCATTTGCTTAGTATCAAACATTTAATTCAATGTAATTTTTTGTCATAATCACTTGTCTAGGTTTAAAAATCAAGCAGTTTGACTAAGCTAGTTTGACCAAGTTAGGTGTTAGAGATCTTCTCTTAATACCATGGGGAATGCCTTCCTAATAATCAATGGTTACTTAGGTTCTTAATCCGATTTAGGCAGCATTGTGTGAAATGTACTAGGGCTTTCTACTGGGCTTGACCCTATTGACCTTTCGCTTAAGTATTATAAAGGGAGTTTACTAGTGTGATGAGCCTGGGGTGGTGTATCAGTGTTATATGACCCCCCAAAGTTACAAAATTAAAATGCTAAAAATGAACAAACAAAAAATCAAAGTGCCACACTGTAAAATCTTAAGCTGGAAGAGAAATCTCAGCTTGATTTGGTACTTCACTCACATGTATTGCCTATGGTACTAGAGCCCTAGAGGTTCCCAGTGTGGGCGCTTTTCCTTGAAAAGCAAAAAACCCAAGGCATACAAAATAAGCACACACATCAAATTGAATCACTGTGAAAACACTTTGGGGGGTCAAAGAAAAGGTAATCAGTCAAGCGATGATTTCATGAGAAATTCCTTTTATCGTAGCTTAACTACAAGGTACTCTAGGTATAGCCTCTAGTAAGCCCTCGAACATGAAATACTTGGCTCTCGCAATTAAACAACTTAATTGACCAGAGAAAATTAAGAAGCTTACCCATGGTATTAATAGTCGATCTCTAGTGCCTTTCGACCGTTAAATTAGCGACCCCAGACTTGTTTAATTTTTTACCTTTACATCTGTTTATGCATTTGATTACATTGCAATTTAATGCCTATTGCTGACAAATTGTTTAAAATTCTGTTACCAATCAATTGTCTGCCTAAAATTGCATATGCTTTTTAATCGCTTATGAAAATGCAATTACTGTGCAATGTTGTTTGATTTTGCAGTGACTAATGAAGGCTAAGGACATTCATCTCAAATGCTCTTCCACCTCGACCAACGAGCTTCAACTCAATAGCTTCCGAGGATGGAATCTACATCAGGAAGGGGGGCATGTTAACCCTCACGGCTCACGGACACCCTATCACCTACGAGACGGACGTTGTAACCTACGGTGGACATTGTATTATTTATTTGGTAGAGTCAGGTACAGGGCTTGTCGGTCCAATAGGAAAAGGGTAAGAGTGATCGCCGATGAGAGGCGCACTCTAACTGGGACATTCAAGGGATTAGTTGGCTAAGCATGGGCACCCAAGTGTGAATGGGGTGAGCTCATATAAAAGCCAACTAAACCTAAAATTCACTCATTCTCTCATTTGTGCAATAGAAGAGTGCTCTCGCTCCATCTCCATCTCCATCTTCTTCTTCTTCACCTCCTTGTGTGTGTGTGTGTGTGTGTGTGTGAGAGAGAGAGAGAGAGAGAGAGCGCGATCGAGCATTGCGGCGGCACGATGGCGGTGAAGCGGTTGAGCGCGACGTAGCGGCGTCTCCTTCTTCTTCGCGGCGAGGAATCCTCCACGGCAGGAGCATAGAGCGGTGAGTGACACACCATTGCCCTCTTTTGAGCTTACTAGTTAGGCTAGTTGTGTGCTTGGAGCCGTCTATGGCTCGCACACAGTGTTAGGCAAGGCCCTTGATTCAACAGTGCGGCAAGGAGCGCACAAACATGCAGAATATGGGTATGATGCCAAAACTTGATTTTTGCTTCCAGAATCACTCTCTAGACATCCTACACGTAGGATGTCTACTGATGAAATTTGTGGCAGAATTCATCCACCACAGGCATCCCCAAGTCTTGAGCACTACTTTTCAAGCATTCCTACCAGTTTTTATGCAAAATTGTACTCAGAATCTTAAGTTTCTTGTTTTCGCGTTTTTGACACTCCGTCTTTGGTCTTTTGGGTGTCAAGAGCTAGTCAAAACTTTAGTTTAAATGTATACTTAGGGTAAACCCCCCCTTCTGAACACACTGGTAAAAGTGCCCCGGAGACATCCTACGCATAGGATGTATACTGTTTAAAAAATGCAATTTTTTTCTGGCAGTAGTATTCCCTATGCTCTCTAGAGCTCTCAGCAATAATCACAGAAACTTTTGGACTTCAAATCAGCTTCCAAACACAATTTACCGTCTTTCCTACTTAGCGTTTTCCACTTTTCTGATGAGCCTAACAGCAAATAAGACATGCATAGAGTACTCTACATCAGCAATCAAGATATCCTACTTACCCTACTCCTACTCATCAATGTGAGATGGTGATTTTGATGCCTTGGTTGCTTCCTAGCCTCACACGAACTCTCAAGTCAACCTACCACCACATCTACCACTCCAAATCCTACTCTCTACACCACAACCTACTACTACCTAATACTACCTAAGACGAAGGATCTAGGCCAGACACACGCTCCCTAGACTCCCTCTAAGACCAAAAGAGTCCACTTCTCTCCGATCCTATCTAAAAGAATGAATATACTCTGGCAAGCCAGAGGGACCTCTATCCTCAAGGACTAGTCTCGGTCACCTACTTAGGGCCCTTGTCCCCGGCAGCGGCGCCAATGTTGAACGGGTATGCTGTGACGGACGTCAGCATAGCGAGAACTCACCTAACATATAATGTCAACTAAGGACGAAGCTCGACCCGCAGGCGCGTGGAAGCAAGCAAAGGGTGTCAACCTCTACTCGACCGACTAATGACTACTTCCTACAGAGATATCAACTCTACATGCCATCGGTTCTGTGAATGTGAGAGTCTCCTATGATGCTACCGCAAGCCAAAAGCCCATTAGACGTTCTCGAAATGTTACGAAACTTGATGGATATCCTATCAACACCAATAGGCCACTCTCCCTAAGGTCCGTGACCAAAAAAACCTACTCAATACCCTCCGTGCAAAAAATGCGTAGGATGTCTGGCCAATTTTTGCAGGTCAACGTTTCCGAAAACTAAAGTGCCTATTGTGTAGCTCTACTCGCTCTGATCGCGTGGATATGCTGAAATGCAAAAACGGACAACAATTACTCACCGAAACTCCAAAAGTAGCTCGCGGGTGAATATGCCAAAACACAGATGAACGCGCGTGATGTAAGCATCAACACGTAGCTCTCCTCGTGGGCAACACACTGCTGCTCTCTGTTTGCGATTCCGACCACTGTAGCTCCTGTAGCACACACACACACACTCTCTCACTCTCTCGCAGTCTCCCAACGACACGGCAGATTAGATTTATTAGAAGTCTATTTACAAAGCTTTTGAAGGAGTACGAGCGGAAGTGCGACGCGAGAGAGAGTGCGAGAAGAAGAGCACGACGATATGGTGAACTCGCTCTACTGTAATGTGTAGAGCATAGTGAGTTCTTATTAGGTTTTTACAAAAGAACATGTGTACATACCTGGTGGCCCGCCCACTTACCTGGGCGACCACATTGGGCTTTATACCCCAACAACCTCCCACTTAAAGTCGAATGTGGTACTTTAAGTGTGAGAGAAGATACTATACAAGCTAATATACAAGAGATGTAGAGAAGTGATGTACTACCCTACACCTAACTGCTTGCGGAAATGCGCAAAGCTCTTTGAGGGAAGTCCTTTTGTAAGTAGATCAACAGGATTTTCTGTGGTGTGAACTTTGACAAGATGAAGTTGCTTATCCTCGAGCATTTCCCTGATGAAATGATACTTCACATCCACATGCTTTGTCTTTGAGTGATAAACTGGATTGCGAGCCAATTGTATAGCACTTTGACTATCACAATATAACACAGGCATCTCTTCTTTGATTCCCAAATATGTTACTAATCGATTAAGCCAAATTGATTCTTTGCATGCCTCTGATACTGCAACATATTCAGCTTCTGTAGTAGACTGAGTAACACAATCTTGTAATCTAGAACGCCATGATACTGCTCCACCAGCCAATGTAAAGACATACCCTGACGTAGACTTTCGGTTGTCTAAGTCACCTGCATAATCTGAGTCTGTAAAACCCTTTACACTTAGCTCCTGACTCCCATAGCATATACGCATACTCTTTGTAGCTTTCAGGTATCTCAATATTCCTTTCACTGCCTCCCAATGTTTCTTGCCTGGGTTTGACATGTATCGACTTACTACTCCCACTGCAAATGCAATGTCTAGGCGAGTAGCAATCATTGCATACATCAAACTACCCACTGCAGACGCATATGGAATCTTATCCATTTCAGCCTTTTCTTCCTCAGACACAGGCCAATCTTGTTTGCTAAGTTTCACATATGGTGGCAATGGAACACTCAATGCCTTTCCCTTCTCCATATTGAAACGTTGCAAAACCTTGTCATTATACTCTGTTTGAGATAACCAAATCAACTTCTTTGATCTGTCTCTCTCAATGCGCATACCAAGTATATGACTTGCCTCACCCATGTCTTTCATGTCAAACGATTTTGCCATCTTTGACTTTAAAGCTGAAATTTCTTCCAAGTGCTTGCCAACAATCAACATGTCATCCACATACAAAATAAGGATCAGCCAACTACCATCCTTAGCTTTCTTTGTATATAGACAGTGATCGAACTCACTACGTTTGTAGCCTTGAGAAAGCATAAACTTGTGGAATTTATGGTACCATGCCCTCGGTGATTGTTTTAAGCCATAAAGACTCTTTAACAACTGGCATACCCAATCTTCCTTGCCTTTCTCAACAAACCCTTCTGGCTGCTGCATGTAAATTTCCACATCTAAATCACCATGCAAGAACGCTGTCTTGACATCCATTTGGTGCAACACCAAATCTAATATGGCAACCAATGCAAGAAAGCATCTCAATGTAGTCATGTTGACCACCGGAGAGAAGACTTCATCAAAGTCAATGCCTTGTTCTTGCTTAAAGCCCTTGGCAACAAGCCTTGCTTTGTACTTTGGCTTACTATCATGACTGGTGATCTTATACCTGTAAACCCATTTACAAGGTAGAGCCTTTTTGCCCTGTGGTAATTTAACTAGCTTCCATGTCTTGTTTTTATGCAGAGCTGTCATCTCTGACTGCATGGCCAATTGCCAATTCCCGAAGTCCTTCATTTGCACTGCTTCCTTGTAACATGAAGGCTCATTGCAATCAGTCAACATGACATAGTTCATAGATGGAACAAACCTATCAGGAGGTCGCGTGACACGTCCAGATCTACGCACAATAGGTGGCTCAGGCTCAGCCACAACCTGTGGTTCCACTCTATCCTGCCCTTGCTCCTCTTGAGCCCTGCCATTTTGTCTTGCACGTGCAGGTCCATCTTCTTGGAAGACAACTCTTCTAATCTCCTCAACCCTCTCTGGTTTAGAATGATATTTGGATTCATTAAAGTGAACATCATTGCTGCGGACAAACTTTCTGGATTCGGGATCCCAAAGTCTGTACCCCATCTCGCCAGAATTACCACAGCCTAGAAAGATGCACTTTCTACTCTTTGGCTCAAGTTTGTTCCTAAATTCCTTTGGAACGTGAGTATATGCCTCACAGCCAAAGACTCTGAGATGCTTGTATGAGGGAATTTTGCCTGACCATACCATCTCTGGCACTGAATCCTTCTGCAAAACCTTGCTAGGAGATCTATTTACAAGATGAACAGCTGTTGATACAGCTTCAGCCCAAAACCCATTTGGCAGCTGTGCATTAGACAACATACTTCTGACCTTCTCTTGTATGGTCCTATTCATCCTCTCAACAACACCATTTTGAGGAGGATTGTAAGGAGCAGTAAGTTCACGTTTTATACCTTTTGACTCACAAAAGTCCTGAAAGGCCTTTGAAACATACTCTCCACCATTGTCAGTGCGTAAGCATTTAAGCTTCTTCCCACTGTGATTCTCCACAAGTGTCACAAACGTTTTGAAAACACTAAACGCTTCATCCTTGTGCTTGAGAAAGTAAACCCATACTTTCCTCGAGTAATCATCTATAAATGTCATAAAGTAAGAAGCTTCCCCTAGAGATAGGTTAGGCATAGGTCCACACAAATCACTATGAACAAGTGCCAACTGTGTATCTCTTCTACTGCTTCTATGCTTATGTGGCTGCCGTGTTTGCTTACCATACAAACAATGTTCACAGAATTCAAAATCATTAAATGAAAAGCCAGGCAAATAACCAGAACGAGACAAGATTTCCATTCCCTTCTTGGACATATGTCCTAACCGGCTATGCCACAAAGAAACGTTCGGCTGCTCGGTTACATTGATTACATTTTTAGAGACATTTGATACATAAATCATGTAAAGTCCTCCAGACTTTACTCCATGTGCTACTGTCATAGAACCCTTGGATATCTTCCACATGTTCTGTCCAAAAGTGGTGACGTAGCCAGCATCATCAAGTAAACCTGTGTTGATCAAGCTCTTTGTAATTGCGGGAACATGTCTCACATTCTTCAGCGTGAAAGAAGAGCCATTCTGAAACTTCAATTGAACATCTCCAACACCTAAGATCTCACATGTCTGCCCATTGCCTAGCCGAATATGATCTTTAGTGGTCACATAAGAGGTAAACCACTCCTTGTTTGGAGACACATGAAGTGATGCCCCTGAGTCTCTAATCCAGTCACTCAGTGCATTTCCATCAAATGTTGTAAGAAGAGCTGAGTCCATTGTATTCTTCAAGAAGTAGATGTCTCCTGACACTAGACTGTCATCCTCTGCAACAGTGTTTGTCACATTTATTTCTTGAATCTTCACTGAGGACTTGTTCTTCTCACCATGGTCTTCAGGTTTCTCTTTGCCTTTTTCTGCTTTCCATTCTCTGCAGTCTCTTTTCATGTGACCCTTCTTGCCACAATGGTAGCATTCTATGTCACTCTTGCCTTTAGCACTGCGGGACTTGCTACGAGACTGATTCCTCTTTCCACCTTTGTACTTTTCTTTGGTCCTTCCCCTGACAACTAAGGCTGTTCCTTTGCCTTTGTCCATTGTCTTTCTATTGGTTTCTTCAGTAAGCAGACTTCCTTCTACACCTGCTATGTTCAAACCATCTAGAGGTGCAGAATTACTCAAAGCTGTGCAAAAAGTGTCCCCACTTTCCGGCAATGTGATCAACAGGAACATAGCTCTAACAGGTTCATCAAACTTGACACCTTGAGCTGACAACTGACTGTAGATTGTGTTGAATTCATTCAGATGATTGGACATAGGTGTCCCTTCTTTCATCTTCAAGTCAACAAGCTTCTTAAGCCAGTATACCTATGAAGCTGCACTCTGCTTCTCATAAAGATCACTCAGCTTTAACCATGCTTGATAAGCCGACATCTCGTTTGCTACATTGAAGTAAACGCTTTCTGCCAAAGTCAGCATAATGGTAGAAAGTGCCAATTCATCCATTTCGCTCCATTCATCTTCGTCCATATCTTCTGGTTTTATCCCCTTGAGCTTTATAGGTTTTATCTGCTTCTTTTGTACCAACATGTGCCAAATCTGCTTCTTCCACAATGGGAAATTGGTTCCATCCACCTTCTTGATATTGTAAAGAGCAGTGTCCTGTGATCCAGCCATAGCTACGCTTCACAATGGTTTACTTTCCTGGGAAAAATTCGGCAGAATTTCCCCTGTAAACTGGCCTCTGAACAAATATCAACCTGTCAAATGAACCAAGAAAGCTTCAGATTCTGCATAAATTTCGGCAGAGTCTCCTTTGTAAAATGGCTCTGGTGTACTAAAAAACAGACCAAAAAACAACTCAAAAAACACTGTCTCTCTGACACCGTAAGCTGCGGGTAAACCTATCTTGCACCTGTACTGTCTGTCACTGTCCTGTCACTGTCCTGTCACTGTCCTGTAAGCATAGACTGTGACAATGCCTCAACGGCAGTAAAGCAAAGATGCAATCCCAACTGTCTAACTGACAGTCAATACATCCTAGCTGCCTCTGACAATACATCCCATGTGGAAGTACCTGCAATGTCAGGATGAAATCTGGAATATCAAGCAGCAAACACAAGCTACCTGATGAACTAGTGGATGTCGCCTATAGTCTATGTGTAGATGCGCCCGTGTCGTATGTGACATGCCTCCAAGAACTGTGAGCCGTCCTTCGATGTGTAGACAGCCACAAATCAACACTCTGGGAGTGTCGATATCTGTGCGCTCCTTGCCGCACTGTCGAAGCAAGGGCCTTGCCTAACACTGTGTGCGAGCCATAGACGGCTCCAAGCACACAACTAGCTTAACTAGTAAGCTCAAAAGAGGGCAATGGTGTGTCACTCACCGCTTTATGCTCCTGCCGTGGACGATTCCTCGCCGCAAAGAAGAAGGAGACGCTGCTACGTCGTGCTCAACCGCTTCACCGCCGTCGTGCCGCTGCAATGCTCGATCGCACTCTCTCTCTCTCTCTCTCTCTCACACACACACACACACACACACACACACACACACACACACACACACACACACACACACACACACACACACACACACACACACACACACATACACACACACACGAGGAGGTGAAGAAGAAGAAGATGGAGATGGAGATGGAGCAAGAGCACTCTTCTATTGCACAAATGAGAGAATACATGAATTTTAGGTTTAGTTGGCTTTTATATGAGCTCACCCCATTCACACTTGGGCGCCCATGCTTAGCCAACTAATCCCTTGAATTTCCCAGTTAGAGTGCGCCTCTCATCGGCGATCACTCTTACCCTTTTCCTATTGGTCCGACAAGCCCGGTACCTGACTCTACCAAATACATAATACACGTCCGTCGTAGGTGATGGGGTGTCCGTGAACCGTGAGGGTTAACATGCCCCCCTTCCTGATGTGCGCTCCTTGCCGCACTGTCGAAGCAAGGGCCCTGCCTAACACTGTGTGCGAGCCATAGACAGATCCAAGCACACAACTAGCTTAACTAGTAAGCTCAAAAGAGGGCAATGGTGTGTCACTCACCGCTTTATGCTCCTGCCGTGGAGGATTCCTCGCCGCAAAGAAGAAGGAGACGCCGCTACGTCGTGCTCAACCGCTTCACCGCCTTCGTGCCGCCGCAATGCTCGATCGCACTCTCTCTCTCTCTCTCTCACGCACACACATACACACACACACGAGGAGGTGAAGAAGAAGAAGATGGAGATGGTGATGGAGCAAGAGCACTCTTCTATTGCACAAATGAGAGAATACATGAATTTTAGGTTTAGTTGGCTTTTATATGAGCTCACCCCATTCACACTTGGGCGCCCATGCTTAGCCAACTAATCCCTTGAATTTCCCAGTTAGAGTGCGCCTCTCATCGGCGATCACTCTTACCCTTTTCCTATTGGTCCGACAAACCCGGTACCTGACTCTACCAAATACATAATACACGTCCGTCGTAGGTGATGGGGTGTCCGTGAACCGTGAGGGTTAACATGCCCCCCTTCCTGATGTGTGCTCCTTGCCGCACTGTCGAAGCAAGGGCCTTGCCTAACACTGTGTGCGAGCCATAGACGGATCCAAGCACACAACTAGCTTAACTAGTAAGCTCAAAAGAGGGCAATGGTGTGTCACTCACCGCTTTATGCTCCTGCCATGGAGGATTCCTCGCCGCGAAGAAGAAGGAGACGCCGCTACGTCGCGCTCAATCGCTTCACCGCCGTCGTGCCGCCGCTATGCTCGATCTCTCTCTCTCTCTCTCTCTCTCACACACACACACACACACACACACACACACACACACACACACACACACACACACACACACACACACACATACACACATACACGAGGAGGTGAAGAAGAAGAAGATGGAGATGGAGATGGAGCAAGAGCACTCTTCTATTGCACAAATGAGAGAATACATGAATTTTAGGTTTAGTTGGCTTTTATATGAGCTCACCCCATTCACACTTGGGCGCCCATGCTTAGCCAACTAATCCCTTGAATTTCCCAGTTAGAGTGCGCCTCTCATCGGCAATCACTCTTACCCTTTTCCTATTGGTCCGACAAGCCCGGTACCGTTGACTCTACCAAATACATAATACACATCCGTCGTAGGTGATGGGGTGTCCGTGAACCGTGAGGGTTAACATGCCCCCCTTCCTGATGTAGATTCCTTCCTCGGAAGCTATTTGTGAAGCTCGTTCGTCGAGGTGGAAGAGCATTTGAGATGAATGTCGTTAGCCTTCTTCAGTCACTGCAAAATCAAACAACATTGGTACAGTAATTGCATTCTCATAAGTGAGTAAAAAGCATATGCAGTTTTAGGTAGACAAATTGATTGGTAAAATAATTTCAAACAATTTGTCAGCAATGAACATTAAATTGCAATGTAATCAAATGCATAAACATATGTAAAGGTAAAAAATTAAACAAGTCTGGGGTCGCTAATTTGACGGTCGAAAGGCATTAGAGATCGAATATTAATACCGTGGGTAAGCTTCTTAATTTTCTGTGGTCAATTAAGTTGTTTAATCGCGAGAGCCAAGTATTCATGTTCAAGGGCTGACTAGAGGCTATATCTAGAAGACCTTATAGTTAAGCTACCATAAAAGGAATTTCTCATGAAATCATCGCCTGACTGACTTTTTCTTTGACCCCCCAAAGTCTTTTCACAGTGATTCAATTTGATGTGTGTGCTTATTTTGTATGCCTTGGGTTTTTTGCTTTTCAAGGAAAAGCGCCCACACTGGGAACCTCTAGGGCTCTAGTACCATAGGCAATACATGTGAGTGAAGTACCAAATCAAGCTGAGATTTCTCTTCCAGCTTAAGATTTTACAGTGTGGCACTTTGATTTTTTGTTTGTTCATTTTCAACATTTTAATTTTGTAACTTTGGGGGGTCATATAACACTGATACACCTCCCCAGGCTCATCACACTAGTAAACTCCCTTTATAATACTTAAGCTAAAGGTCAATATGGTCAAGCCCACTAGAAAGCCCTAGTACATTTCACACAATGCTGCCTAAATCGGATTAAGAACCTAAGTAACCATTGATTATTAGGAAGGCATTCCCCATGGTATTAAGAGAAGATCTCTAACACCTAACTTGGTCAAACTAGCTTAGTTGGACTGCTTGATTTTTAAACCTAGACAAGTGATTATGACAAAAAATTACATTGAATTAAATGTTTGTTACTAAGCAAATGTGCTGGATATTATCCTACCAATCACAATTAAAGCAGACAATCATAGCTCTGCTTGTTCCTTGGCAGCCTTCTTTTGATGGATGGCTTGCAACTCTTCCTGGCTTAGAGGAATCCATTAAGGAATCCAATGGTTTCAACTCCATCTAGAGTCTCAACACGAATGGTACCTTGCGGGGTAATTTCACACACTCGATATGGTCCCTTACCAGCGTATTTCAATTTCTTCTTTTCATTACGTACTCCGTACATAAGAACTTTATCACCAACCTTGATGTCTTTATCCTTTAAATGGCTATCAAACCACTTCTTTCTCCTATCCTTCTCCACTAGAGCATTTCACACAGCTAATTGCCTTTCTTCATCTAGCCTTTCCAGGATATATAATCGCTCCACTAAGGGGTTACCATCCCAACCTTCTTGAGAAGCTACTCGAATACTAGGAATGACAAACTCCCATGGCATAACTGCTTCTTGGCTATACACCATCTTAAACGGTTTCCAATTAATAGCAACTTTATACGCGGTACGATAAGCCCATAAAGCTGATGTAAGCTTTAGGTCCCAATCAGTGCGATGAGCCTCGACTGTCTTTGTCAAAATGGAGATGAGAGTTTTGTTGGTACTCTCAGCTTGGCCATTTGCTTGGGGATAATAGGGTGTAGACTTGTGGTGAGATATCATGAAGTTTGATGTGAGTTCTTTTATTACTTCATTTATAAAATGAGTTCCATTGTCACTCACAAGTTCAAAGGGGCATCCAAAACGTGTGATAATGTTCTCAAAGAGGAACTTAGCTGTTGTTTTTGCATCCGCCTTTCGTGTTGCTTTTGCTTTAGCCCATTTGGTTACATAGTGGGTAGCCACAATGATATATCGTGATTGCGTGTTACGTGCAGTCGGACTAATCGGTCCTACAAAGTCTAAGCCCACTTTTCAAATGGTTGGGTTACCTTGATGGGATGTAGAGGCATCCTATCACTTCTTTGTGGCTTCTTGAAGCGTTGGCATTCATCACATCCCTTTGCAAAAAGTGATGCATCCTTAAACAGAGTGGGCCACCAATAGCCTGACTGTAAGATCTTTTGGGCAGTCAACTTTCCTGAAAAGTGACCACCAGCTACGCCCATGTGTGCCTCTTGTAGAATATATAAATACTCATCCTCGCGGGCACAGCGTCTAAGAACATCATCTTTTCCTCTCTTATAGAGAGTTCCAGCCAGTAAGCAATAGGGTTCGCATTCCTTGATTAATTTTCGAGCTATATCTTTTCGCAGTTCTTTGGGTGGAAAACCATTGACTAAGAAGTTAACAATCTTGTCACTCCATTCAGGCATTGTCTCAACAATGAACAAAGGAGTATCAGGCAATTCATCATCAACCCCCGTAGGAGCTTCGCCATTAGGGATACGAGATAAATGATCCGCCATGACATGTTTCCTCCTAGGCCTCACAACAACGGTGAAGTCAAACTCAAGAAGAATTAACAACCATCGTGTAATTCGACCTGTGGAACACGGCTTGTTTACCAAATATAGCAATGCTTGATGATCAACATAAAACACAAACTTGGTAGCAAGAAGGTAATAGCGAAATTTCTTTACTGCGTAAATCATAGCTAGACCTTCGCGCTCTGTAGTAGTGTAGTTCATCTCGGCATCATTTAATTGGCGACTTGCAAAGCTAATAGGGTAGTCCAATTTATGTTCTCGTGGTTGAGTTAGAACACACCCAATAGCAAAATTTGATGCATCAATATGCACATGAAAGGGTACATTCCAATCAGGTGTTCGCAGGATTGGAGCACTTGTTAGGGCCTTCTTTAATAACTCATAAGATCGATGACATTCTTCCGTCCAGTGAAACTCGATAAGAAGCTTGTACAATGGACGCGCTATCTCGGCAAAGTTTAAAATAAACCTTCGATAATAACCAACATGGCCCATAAATCTTTGAACTCCTTTATAGTTCGTAGGTGGTGGCAAATCGGCAATGGCTTTAATCTTACTCTCATCTATGGATATCCCGTTCTTGGACACTATATGCCCTAGAATGACTCCATGCTTAACCCAAAATTGGCATTTGAAAGGGTTCAATGAGATGCGATAAAATCTGCACCTTTCAAATATTTTTCGTAGATATAACAAATGCTTCTCCCAAGAAGAATAAACACAAAGGTCGTCTAGGAAAGCTTCACAAAACTCCCTTAGAAATTCTTTAAACGCAGTGTTTATTAATCGTTGGAATGTAGCAGGGCCATTCATTAAGCCAAAAGCCATAACACAAAATGCAAACACTCCAAACTCTGTGATAAAAACAGTTTTAGCTTGGTCCTCTAATGCAATTGTGATTTGATTGTAACCAGAGTACCCATCTAAAAAGCTATAACCTTCCTTGCCCGCAACTCTTTCAAGCACATGTTCTGAATATGGCAAGGGATAATGATCTCTCCTAGTGGCTGCATTAACTTTCTTGAGGTCCACGCACACTCTTAGTTTCCCATTCTTTTTTGGCACAATGACTATTGGAGAAACCCATTCTGAGTGCTCAATAGGGTATATGAATCCACATTGGATAAGTTTTTCAATCTCCTATTGTACAATTTTGGCGTACTTAGGATTCATTGGATAGGGTCGTTGCTGGACGGGTTTAGCAGTGTTGATCATGGGAATTGTATGTTCCACCACAGAAGGTGGAACGCCCTTCATGTCATGATATGTCCAAGCAAAGATATCCTTGTATTCCTTGAGGAGCTCCTTAAGTACAGCCTCTTCAGTTTCGGTAAGGTCTTGAGCAATAAAGACTGGTTTAGACTCCTCACCTGGTTCTGCTAATTCTATCTCTTTAACTACCGCTGGACCATCATAGACTCCACTGCTTCCATTGGTAGGTATTCGTTGGGCTTTGTCATACACAACCTTTCGCTCCCCCGTGGTATAAGATTTAAAATGTTCAGGAGCCGTATGTAAGTCAGGAGGCTCTTGTCCTGACGGAGACCTTTCTTTTAGTTCTGCCTCCTTTCGTTGTTGTGCTAACTCTTGGTTTTGACGTCTTCTTATAGTTCGCGGCTTTGTAACCTCCAATTAAGCAAGGTCAATGGGTCGCGGGCTGCACCACATGACACTCTAGAGATGTTCACCCCAATTGTCTACTAGCTTTCGATGAGCATCAAATGCCCCTAGATAGCTAAGCCATTATGCAGTAGGTCTTTCCTTGTTTATCCTAGCTCTCACATTTGCTCGATATCGTCGTCTCTTATATGACCTTTGTTTCTTGTTAAGGTTTTGATTTTGGTAAATGTTTGAACTCAACTCTCTTGATAGGTCTTCGCTTGTATCTTCTTCACTCTCATATAAATTACCATAGATGGTCGTACTAGACCTTGAGTGTTCAGTTTCTATACTTGGTTCACTCGATGTTTCCTCAGGTTCTGAATCCATTTCTTTCTTAGATTCCGTTTCCGATGTGTATTGGCCTGAAGCCTTTGAGGAATCATCGGTTTCACTCTCAGGTAGGTGTGCCTCTTTCTTATCATCGGATGTTACATGCACTACACCTAACATGTTTACTGGTGCAATGTGTGGTATCTCTTCCCCATCTGGTGTTACCCAGGTTGTTCCTCTAGCTCCCCATGTATCTATAGTTGTCGCTAGGTGTACCCAATCGACATTATCTGACTCAGCCATTCCGGGTAGGATATCCATATAAGGAGAGTTCTCCCCAATATCTGTGTCTTCATTACACGTGTAACAATACTGTAATGAAGCTGAGTGAATTGTTGTGTCTGATCGATTATCAATGATGAATTTATTTCCTAGAGGCTGCGTTCGACCACTTAAAAGATCAACTCGAATGACAGAGTCTTGGAACTGTAAGTAGACATGGTTTTTGGACCAGTCATGCACCATTTTTGCTTCCCTCATGAATGGACTCCCTAAGATCATCTCAAATGACATAGGATGCTTGGAAAAATCCATAACAATGAAAGTTTGCCTTACCTTGTGTCCCAAGACCTTGATTCTGAGATCCTTTAGCATTCCAATAGGCATAACAATAAATCCATTAGCCATTTTTACCACTACGCTTGTGGCTTCAAGGTGAGGTCGGCCCATAGACTCCCAACAACTCTTTGTCACCATGCTGACTCCCACACCACCGTCAAGGACCCCCTTTACATTTAATCCTTTAGTAGTGATTGGTAGAGTAGTAAGATTCATTACCTTCAAAGTATTGCCCCAACTTGTTAACGGGCACTTCAATTACAGATTCATGTCCCACTAGGTCAGATGGTGGTGCTAAATGTTCCTCATCATTCATTACCGAGTCAGGTTTGTTCATATGTGCAAACTGTGGTAATCCGGCCTGTAATTCTCCATTGAGGAAGGCTCGAAGAGCTGAGACTAGCTCGGGGTCTTTATATAGTTTGGACATGATGGTGGTTCTAACGTCTGAAGACATGAAATCCATCAATTTGGCAACATTTAATGGCATCTTGTGGGACGTAGGACCCTGACAAGAGAATGGTGAAGATGGAATCTCAACTTCCTCAAGGGGGTCGGGCATTCCCTCACCAAACATTCTCTCTAGTAGGAAAGGTGTGTGTCCACTTTCAGATGTCCTACCCTCACTCTCTTCCCGAATGATACTAGGTATAGCTAACGGCCTGTAGTTCTTGTGAGGTTGAACTTGTGTGGGAAACACTGTGTCCGACATCTGGATATGTTTGGGTTCAGGTTCTAATGTTCGTTGAGTTTCTTCCACCAAACCCCTCAGTTGTTGGACTCGTTCAATTTCCACTGTTGGGTTTGGATAGGTTCCAATCTTTCTCTTGCAATCCTCATTTTTTGTCTCTCGTGGCTTATCTTGGGGGTTCGCAACTGGGTGGTTTAACTTTGAATACTCTTTTGGTGTTCGTTGTAATTCCCTCTCGTGATCCTCCTCACTGGCTTTTTCCTTTGTAGTAATAGTTTTGGTCTCCGTGGTTTCTATCGAATCTGAGTCATCCTCAGGGTCATTCATATACACGGGATCCTCTCCTGTCCCTATGTTAGTCTTTGAACTAGGTTTTGAGCTAGAAGCATTAAGGGATTTCTTTCTTCGTGTTTTCTTCTTTCTCGCTCGGCCAATGGATGCAGCATCTCTCTCTTCGAGGATGTAATTTTGCTTTTGGAGCATCGACCGTGTAAGTGCATTCACTGGTGCTATGTTTATAGTTGGTGGTGTCCCATCAACAATCTCTATTATGTTCAATGGTGTGATTTTCGGTGCGTTTGGATTTTTAGGACACTGTGCGATCAAATGATCTATGCCGCAACGATTACAAGTGAGTATTGGCATTGCCAATGCACTCCCTTGACTTGTTTGCATTAGTGCGGCATTATTTTGCATTCTAATGGGGCACTCAGCTACTCGATGTGGTCCACCACATTCGTAGCACTGAAGAGGTGGTCTCTTGGTAAAACTATTAATGTTTTGGCCCCTTGTTGCTAGCGCAGTAGCTTGATATACCGGTTTGATTTGTCCCCAATGGTCTTCCATATAGTACATGGGACACTCCTCAAGCATGTCGACTCCATAGGTGATACTAGAGTCTATGTCTTCTTCGCAATCTACATAAGTACTAGATGACTCGCAACCTATTTGGTTCATAGGTGTAACTCTTGGATGCGGGGGTTACGGTCCTAGCACTGGAGGTGGAAACGGTGTGGTTTGGACCACATTTTGGGTTCTATGGACCATGTGCTGTAATGGCAACTGTTGCTCCATGGGTGGGGTAGGCATCAATGCAGGAACTCGAGGTGAGTCTGCCCAAGCTATAGGCGGTCTATTTTCCATGATGCGTTTAAGCATTAGGCAATCTTTCGCTTGATGGCCATACCTACCACACGCGTTACAAGTCTCGTTAAAATTTACTCTGAAAGTAGGGCATTCACTCGTAGTATGTGGGCCCAAGCAAATTGAGCACCATTGTTGCTCCCTTCTTGGATACATATGAGTGTTTTGTGGAGCACGATTACCCCTAAGGCTTTCTTGGATGGCCTTTGTGAGATCTGCCAAAGTCATCTCAGATATCGTTTGCTCTTTCACGATTGGCTTTATCTTCATTGGCTCATGCCCTGATGCTTGCGAGCTACTAGACTTCGGCTCAGCAAACACTCTTTCTCCTGCAATCATTAAATTATCCTCCAATTGGATTGCATTCATGGTGACTGCTTCCCAAGTAGTGATACCTCTAATGACTAGGCCATTATAGATACTTTCATGTCGTAGTCCCCTAATGAATCTATCGAGCAATTGGTTGTTGTTGAATCGCTCGTTTGGATTGCATCGAGAATTCAAATTCTTTAGGCGACTAATGAAGTCTCTCACGGATTCACCTTCTTCTCGTTGGGCTTTCTGGAGCTGAGAGGCTACACCCCAAAGTACTCCCTCTCGTATGTATTCTTTTAAGAACAGTCTCCTAAGAGTAGAGTAGATCGTTTTCTCTTCTACTCTTAAGGTTCTATACCAATCTCCAGCCTTTCCGCTTAAGGTCAAACTCAAAGCCTTACACTTATGTAGCTCATTGTGCTCTTCCAAGGAATCGCACACATGTTCAAAGACTTCTATATGCTTTCTAGCATCTCCGTCTCCATTGAATTTCTGTGTGAGCTTAGCTACTTGAATTGCCTTGCTCCTAGGCTCTCTATCAGGTGCACTACGCATGTTTTCCGCAATAGAGAGATCGATAGTTTGAGCAAATGCTGCCAAATCTCCTATTTGAGCAGGTATAATGGGTGTATGTGCTCCTAGAACCACATGTGAGATGGGAGTTGGCCTTGGCCTTGGAATACGCGTGGCTCTTGGGTCCCATATTTCGTATGGTGGTGTACCAGACGGTGGTCCAAAGTTTACTGGCGTGGCCCTAGGCATAGGGGGTGCCTGATATGGCATGTTATTATCAAATGGCATGGCTCCACTTGTATAAGAGCTTGGATAATTCCATTGTGGATTGTAAGCTCTTGGAATAGTCGGAGGTGTAGGAGCTACCTGAGGCTGAGGTACGACAGATGCACATGATTGATACATACATGTAGGTATAGTTGGGGGCACTGTGCTACTAGGCATCGGCGCAGTGTTAACAAATGAACTCCATGGTGTACTTCTTGTCATGCTCACCATTGGGATATGCATGGTAGCCGTAGTGTCATTAAGAGAAAGATGAGCTAGATCTGGGAAGGTAAAGCTGCCACTTGTGGGCTCAGATTGTACTGAGGCTCCTCGCGAAACAACATATGGAGGATCAATGGGGCTCATTGAGGGAGTCTCCATTTGTGACAGGGTTGGTTGGTTGGCCTTTCCCGTATCCAAGAATCTCATTAGGCCTGTTGAAGGCATGTTGATCCCTGTGTTCTGTCTTTCTAACTCGACAATCCTATGGAGGACATCACAAACTTTCTGTTGTTGCTCATCTATGCTAGTAGCACCCGATGTGGATTGTAGAAGATCTAACCAACCCACATGATAGGTGTGTCCTGTGTACCGATCAGTTAAAGCTTCTGCTTGTAGGTCATACTCCCAATTTTCGTTTAGGAATATCCCATCTAGGCCTGGCGTGCTGGAGGTTTCCCTTGGAGTGGAAGTATTATTGCTCCCCATAGCTTGCCCCTCCGTGACTACTACCTTGGGAGCATTCGGTTGCTCAGCTGGCATGATTGTTGTCATAGGAGCCTTTGCTTTCAGGGCTCGACTTTGTTCTAGCCCTCGTAGGTTCTCAATTTCCCTCTCCCTTGTTGCTTGCATATAGCGTTCGATCTCTTGCACTTCGGCAAGACTCCTACCATCGGGTAGTAAAACCTCAGAGGGAGATAGTCCTAAAGGATCACGAGGTGCAGTGGATGGAACATTCACATGCACACTCTCAAGAAGCATAGGGTCCATTTTAGGCATGAATGACGAATTTACTTCCCCACTCCCTTCATTTATTTCATTAACCGCATGTTCGGAGCGAGTAGCTCTACTAAGGGTCTCTTTTAAGCGGCTAAACACGCTGGACTCGGGCCGTGGGCCCATGGCATGCATGTCTTGACTTGAACTATCAGGGTTTGGTATGGATACCCCTCCATGACTTCGTAGTCAGAGGAAGAATCACTAGACGCGATATGAGGATCTTGGGTCGCGCTACCTTGAGTCCCGGCCGAAGGTCCAGAACCTAGGGTGGAGGAATAATGGGTGCCCGCGTAAATGGAGGCACTACCAATATGCTCGTGGTCTAACACTCGTCGAGAGCGTAGGTTCATATGACTTGGATCCCCTAGAAGTGTCAGTGAGGGCCCGTGAAGGCTGCTCACCTAGTAATTTTGGGTGTTTTGCAACCCAAGTCTTTTCTTATTTATTTATTTTTTGATTTTTTGGTCCTTTTTTTCTGACCCAGCTATAGAATAGAATGTATGATACCTCAAAATGAGCGTTTCGATCAGAGGGACGTGCCGTGCTTTACAGCCCTCCGTTTGGTTACTTTATGCCCTCGGAATCCCTAAAATCGTCAATTGCTAGTAGGGAACTAGGCCCAAATTAGAAAGTCTAAGGGTGCAAGTGCGAAGAGAAGGGAGGAGAGTGGAGGAGTTGCCCCACATGCTCTCATTACCTCTTGAGGGGGTAGGGTATATATATAAGAGTGAGTCTAGTATATATCATACGACTGAGGATTGAGGCCTGGGCTTGGGCTTGGGCAAATGATCCTGATCCCGATCAAAATTTTAGTGTAGCCCCCAAGTCACTCACGCTTAAATATTTTGGTTATTATTATTTTATTTTATTTATTTATTATTATTTTTTTTTTGGGCGATGATCGCGC
Organism: Adiantum capillus-veneris; assembly: GCF_014529385.1. Classification (NCBI taxonomy): domain Eukaryota; kingdom Viridiplantae; phylum Streptophyta; class Polypodiopsida; order Polypodiales; family Pteridaceae; genus Adiantum; species Adiantum capillus-veneris. The sequence goes on along the minus strand of NC_140942.1, from coordinate 89,752,212 downwards.
GCGGTTTTGGTGGCCCTTACTTGGCCACACACACTATCACCTACCTAATCTCCCAGTCAACAGCTCACAGCTCACAGACAGCTCACTACGTTATCTACTTACTAACAGTGCTGCTAACCACTAACTAATCTACTAACTAATCTTTTAACTGCTTACTGACAGTGAGCTAACTGTCCACCTACTTCCTCTCTCACTACCTTACTGTGCAAAGACTGTGTGCATGCAAACCTTGACAGAAAACTGTGTACAGACTGTGTGCAAGCAGAAATTGCTAACTGCCTTCCTACTTATTCATTCGCTGCAAACAAGCTAACGACTACTAATTGTGCAAAGACTGTGTGCAAACAGAAAACACAACATTATGTAGAAATCACAGAACTTGCAGACAACACAGAAATTAACAACTTGCAGAAAAACAACTCATTCCTCTTCCTCTTCCTCTTCTTTCCTACTACAAACAACTCATAGGAGAAGCACAAAGTGCCTCTTGGGCTTAGTGCAGGGCGATTCCCCGGCAGCAGCGCCAAAAATGTGCGCTCCTTGCCGCACTGTCGAAGCAAGGGCCTTGCCTAACACTGTGTGCGAGCCATAGACGGCTCCAAGCACACAACTAGCTTAACTAGTAAGCTCAAAAGAGGGCAATGGTGTGTCACTCACCGCTTTATGCTCCTGCCGTGGAGGATTCCTCGCCGCGAAGAAGAAGGAGACGCCGCTACGTCGCGCTCAACCGCTTCACCGCCGTCGTGCCGCCGCAATGCTCGATCGCACTCTCTCTCTCTCTCTCTCTCTCTCTCTCTCTCACACACACACACATACACACACACACACGAGGAGGTGAAGAAGAAGAAGATGGAGATGGAGATGGAGCAAGAGCACTCTTCTATTGCACAAATGAGAGAATACATGAATTTTAGGTTTATTTGGCTTTTATATGAGCTCACCCCATTCACACTTGGGCGCCCATGCTTAGCCAACTAATCCCTTGAATTTCCCAGTTAGAGTGCGCCTCTCATCGGCGATCACTCTTACCCTTTTCCTATTGGTCCGACAAGCCCGGTAATTGACTCTACCAAATACATAATACACGTCCGTCGTAGGTGATGGGGTGTCCGTGAACCGTGAGGGTTAACAATATCCTCAGCACCTGCAGTCGTAGGTCGAAAAACCCCAAATTTGCAGAGTCGGATATGCACCCGGTGAGACCACATAGTCGAAAATGGCCTGTGCAGACCTTTGTCGAAGCCGAACGGTGGCCGAGATGACCTTAGAATGAAATTCTGACAACGAGATTTGGGGCCGTGTCTTCACCTATGGAATTTCACTCCAATCTGAGTTGGTGACTCTAGCCTCCTACAGTGCTGCCCCGAGCCTCGATCTGAGCTCTGATACCAGTTGAAGGAGTACAAGCAAAAGTGCGACGCGAGAGAGAGTGCGAGAAGAAGAGCACGACGATATGGTGAACTTGCTCTACTGTAATGTGTAGAGCATAGTGAGTTCTTATTAGGTTTTTACAAAAGAACATGTGTACATACCTGGGGGCCCGCCCACTTACCTGGGCGACGACATTGGGCTTTATATCCCAACAGCTTTAGGTTTTGGCTTATATACTAAGCCTTAGAAAACCTAATGTCCGACCAAAATGACCTTATTTGTCCCTAGGCTTCTATAGAGCTTAATTACAACACCGTGAGCTGGCTTTGCTCATCCAGCAAGCATCTGTGGCCTCAATACAATTGCTGACTTAAAATATGAAGTTCCCGTAAACATTACAAAAGTGGCCGTAATGGCTCAAAATGATAATAACGGGATATTCGATGATGTCCATGAGCTTGTATCTTCACATTACAGCATCCATCTTTGTCTTCATCACTTCATCAACATCTTTATTTGGAATCATTAGAGAATCTTTGAGGAATCTTTGTGGAAGCGTTGTTGAAAGGTTGACCTTTCAACACAAAACAAGAGTAACCCTCTTATGTCGGCCTACTGTTCCAACGGATGGCCAAAAGGAAAATCACAAAACTAATGATCCTTGATCTACTAAAAGCCAGTGATTCGAAGTAGATCAATGCTCAAAATGGGAGAAGTACTTGCCCTAACAACAATATGTCTCTAATAACGTGAACATACTTCTAAGGGGAAAGTACCTTTCGAGGCTAAAGACGGAAGATCCAAAAGTCCCTTGTAGCTTAAGGTACATGGGAAGATCTTCATTGCAAAGGAGTATAGCCGAGATCAAAACAAATCTTTTTAGAAGATTAAACAGGCTATATCCATCTATTAGCTAGGCAAAAGAGGCTCCTGCCATTAGGCACAAAAGAGCCTTATCCTTTAAAGAAAAAAAAAAGTTGGGTCTTACTAAACTTCCCCAAGGCTCATCTAAGGCAAATTACACACAAGAATCCTACGGGCCATTAAAGGTATTATGCTAGCTTAGCACAAAGATACTATGGCCCCTTCTAAATTTTCAAGCCCATCCATAAGATGGCTTATCAATTAAAGTTTCCCAACTACTGGCTTATATATATCATTTTTCATGAGAACCTATTCGAGCCTTATTAAGGAGAGCCACCAATAGAGGCTATAAATGAAGACCCACCAGATATCGAGGATAAAGCAAATGAGTTCCAACCCAAGTTCATCCTTCGACAGAAACACAAGGTATTAAGAAATGGTAAGATTACTGACAGTATCTTATTTAAGTTAAGAATTATCCTTTCAAAGATGCTAAATGCATGCAAAGAACATAGCTTAAGGATAATATGAACCTTGTTCATGATGCTTACAATGACACATAAGAGTAAGCAAATGTAAAAGAAATGCGTTTTAAATGATCCATGTTTTTGTTTTATAAGACTCTTTTTTTATGTTTTGTGCACAAATTTTAAGAAGTATGCATACTTAGGATCATGTTTGTGGTGACTACGTCTCCCAAACACCAAGTAGAACTTGTCACTCTACTTTGGAAGTATGATATGAACTAAAAAGAGCAGACATGCTTGTGACAGACAATGTCTCTCAAGCACCAATTAGATTAGTCATCCACTCTGGAATAATTTCGTAGGGTAAAAATGGATCCTCTACCCGCTAAAACCAATGGACTAATGGGTGAGACTTTACCATCTCTACCTCATAGTCGAGGACGACTATGATTTCAAGAGAGAGGTAATGTCATAAAAACTAATATCTAGCCTACCCAAATGATTTTCTCATATTAAACTGATCACTTAATGTGGGAGAATAAACGGGAACAAGGGTTAAGATATTGAGATGTGCTTATAGATCTATCTAAACACAAGGCCAATAAAGGCCCAAATGAGAGATGGTCTATCAAAGAGCAAGGCTAACCAATGGAGCATAAGACCTTAGGGTTATCTTCATTGAAGACCTCCAATAATGTGTGTAAAAGTCCTTTGACCTTAGGTAAGCTAGGGCTAAGCTTGAGGTGGGAACCCGACCCAACTCGAGGTGCTTGTCATGCTTGATGACTAAGGTGCTTGAGGTGCTTGATGATTGAGGTTCTTGAGATGCTAGGACTTTATGTGAAGTGAGAACCCAACCCAAGATTAAAGTGCTTAAGGGCCAAGCTTGTGGTGGGAACTGGGCCTATGCATGAGGGGGTGAGGTGTTAAAAAGTCAAATATTCAATCCCTACAAGGAGGGGGCGAGCCCTACATGAGTGGGATGAGAGAGAACACCCACACACTCACACAAGGCATGCATGGTACAAAGAAAGCAAAAGGGACACTTGTCAAGTTCCTCCTCATGTTTCCCTCATGGTGTGCTTGAAGCCTATTGGTTGGTCACCCAAGGGGTCAAATGATAATTTAAGAGATTTAATTAATTGATTTTTAATTTATCAAGTCCTCTCTCTCAAAGGAGAAAGGGGGACACTTGTCCTAAGGCTACCCCTGCTGCTTGTAATGCCTCCTACTTGTGATTGGCTAGGCGTGGAGGGGTCCAATGAGCTTCAAGCATGAGCTACAAGGGGGGGTCGACCCAAGTGAAGGCTAATGGTTTATTGCAAGTAGATTAGTTACTTAATGCAAGTAGATTAATTATATTGCAAGGTAGATTAATTGTTCTGTTAGGCATAGGTTGATGCATAAAAGTATACATCTTCATGCACTCAAATGATTTAGGGAACACAAAGACTAATGATATTCACAAGTTCTTAATTGTTTTCAAGCTAAGATTGATTGTTGATATTGTGCAAAATCTTGTTGTATGAAGCTTCCATCTTCATACTGCCAAAGAGATCTCAAGGAACACAAAGATTGTATTGTACCAAGTCTCTCTTAATGAGATAATCTATAATACAAATGCCTTTTGGAGGGGCTACCGGCTCCACATAAATCCGGTCCTCAATTGTTGTCATTTATCTAAACTCTCTCTCTTGCAAAAGTACTGCTCATGCCTAGTTAATTAAGTGTTATGATTAAGTTGCTACTACCAATTAAGTTCACCCTCTATGCTCTCAAAGTTTCTCACTCTAATTCTTTTAATTCCGCTATTCTCTAAGTTTATAGGCCATTTCCATTACAAAATGAAAGGACATGTGTGTGTGTGTGTGTGTGTGTGTTGGGGGGCTCTCAAAGAGGGCACGAGATCTTTTCTCGCGATTGAAATAATTTAAAGTAAATAAGGGGCACACTAAAAACTCTTTTAAAGAATTGATGGAATTTATACTAAAACTTGGAGATTTTTTTTGGTTTTCTTCAAGGTAAGATTGAATTCCTCTGGGGGAGGTCACTATATGTAAAACCTATTTCACGTGTGTTCAAACACTATTTATAAAACCCTTAGCTATGAATTTCTCACCAATAAAAGGGAGCATTTTTTAATTCAATTTGTAAAGTTTTTTTCAAGAATAGCTTTTCAACACCTTTTGTATGTAAATTGTGGAAAAAGGATATAATAAAATAATCCACAACATTGAACCCACATGATACATAATATTTTATTGAGTGACCCCCTTGAGTTGGAATCTATTTGGGATTTTACAATTTAAGCTGGTTAAAAACGTAATAAACCTTAATTTTTGTGAATACTGCTTTTGAATAGCCCCAAACTAGAAGGGGATGATAGACGTAGAAAAGCTGGATGCTTGGTACATTGAAGATTACTCTCCCCACCCCGAGGACATGCTTTGTGAAGAGAGGAGGAAAGTACATATTGAAAATCTTTTAGATCCTCACGTGCAACACTCACGAGAGAGAGAGAGAGAGAGAGAGAGAGAGAGAGAGAGAGAGAGGAGCCCTGGAAGCATAACACTGCTCAATGAAGGGTGGAATTCTCAGGGAGAGGTCACTATATGTAGAACCTGTATCACGTGTGTTCAAGTACTATTTATAAAACCCTTTAACTATGAATTTCTCACCAATAAAAGGAAGCATTTTTCTATTCAATTTATAAAGTTTTTTTCAAGAATAGTTTTGCAACACCCTTTTGTATGTAAAATGAAGAAAAAAGTATATATTAAGATAATCCACAACGTTGAACCCATGTTATTGGTATTTTTTATTGTAGTGACCCCCTTGAGTTGGAATCAATCTAGGATTTTACAATTTAAGCTGGTTAAAAACATAATAAACCTTGGTTTTTTGTGAACACTGATTTTGAATAGCCCCAAAATAGAAGGGGATGATAGACGTAGAAAAGTTGGATGCTGGTTCATCCAAGATTACTCTCCCCACCCCAAGGACATTCTTTGCCAAAAGAGTAGGGAAGTACCCGTTGAAAATCTTTTGGATCCTCACATAGAACACTAACATGAGAGAGAGAGAGAGAGAGAGAGAGAGAGAGAGAGAGAGAGAGAGAGAGAGAGAGAGAGAGAGAGAGAGGATCCCTGGAAGCATAACTCTACTCGAT